>NC_064756.1:39384632-39984632 GCF_011397635.1 Epinephelus fuscoguttatus | reverse complement strand
AGTGAGGATTTATTTTACAGAATATTTCTGACACTGTATTGTTGTGTTTTGTTGCAGACACCAAGTGCTGAGATCCTGACTCAACCTTCTGCAGACCAAGAAGTGAGCGAGAGATCCACTTCATTCTTCCAACAGGTAATTACACATGAATTTCTTCTCTTTGGAATTAAGTATATGTCTCAGTTGGGCCCAGTGCATAAATTTAATACCCTTTCACTGAATTCAAACAGTTTGTGTGAAATGTTCACAATATCAATGTTAGCATTACTTGTGTGTGAATAGCATAGCTGATAGAAATTGGCCGTACCATTTGTTAGCTGTAACTTCCCCTTAAAGCATCAAATTAATCTTTATTCTCACTAAATTTGATATTTTTTGTCCTCTGGCTCATGTTTTTGTCCATTTCACCTCCTGCTCATCAGCTTACATGATTGGATTTCTGGGGAAGTTGATCAGTTTACATCAGTGTGGGCTTTAGAGCCTTCTTTGACAACAGCAGGAGAAGTTAGAAGTTAGAAACATGGACTGTATATGTGTTCAGTCGTCATGTCCTCATATTGTTTTAGGCTGTGAAAGACTTGAGTGTGTTTCAAGTGACGTCCTCATATGTTCTGACCCAACAACTGTAGAGTGTGTGTTACATTGTCCTCATATTGTTGGGTAGCAGATGCTATACAGTGTTAGTTGTTACTATAGAGTCTGGCATAATGAGCCAACATCATCCTGTGAATTAAGTTCACTGAAACAAGTATGATCATTACTTCATTAATTAGTGAGGATTTATTTTACAGAATATTTCTGACACTGTATTGTTGTGTTTTGTTGCAGACACCAAGTGTTGACATCCTGACTCAACCTTCTGCAGACCAAGAAGTGTGCGAGAGATCCACTTCATCCTTCCAACAGGTAATTACACATGAATTTCTTCTCTTTGGAATTAAGTATATGTCTCAGTTGGGCCCAGTGCATAAATTTAATACCCTTTCACTGAATTCAAACAGTCAGTTTGTGTGAAATGTTCACAATATCAATGTTAGCATTACTTGTGTGTGAATAGCATAGCTGATAGAAATTGGCCGTACCATTTGTTAGCTGTAACTTCCCCTTAAAGCATCAAATTAATCTTTATTCTCACTAAATTTGATATTTTTTGTCCTCTGGCTCATGTTTTTGTCCATTTCACCTCCTGCTCATCAGCTTACATGATTGGATTTCTGTGGAAGTTGATCAGTTTACATCAGTGTGGGCTTTAGAGCCTTCTTTGACAACAGCAGGAGAAGTTAGAAGTTAGAAACATGGACTGCATATGTGTTCAGTCGTCATGTCCTCATATTGTTTTAGGCTGTAAAAGACTTGAGTGTGTTTCAAGTGACGTCCTCATATGTTCTGACCCAACAACTGTAGAGTGTGTGTTACATTGTCCTCATATTGTTGGGTAGCAGATGCTATACAGTGTTAGTTGTTACTATAGAGTCTGGCATAATGAGCCCACATCCTCCTGTGAATTAAGTTCACTGAAACAAGTATGATCATTACTTCATTAATTAGTCAGGATTTATTTTACAGAATATTTCTGACACTGTATTGTTGTGTTTGTTGCAGACACCAAGTGTTGACATCCTGACTCAACCTTCTGCAGACCAAGAAGTGAGCGACACATCCACTACATTCCTTCCAACAGGTAATTACACATGAATTTCTTCTCCTTGGAATTAAGTCTCTGTCTCAGTTGGGCCCAGTGCATAAATTAAATACCCTTTCACTGAATTCAAACAGTCAGTTTGTGTGAAATGTTCACAATATCAATGTTAGCATTACTTGTGTGTGAATAGCATAGCTGATAGAAATTGGCCGTACCATTTGTTAGCTGTAACTCCCCCTTAAAGCATCAAATTAATCTTTATTCTCACTAAATTTGATATTTTTTGTCCTCTGGCTCATGTTTTTGTCCATTTCACCTCCTGCTCATCAGTTTACATGATTGGATTTCTGGGGAAGTTGATCAGTTTACATCAGTGTGGGCTTTAGAGCCTTCTTTGACAACAGCAGGAGAAGTTAGAAGTTAGAAACATGGACTGTATATGTGTTCAGTCGTCATGTCCTCATATTGTTTTAGGCTGTAAAAGACTTGAGTGTGTTTCAGGTGACGTCCTCATATGTTCTGACCCAACGACTGTAGAGTGTGTGTTACATTGTCCTCATATTGTTGGGTAGCAGATGCTATACAGTGTTAGTTGTTACTATAGAGTCTGGCATAATGAGCCCACATCCTCCTGTGAATTAAGTTCACTGAAACAAGTATGATCATTACTTCATTAATTAGTCAGGATTTATTTTACAGAATATTTCTGACACTGTATTGTTGTGTTTTGTTGCAGACATCAAGTGTTGACATCCTGACTCAACCTTCTGCAGACCAAGAAGTGTGAGAGATCCACTTCATCCTTCCAACAGGTAATTACACATGAATTTCTTCTCTTTGGAATTAAGTATATGTCTCAGTTGGGCCCAGTGCATAAATTTAATACCCTTTCACTGAATTCAAACAGTCAGTTTGTGTGAAATGTTCACAATATCAATGTTAGCATTACTTATTTGTGAATAGCATAGCTGATAGAAATTGGCCGTACCATTTGTTAGCTGTAACTCCCCCTTAAAGCATCAAATTAATCTTTATTCTCACCAAATTTGATATTTTTTGTCCTCTGGCTCATGTTTTTGTCCATTTCACCTCCTGCTCATCAGCTTACATGATTGGATTTCTGTGGAAGTTGATCAGTTTACATCAGTGTGGGCTTTAGAGCCTTCTTTGACAACAGCAGGAGAAGTTAGAAGTTAGAAACATGGACTGTATATGTGTTCAGTCGTCATGTCCTCATATTGTTTTAGGCTGTGAAAGACTTGAGTGTGTTTCAGGTGACGACCTCATATGTTCTGACCCAACGACTGTAGAGTGTGTGTTACATTGTCCTCATATTGTTTTAGGCTGTAAAAGACTTGAGTGTGTTTCAGGTGACGTCCTCATATGTTCTGACCCAACAACTGTAGAGTGTGTGTTACATTGTCCTCATATTGTTTTAGGCTGTGAAAGACTTGAGTGTGTTTCAGGTGACGTCCTCATATGTTCTGACCCATCGACTGTAGAATGTGTGTTACATTGTCCTCATATTGTTTTAGGCTGTGAAAGACTTGAGTGTGTTTCAGGTGACGTCCTCATATGTTCTGACCCATCGACTGTAGAATGTGTGTTACATTGTTATTCTATTCCATCCTTTTAGATTCCCAGCAGAGCACAGCACTTCAACTACATTCATCCCAGGCATCCTCAAAACACCCCAGTGGAAAGCAAGGTTTAAAAGCAATTTGTATCCACATCATTAGCTAAAATATTTTCTATCCGATCTTACTTTTTTTTCTCCTTTTGTTTCTATTCATGACAGCTGGGAAGGTGAAAAGCAAGTGGACAGATGATGAAGTGAAGGCTGTTGAGCAGCACATGTTGCATTTCATAACAAGCTGCAAAGTACCAGGTAAAAAGGAATGTGACTCCTGCCTCCAAGCAGAACCACTAGCTCTGAAAGACAGAGACTGGGTTGCCATCAAATACTACATTTACAATAGAATCGTAGCATGTGGCCCAAGTACAATTCCATATCAGTTGAACTTAATTTTATTTTCATTCTATATCTTTTGTAAATGATGATACTCAGTTGCTCAAGTTGCTCTGTGCTACCAAATGTTCAGATTGAAGAATGAGTATTTTTTGTTTAACCCCCCACTCTCTTGGTTTTATTCACAGTACCTGCCATAATTTCTTTTAGAAAATTATGTTTAAGATGATAGGTGCATACTCTGCTCTTTCAACAAGCAATAGAGAAAGTATTTGAAAGGTTTGTTACTTTAAGCTATACCCTAAGTTTCCAGCATTGTGTTGCTGGTTTTTGAACTGAAAATTCACTGGAATTTTGGAGAAATTTGGAGGCAAGATTGCTGCATTCTCTGTGATCTATTCTGGATTCAATTTACATATTTACTAGTAATTAAAAAAATAAGAATGGCAAGATGTTTTCCATGTTTTTATTTAGATGAACATTTACCACAAAATTCATAAATGCAATACAATAATACTACTTAAAAAGTAGAAAGATCACATTTTTGATTATTTTGATTGATTATGTATCTATGGGTTTCACAATTCACCTAAACATGAAAAATCTGTGTGTGATGACTCATAAGTCACATAAACTTGACAAATCTGTGTGTGATGACTCATAAGTCACATAAACTTGACAAATCTGTGTGTGATGGCTCATAAGTCACATAAACCTGACAGTGTCCTCATAAGTCGCATTAAAATCAGGTTTGACCAAAATATAGCCCTAGCCAAAATCTCAACAGATACACACATTCCTGGAAGCATGGGGAAGAAACACTTTGATTCCCCAGCCTCTAGGACCTTGGGAAAGGTACGTTCCCATTTGTCACATTTTTGTCATATGTACTGATATGTCCTGAAAACAAGTATGTGTGTGTGTGTGTGTGAAATTGTGGCTAAACTTGCGAAAACTTACTTCCATTAACAGACTGAACCCCTCTCTTTTCTTCTATCTGCAAAAAAAAAAGTGGATTTTGCTTTCCCACTTATTGTTCTTGTGCACAATAATACACTGGGCCACTGCTATACAGTAATAAAGGACTCCATCGCTCCGTCCCCCATGCAGCAAGAAACATCCCCCTGCAGAGCCGGAGAGCCACCATTTGGCATGCACATATGCAAGATTCAGAGCCTCTGTTTTAGATGTGTGCACGTGCGAGTACCAGACCCTCTGTTTTATGTTGCAGAAACGGAGATTGATATATTTTTGATAGTTTTTGTAAAAATAATGTTAGCCTTGCGTTCGCAGTTGTTCGTTTAAAGTGGACATAGAAGACTTTTCTACTAGTGCACTAGTTCGCTAGCTAACGCTGTGTGCTTATCAACTACTTAGTCATGGATCATTACAGAATATAGGAACTTTCACCACTGTTCATTTTAGGAGGATCACCACGAGGAAGCACATTTTTTGTTTAGATTATCAAATGGACAATGGATCATAGACATGGATCATTTGTTTCTGGCTGCCAGCGTTAGCTAGCTGAAAAGTTGTTTATTTCCACTTTAAAATGTTGACTGAAACATGGCTGCCTGTTGATAGACTTGGATAAATGCTAAAATGGATGGTTCAGAGGAACTAGTTTGCCCACCGGACAGGGGCACCAAACCCCCTGGGCAAAATATGACAAGTGGCCTGGCTTTGCGCCCCTCAGGAGCCTCCAGCAAACCCTGCTGTCCCAGGCTGTGTTCTGCTCCTCCTCTTGAAGAACCAGAGGGAGGGCTGGATGTTGACAGGTTCTGTCAGCTTCCCCACAGTGTCCACACACTCCTGGATGTGAAGCTAAGGAATTAGCTTCATTGGAAGGACTTGTCTCCAGTGTCGTAACTAACATCATTAGAACTTATCCTGCTGGAAGAGATAGCAGGCCCTACCTGAGTGGCAATGGAGGAGACTGTGTAGAAGCACAATGACAAGAATGGTTTACACAACATAAATACATTTCACTGAGCATCATAAAAAAATTATTTTTTTCATTTATTCAAACAATACTTTTATATTGATACCATTTAGATAGAAAATATGAAGTGTACCTGTTCTCCATTTAGCTGAAAAGCTAAAGGCCCTGACACACCATTGGTCAGTGTTGGACTATCTGTGAACGTCTGTCGCCTTAGTTTTCGGTTTGTCCTGCACCATTGGCACTTATCAGCCCTTGTTTGCTTTTTTCAGGCGATTGAACATGTTGAATCTGTGTCAGAGGTGAGAGCCCTGCAGTGACTGAAGTCACTGCGACCGGCAGTTCAGCTCAGTGCAGGAGAAGAGAAATGGTAGTGTGCAAAGTGAACAAACATCTAATGTCAAAGGGGCATGAGATCAAAACAAACTCTTTAGGTAAAATTATTTTCTTAGCCATTGAGCTCTTTAGCAGAAAGAGTTCATAACTGTTGTGTTACTGTTTGCTCGTACACATGTTGTGATCTTCAGCTTTGTATTGTTATGTTTTATTGTGGAGCAGACCTTCTCTTCCTCTGTCATTTAGAATAGGTAAACACGTCACCCACTCCCCCATTGAAATTTCCCCCCGGGCACCACCTCTGTACCTCCTAGCTGTGTTCATACTGCAGTCTTCCTCAGCTCCGCTGATCCTTCCCCTTTGTGGCGTGGCTTTAGCCACCAATCACAATCCATTGCTCCCACTGATAAAAGCCACTTTGGGAAAATACCAGAGGTGGCCATGATTTAACTGGAGCAGTCCACCTCCTGTGTCTCTCTGTGTAACGTTTGATAGTTAACTCGTATGATGCACTAGAAAGTGGTTTTGGAATCTGGGCCATATGTGTACTCTGTTTGCTATTATGCCTCAATAGCAATAGCCATAGCTGGAGACATTTTGTTTTCGGGTTGTCCGTCCATCCATCCATCCATCTGGATACCTGTCTCATTCTTGTGAACATGGTATCTCAAGAAGGCCTTTCTTTAAATTTGGCACAAATGTTCATGTGGACTCAACGATGAACAGATTAAATTTTGGTGGTCATAGGTCAAAAGTCAAGGTCACTGTGACCTTTCGTTCAATTCATTCTTGTGAACATGATCTCGCTCAAATGCCTTGAGGGAATTTCTTAAAGTAAACTTTTATTACTTGCCAGCTCACTAAACAGTCAACAGCAGTGCTTGCCCAACTGTATTGGCTGTATGTTGCCTCCCTTACCAAGAGACATCTACAGGGATTGTAACAAACACTGGGTTGTGTTGTTAATGTGCTCACATGCCTCTTGAATCCTTCTTGTCAATCTTGCGGTTTCCCTTTTTGAATGACAAATACAGACTATACAATTCAGTTTTCTTCATAAAGCCCAATATCACAATTCGCTTTTTGCCTCAGAGGGCTTTACAACATACTACATACGACATCCCTCTGTCCTTGTACCCTCACAGCAGATAAAGAAAAACTCCCCCAAAATAAACCCCTTTAACAGGGAAAAAAATGGAAGAAACCTCCGGAAGAGAAACCGAAGAGGGATGCCTCTTCCACAATGGACAGATGTGCAATAGAAGACTACTGCTGCTTGCGTAGAATGTACATGCTAGTTGGCCGTTGGCTGTACTCTTTACAGTGGTTTAGGTGCGACTTTTTGGTCGAGTTATAGGCAGCATGAAGCAACGCAACAGTCAGCCCTCCACACCACAGGTTCTTTGCTGTTGGTTTGGTGTGTCTAGGCCTTAACACACATCCTGTGTGGTTTTTTGTTTTGTTTTTTTGTTATTTCTTTATGCTTCACTGCTTACATTAAAACATACAAGTGATAAGTGAGCATCTCTTACTGTTTTGTCCCTGACCAGGAAAGCACAGCACTGCAGACATGCAATCAGCATCTTATGAGGGTTCCAGGCTACAGAGTTTGCTCTTATCAGACAAAAGCAACACAGCCAAGAAAGATCACAGTCATTGTGTTATCACTGGCATCTGAACACTAGCCACTATTGTTTTGATTTTGTATAGCACTTTGCTTGTTTTTAAACTTGCTATATCAATAAACGGAATTTGATCTTGATTTGATGGAACCGTTCACCTATTGATGCCCTTCAACATGTGTTTATGCTTCTTAGACACCAGAGCTGCTCCACTCCAACAGGCCTGAGAAACAGGGAAGCGAAAAGACGCATTTATACTGTCTCAAACACGTAGGTCTCCTTCTCCGCAGAGCACCCACGGCGCACGCCCGGTCTGTTAAATAGCCTGTAACCATAACAACTGTGTGACACAAACTCAGTGCTTTAGTGATTAAATAATGTCGGGCTCGGTTCGGTTTAGGACATAACAAAACATGTCCGAACCCGTCGGGTTCAGACAGAAATATGCGGCCCATGCCGCACTCTAACACACACACACACACACACACACACACACACACACACAAGGAAAACCGGACATTATCATCAATTTATAAACACGCCCTGGAACAGGACGTCAAAAGTGGACATGTCCGGGCAAAAGAGGACATTTGGTCAGCCTAAATAACGACACTGAAAGAGATAAAACAAGTTTGTCAGCAAAGGTATTTGTATTTTCAAACACAACACCCATGGTTAATAGAATCACACACACTAGATCTAATTTCTGTTTTACCACATGAATCACTGTTTAAACTATAAAGGTCTGATTGATTTGTGACCTAAGTATCAGTCATGAGAAAGACTTCTTTAGTTTATCATGCAAATTAACTACAAGATTCAGTTCTATAAAAAAATCAGCCTGTTCTCACTCCCAACTCATTTAAAGTGGGATTTATACTACGTCTAAAATACCTAAGCCGTATCCTGCTGTGCACCTCCTCAGAAATGTAACTACACGTTGTGGCGACGCAAACCTCCTGTCTATTTTTGTAAACTGAAAACCATGTCTCTCAGTGGAAACAAAGCTTTTATTTACTTTTATTAAAAACAATAAATTGTGAAGACAATAAATCCCTCACAAATTAGCATTTAAGTCTTGTATGTGATTTATCATGGCTTCATATGGGTAGAGGAAATCTCCACTAGCCGCTAGGTTGATTTACACAATGTAAAATGCCATAGGTTGATGCTAATAACATTAACATGCTCTAAAGCCATTTTCAATGTGTGTTTTGGCTGTGTTTTAAACTTCACAGTACTTCACAGAAACCCCACTGCCGACTAGTGTTTTGAGGTGTAACTGCAGAGTTACACTGACACACAAACACACTAGTATAAATTCTCACAACAGCGTAGGCCACATGCGTAGGCTACAGTGTAGGCACTGCTTAGAGCTGATGCACAAGTATAAATCCGCCTTAACACCACAGCTTTGTCAGTGATGTCAGCATCAGACACCAACACACACGCCTACACCTTTCAGTATGGTATGTACCAAGCACATCAGTTTTAGAGGCAGCAGGTAATAATCCATCCCAACGCTGCCAGCAACTGCCATAATGTAGAGAGCAAGGAAGTCCATGTACAGTAGGCGGGATATTGAGGTGGATAGTTCCAAATGCCATAGGTTGATGCTAATAACATTAACATGTTGTAATTTTAAGCTATATGTCCAGCAGTTGTTGTTGTTATGTTTGTTTGTTTTCTAAATCTAACCACAGAGTTTTAATAAAGCCGGAAAGTGTAACAATGAAGAGTTTCAACATTGTAAGTCTAAAGCCATTTTTTTGAAAATACTGTGTGTTTTGGCATAAATTGACACGCCATCCCTGAATGTCCAAAAGTGACCCAGGACAGTATCTAGTGTTGTTTATTTAGACGTGCAGGTTCACTGACAAAGCAGCAGTATTTAACAAATTAGGATGAGAACGTGTTTGAAAAGCTGGTTGCCAAAAAAATATTTTTGTATTATTAAGAGGCATAAGAGGCATGAAGGTGAATGAGATCTACATCAGAGACAAGTTATATTAAGAAAAAATGTCATAAAATTAAAAAAAAAATAGTCACACAACATGTTGTTAAGAATCTAGGTTGCTGACACTGTTCAATTGAGAGAAAGTACTTCCTACAAACAAATCTTAACATGTTAAACTAGTTGTTCTTAATATGTTCTCTTAATTCCTGTAAAGGCTACCTCCTGTGATGTGAAGATGACAAGCTGTGGAACAGCAGAAAGGCTGTCTTCTTTAATGTCAGGACAATGATGTTTGTTTGTTTTTCTAAACCTAACCACAGAGTTTTTTTGCCTAAACCCAAGGAAAGAAACCTAACAATGAAGAGTGCACAACCCATTTTTCCTGTTTTAAGTTTGTTTTGAAAACGCATACAGCCCCAGAACAATAAATTACACTGCCATCCCTGAATGTCCAAATTCCACCAGATGCGTATCTAGTGTTGTTTATTTAGAACAGCAGGTTCACGATCCATCAATGTGTATTTCCACCGGCTCGTGGATCTTGAGAACGGTCCTCCTGACTACCGCTTGCCAAAAAATAGCTGTATTATTAAGAGGCATAAGCGGCATGAAGGTGAAGGAGATCTACATCAGAGACAAGTTATATTAAGGACACGCATCCAGTGGAATTAAAAAAATTCACACCAGATGCGTGTGGGTTGCACAGGCGCAACCCACTGTTCAATTGAGAGAACAATTCTAGTCAAATCTTAACATGATTAAACTGCGGCTGTTCGTTAGCTATATGTTCTCTTAATTCCTGTAAAGGCTACCTCCTGTGATGTGAAGATGACAAGCTGTGGAACAGCAGAAAGGCTGTCTTCTTTAATGTCAGGACAATGATGAAACCTGGCTATGTTCATAGCGTACATGTTGGACCTTGAGCCACCTAAAAGGCAAACAGTACACAGGTCTTACGCCCGGTGCACAACCCATTTTTCCTGTTTTAAGGAAGTGTCATAATGGGCAGGCAGGCCCCAGAACAAGTCAACAGGTCAGAGGTTTTCAGACGTCATTTCACCCTTGACACCATCCCGAAATTCCACCAGAGGTGCACGAGATGTCTTCTACTCCTCTGGTTTTGTGGTTCTGTTTATCCAGAAACTAGGCCTACATCTTGTTATATCGCGATTGCTCGTGGATCTTAAGATTTCGTGGTCCTCCTGACTACCGCTGCCCGACGGAGCTGCACCACTCCGCACAGCAAACGCAGCCGGTGAGCGCTGACGGACGGAGGAGCACACAGTGGATAACCAGCGCAGCCGTTCCGCAACGGACACGCATCCAGTGGAATTCCGGCGTTACCTCCAATTCCACCAGATGCGTGTGGGTTGCACAGACGCAACCCACACGCATCTGCATCCGGAACAATTCTAGTCAATGTGTATGATTCCACCGGCTGCGGCTGTGCTGCGTTCCCGCTCTGTCACAGCTGACACAGCATCACAGCAGCCCTCCGCAACAGATACGCAGGACTTCTATTTTTGCCAGACGGTGGAGCACAACGCAGCAATTCAGCATGGAGCAGATCGTGTGGGGCAGGAAGTCGTGCACAGAAACAAAATAAAACATCCAGTTAATTTTCACAATGAAATACACAGTGTTCACGGCGGATCATATTTCCCTGCGCTACACCTTGAAAACGTCATAATGGGCAGAGGCAGGCCTGAAGTCAACAGGTCAGAGGTTTTCAGACGTCATTTCACCCCGTTGACACCATGGACGAGGAGATATTAATCATGGAGGTGCACCGAGATGTCTTCCTACTACTCCTCTGGTTTTGTGGTTCTGTTTATAGAAACTAGGCCTACATCTTGTTATATCGCGCGATTGTGCGTGAATTCGCAAGATTTCGTGGGTCCTCGTGACTACCGCTGTCTGACGGAGCTGCACCGCTCCGCACAGCAAACGCAGCCGGTGGGTGTTGACAGACGGCGGAGTACGCAGCGGATAACCAGCACAGCTGTTCCACAACGGACACGCATCCAGTGGAATTCCGGCGTTACCTCCAATTCCACCAGATGCATCTGCGTCCGGAACAATTCTAGTCAATGTGTATGATTCCACCGGCTGCGGCTGTGCTGCGTTCCCGCTCTGTCACAGCTGACACAGCGTCACAGCAGCCCTCCGCAACAGATACGCAGGACTTCTATTTT
Organism: Epinephelus fuscoguttatus; assembly: GCF_011397635.1. Taxonomy (NCBI): domain Eukaryota; kingdom Metazoa; phylum Chordata; class Actinopteri; order Perciformes; family Serranidae; genus Epinephelus; species Epinephelus fuscoguttatus. The sequence goes on along the minus strand of NC_064756.1, from coordinate 39,972,969 downwards.
TGCCAGACGGTGGAGCACAACGCAGCAATTCAGCACAGAGCAGATCGTGCGGGGCAGGAAGTCGTGCACAGAAACAAAATAAAACATCCAGTTAATTTTCACAATGAAATACACAGTGTTCACGGCGGATCATATTTCCCTGCGCTACACCTTGAAAACGTCATAATGGGCAGAGGCAGGCCTGAAGTCAACAGGTCAGAGGTTTTCAGATGTCATTTCACCCCGTTGACACCATGGACGAGGAGATATTAATCATGGCAGTGCACCGAGATGTCTTCCTACTACTCCTCTGGTTTTGTGGTTCTGTTTATAGAAACTAGGCCTACATCTTGTTATATCGCACGATTGTGTGTGAATTCGCAAGATTTCGTGGGTCCTCGTGACTCCTGCTGTCCGACGAAGCTGCACCGCTCCGCACAGCAAACACAGCCGGTGGGTGTTGACGGACAGCAGAGAAGCAGGGGATAACCAGCACTGCCGTTCCGCAACAGACACGCATCCAGTGGAATTCTGGCGTGAGTCTGTCCTATCTGATAAAGGCATGAAAAGCCAAAAAAATAATCTGCTGCATTGATACTGAAGATGCAGCACATATAACACTCTAGGCTGGATGAAAGTATCAAAAAAAAAAGAAAACAGAAACACAGTAACAGAGGTATGAATATCAGTATCTGCCAGTTATTGTACCTGCATTGAAGATTCCGTCTCCCCCTTCCTCCCAGCCAGTCATCTCCATCATCTTCCTAAGCACAGCATCCTCCATCAGTGTAAAGAACGGAGCCGCCTCATATGTGTACCTGATGGAAACCATATTTTCAAAACAATATGCCACTTGCATGGTTTTTAAACTTTGCTTCATGTACAAGTATGACTTAATTCTTGTTAGAATGAGTTGTGTGACTCACAGACTGGGTTTGAGTGCCTCTGCAATGAAGCTTGCCACCACGGAATACGGCTCCATCCCTGCATACAGCTGGTTGAAGAAACGAGGATGGGCTACAGAGATTATAAAAATAGACACAGAGCAGGTAAAGCTGGATTTATACTTTTGCATCAGCTCTATGCAGAGCCTATGCTGAAGTCTACACATGTGGCCTACACTGTTGTGAGCTTTTATACTTGTGTGTTGGTCTGTCTGTGTCCCTCTGCACACCTCCAAAAATACTAGTTCTGTGAAGTGCTGTTAAAGGGATAGTGCACCCAAAAATGAACAAAGTATCTTGGTATCACAAGTGAAAATCAGTTGAGGTAAAGAGGAATATTATGTCAGCTGGCCACATTCTGATCATGTGGGACCAATGTACTCATTAAAATTAAGTAGCCTAAATTTAAAGGATTTTTTTTCATTGAAATGGTTTCAGCCATGACTCAAAATCCCAGTAACCAACTGTCATTGAATTTGAACTTCCTTATGTTGATACGGTGACAGCTAATGTTATGGCCTTAAAGGGATAGTGCACCCAAAAATTAAAATTAAAAAAAGCTTGGTCCACAGAGAAGCAGTTAGAGCTACAGGCTACAGTGAGGCTAAAAACAGAGTTCAAATGCATTTTTTCCAAACAACTTTTTATGTCGGGGCTTCAGGACACTTGGATCACTACGGATGAGCAGTATGGAGATATTTTGTGGTTTCAATTATGTGTTTTTGGACGTTTGAATCTGGGGCGCCTTAAGCCTCCATTAGGTGGAGTTGTGTTGCTACCCCCTCTCCCCTGGGATCTCCGCAAGTGTTGTGAGGACTCTAAAACTTCACCTGAGCCTCCATCAGCATATGGGTGAGTAAATAATGGCTAAATTTTAATTTTTGGGTGCACTATCCCTTTAAGGCCATAACACTAGCTGTCACCGTATCAACATAAGGAAGTTCAAATTCAATGACAGTTGGTTACTGAGATTTTGAGTCATGGCTGAAACCATTTCACTGAAAAAAAAATCCTTTAAATTTAGGCTACTTAATTTTAATGAGTACATTGGTCCCACATGATCAGAATGTGGCCAGCTGACATAATATTCCTCTTTACCTCAATTGATTTTCACTTGTGATACCAAGATACTTTGTTCACATTAGAATCGTGTTGACTTATCATATTATTTGTTAGTTACCCTGGGACAAATTTATTGTGTAATGTTAAAGTAATTTTATTTTGTTCCAGGTACTGATTTTCAGCTGTAAGTCCAATGTGTTTATAATGTACAATGTACATTACAATGTATTTATATATATATATATATATATATATATATATGTATAGACGTACATATATATATGTATACGGTATATATAGTTTCTACACCACCTAACCTCTTGTAACTTTATTGGGTCATGAAACACAAACGGTTTAATCAGTAATATCATTTTAAAGAATGTACAAATAAATATATATGAAACACTGAGAGACCAAAAACACCAAAAGTCATCAGCAAGCAGCCCACACAAACTCTGTAAAACCACTTTTGTGGCAGTTGTCACACAATCATACACTTATGGTGGCAGAGCTGCCGAACACTGAGAAAAGTTTGAAATTTCACAGTGAGCCTCATCTCAACACTCCTAATTCTCATCCGCCTGTCTTATCCATTATCTTCCCCATCAAGGAAGTTATTTTTTTGCCAAACAATGTTTCAAGGTCTTAAAACCAAAAGGAAATTACTTTTGCCTTTATGTCTTGTTGTTAATAGCACAATCCTTCTTAATGATACATGGGAAAGGAAATGGCACAGTGATGGACAAAAATGATGTTAGGATATTCTTTTCGTTTATCCTGTCTACCCAGCTTTCCATTCTGTTTCCAGCGGACGGTTTTTAGCAGGCACCCTCATGCAGATTGACAGGGTCTGCTACAACAGAACTAGTCTGTACAACATGCTGTCTGACCATGTTGGAAATCAGAAATCATCAACTGTCATTTTCAATCAGTCAGTGTTGAAGGAGATTCATAGCATTGCACCTGATTCAGCATTTGGACAGTTACAGAAATTGTGTCTCAAATGAAAAAAAAAAAAAGAGCAAGAGAAAGAAGTTCAAACCCTGTCTCCTCTCTCACCTCCACACAGATGACTGATCACTAAAGCAGGCATGAATGTCAAATTACATCACATTCTCACTCTGACCTCGTCACATATTGACGTTTGGTCATGGACTTTCCATGTTGAGATATGACGTGGTTGTTGACCTTTTGGGACACCATGTCACCTTCAGCCTGTTACATGCATTGTCTGTTTTCAAAATACACTTTTGTTTTGTCTCTCTGTCTTTCAAAATAAATGCACTACTTAGTACAACACCGTGAATTGACTTTTTTTTCCTTTAACAACAAACCCATGTGGTTGGGTTTAGCCAACAAATGCACATGGTTGAGTTTAAGAAAAAAGAACCGGGTTTGGCTTTACATCTTATGAAAAGGGAACACCAGTCTCCCAGGTGAAAGTTGGTGGTTGTTGGTAGCATCCACCACCCCTCCCAACCACCCTGCTTGGACGTCTGCCGCCTTAACTTTTGTTGTTGTCACACCATATTTCGCCCTGATGCCAACAGGCAGCATTAAACAATAATGCTTATCATGCCAACGTGAAAGGTTAGCTTTCTTTGTTGGTTTCCGATGTTGGAAGTCACTGATCACGCACCAGTATTCATTGACCTTGAAGTGAGAACGGGTTGCAAATTAAGGGGTTTCAAGAAAATTAATCTATTGGCACAGCCCCTCTAATGTGACATCTAAAATGTTGTGGAGGTATTCGACTATCCAATCATCCAACAAGCAGCTCTGAAGAAGCATACTGGCAGCTTTACAGTATGAGCAACAGGAAGCTAATGTCTGTTTCCAGCGAATGCGTCCATGTCAGGTTCCTGTTACTCTGTCACTTTTCCAATCCACATTTCAAAAGCTGAGTACGTATTCAGTCTCTGCAGGATTTTGCAAGCTGTTTTTGGGATTGGTGTGGCCTGAAATGCATGATTTCACAGCAGCTTTTCTAAAAAAAAAAAAAAGCAGCGATGCATTTTGCTGTGTTTATAGGTGTGTTTTTTTGCAATAAAATAGCAGGGGAAAGTGAAACTTGCAAAAATAGTTGTGATGCTGTCACAGATTTTGAGCTTACTATTATTAGCATTCAGTGCCTCCCAGAAAATTCTATTTGTGATGGTAATGGGACCAACAGCTGGACACCACTGATCGCCACAGATCAGCTCTTGCGGTTTGATGAAGTGCCTGCTGCTCTCCTGCTCTCTCTGCTCAGTTAGCACAAGGTAACACAGCACAACATGAAACCATTACTAAATGTCATATTTTGCAGCATTTGCAGCTCAGTTATGACCAATGTGGTAACAGTTGTAGTATGGTAGCTTTAATATCTATATGTTGTTATAAACCAATAGACTTGCACCACTTGTGCATCCAGAGCACAAGTTGTGATTAGTTCATTCATAATTATGAGAGTTTCTTTTTAAAAAAAAACAATTGCCTTTGAAATATCTCTGTACACACACAATAAGCTATCAAAAACAATCATGCAAACTGTAGTGAAACCAAACAAAAGCCTGGTGGAAGTCAAACTTTGTTACGTGGTCACTTTTCAAAAATAGTAAAACTTTGGTTTGATCTTATTTGTCTTATAAACATGTAACGTGTATTTCTGCACGCACACACACACACACACACACACACACACACACACACACACACACACACACACACACACACTCACACTCAGCCATACAAAGAGTGTGCTCTTCTGGTTGTCCTCACACATTCAGTGGCTCCTGACAGAGAGGGCTGCGATTAAGCTGATATTAACAGATAGGTCAATGTCTATTTTCTGCTCCACTTAAAGCCTCACTGCTGTAAAAATTGCCCTCTCTTCCTGAGAGGAAGCACAATACAAACAGAGAGAGAAAAGGCAGGTGTGTGTGTGTGCGCACGCACCGTTGTGTGACATCTACATGTGACAGAAACAAGTTGAGGCAAATCAATACTTGCCAACAATGGATTTGATTTGGGGTGAGGGTTATGATGTTAGATGGATGTCTTGACTGTTTCAAAACACACACACAAGCACATTTAGACTCATACACTTATCTCACTGTACAAAAATAAAACAAGATGCTGGACAGTTACCCAGTGTGAACCACGGTGAGCTTCTGTCATAGTGAGTTCTAAAGATGTTTTATCAATAAACATAGATACCAAGAGGATTTTACATGGCTGCTTAGTGGTGCTTATAAACTAGGATGACTAGAATTCATTACAAATAAAAGGCAACTGCAAGATTCTTTTTTTTTCTTCAAAAAGTGGAAATGCCTTTTATAGCTCCTGTGGTGGATGTGTTGACAATGAGCAAGCTTAACATTCAAGTAACTGAAACACAAAATACACAAAGGAAGTGAATGTGTTTAGAGCTGAGTCCTCTTCCACAGGCAGCAGTAGGGGCAATAAATAATCTTTGATATATAAAAGAAGAAGACGGGAAGAGACATGATACATAACTTTAATAAAAAAAGAAGGCATACACTATACAGTCAGTGGTAATTTTGAAAGTGATGAAAGTGCTTATTAATTTTAGTCACATTTAAGTCATTTTTATCCCTCAGGGTTTTAGTCTTGTATTTGTTGACGAAAATTCAAAACATTTTAGTCGACAAAAATTTGTGACCTTTTAGTCAACTCTTTGTCATTATATTTTCTAATTCAGTAAGGTTAATTTGTGTATCAGACATTATTATTATTATCAGACATTGTTTGACAGGTTTATAGGGTGATTTATGAGCACACATTTACTGATCATCATTTGAAAAGCTCAAAATCTCCCTATTTATGCTTTAAAAAACTTTGACACCACAAATGACTAATCTGAGACAACTAGGATTTGTACCTGGGTTCATTGTAAACTAATGAAGCAGAGAAATACCTTAATTAAAGCCTGAATTCTTTCTTAATCTGCAACATGTTACTCTGGAGGTTTAAACTCATGTCTCACAGAGCTGGTGATTAAAACCAAACTTTCATCTCTGTCAGAGATTGCTGCTTGCTCCGCTGCTGTTCAGTGGCTAACAAGCCACTTATTTACTTATTCACTGCTGAATTAAAGCTCACACTGGCACCAACGGCTGACACTGTTGCAGTGTGTTTTTTCTAGGCTAAAGAAACATCCTGGTGGAGACTTTTTACTGGAGTTAACCAGCCTGTTGCTCATGCAGCATTTGAAGATAATTGCAAGCATGGTCTTGGCTTTTAATGTCCAATAGTCCAATAATCTCAGTTTTATAATCATCTATGTAGAGTCTGGAGAATAGAGAGGAGCTCAGGTAACCCCGTAGTGTTGTAGAGTTAGTAATAATTGAAGTTGAAAATGTCTGATGATCTTTAAATATCTGCCCTTGTATCTGTATTTGTAAGAAATTAACAATCCCACTGAATCAGGTGAGGATTAAACTCTAAATGAGGCATCTTTGCTGGTGAGAACAAGTGCGGGGTGTAATGTGTGAGCTTTTGCAAACACACAGGGGAGTTCCCACTGTCCCACGAGCATGACAGAACAGCTTGGGGAAACCATTTGTTCCTTAGTCGGTCAGTGTATAAAATCAGAGTATGGCTTCTATGTAGTCTCAGTGTGCCTGGGTTGAACACTAAATGCAGTTAGCAAACACACTTGAACAAAAGGCAAAGGAAACTCAAATGCTGGAAAACACATTCTCTTTAACATGTAGAGAAACACTTGTGGAGAGCATTGAAAGCCAGTGGGGAGGTGAAAAGATGGAGCATTTAACCTCGACTATAAAACATACAGAGATGGGCTCATACTGTATGGGGAAATGTAGCCATTTACCTCTTGGGGTGGGGGACTACCAAGCAATGATCCCAGTGTGTGTGTGTTTGAATTTGCAAGCACGTGTCCCTCTGTCTGCATGCTCCTACCCATGTGTCCATGGGGTATGAATGCGTTTGGTGATATGCATTTGCTTATGTTTATGCGCACACACATACACACACACCATTTGACTGTTTTTGAGTGTGTTTGCATGCGCGCAGTCGGCAGAGAGGTGGGGGTTAAGCTGGTGCCGAGGCTCCTGTAATGAGTAAGCATTGGGTGGCCAGGGCTAAGATAAATGGCGGGGGCCTGCCACTAGTGCAGCAGTCAGCAGGATGCACCAGGGCCGCAGGCTTGTTTGTGCCAAATGGAGCTCGCAAAATATCAAAGGCCAGCCATCCAGAAGACGCAAGCGTCTGACAAATTTTAAATTAGCCAGAAAGAGAGAAGGGGGTGGAGGAGGGGGGAGGTTACAGGGTGAGAGAGGAGGGGGGAGGTGGGGTTGGGGAAAGAAGAGAGGGAAGTCTGGGAGTGGAGGGAGACAGAAGGTTCATAATGTGGGAAGATGGAGAAAAAAAAGAGAAGAAATGGAGAGATGGGATGTAAGAATGTGTGAGGATGGATGGATGAATGAGACTGAAAAGAAAAAGAAGATAAATTATGCAATCTTTTGTTGTCCAGCGATATCCATACTCCCCCCTTCTCTCCCCATCGTTCTTTTCTTGTGCTGTGGTAATCGTCAGCACCATTATCGTCATTAGCCGGTGAGGCTGTTATTATTCCAACTGCATAGTTACAAGAATTGCTCAGCTGGGGTGGGGAGTGCAACACAAACATAAACACACATACAAATAAATGAGTGAAACATACTCATCCAGGCTGTGTATATGGATGTGTGTGTGTTGGGTCAGTTTAGGTGATGGCGGTCGGAATCGTTGTGGAAGCAACTAGACATATCAATTTATCAATTACACAGACACAAATTTCAAAAAGTTTACATTTTGGGTACCTTGAGGTGTTACACTGCACATAAGTTTTATTTAGTGCAAGAAGACAATACAAAACCAAAAATAAGGAGCACTTTTGATATTCATGTGAACAAAAGACAGTCAAATAAGAGAGAAACAAATGAAACATAGGTCAAAAGTGTACCAAATAAGGCCTATAGTGAATGTGATTTTTGATGGAGATGAAATACATTATGCTAGGACCACACTGCCTGCATAAGCAGTGCATGACGGCTACCTTGTAGAAATGCTGTGGCTCACACGTGTGGGTTCTTCATGCAGACAGCGTTGCTGCAGAGCTGCCTACAGCTGTACTGTACTGTATTTTGATAACTAAAAGCTCCAAAAAGCTCCACTCATGGTCAAGGAGCCATGCAAGCCACTGCATTGTAGGCAACACAGTCATAACAATATTGTACAATAAAAAGCCTTGTGTTAACAAATGAAGGGATTCTGTCAACACAGACGTTGTCAGAGGGATTTTATTTTGTAAGGGAAGTTGAGTTAAAAGAAATATTTATATTTTTTCATGTTTATGACAGACATAGACAATGAAGCTGTCGTGAAAGGTGATATAAAGAGAATGTGATTATCAAAAGACCATTTTCACTGTGTATTGCTGAAAAACACGTATCAAGCAGAGAAAATAGGTGAGACTCCTGTTCTTTCGATGTTCCGCAGCTGAGCTGCAGCCTGTGGTGCCATGTTAATTCATGGGCCACATACAGCCCAGTTTGATCTCAGATTGGCCGGACCAATTAAACCATTGCACAATAACCTAAGTACCATCAGCTCTAATATTTTCCCTTTTTTTTGGTTTAAAGAATTTCAAGTACATTCTGTAGATGTTCATCCTTTTACAAAACAGATAAACAGCCTGAGATGTCAAGAAAAATAAGCGCAATGTCAACAGAATGTCTGTTTTTCCACATTCAGTCAGTCTACTTCTCACTGTCATTACATGTGCATTTATCCATACATTTCCCAATACAGACTCTTTTGAAGTGAAGCTGCTAATTGACAATATTTTGCACAATGTTCAATATCTTTAAACGTGGTCATGACAAGTATTTATTGTTATATCAGAGATATGTATTCTAGTCAGGGTGGAAAAGCCTCTGAAGCAGAATTTTACATGAAATAAGCAATGCATTGTTTAACTTGCACCTGAAACCTGGCACCTCTTAGTCTAGTCATCTATTGGGCCGGATTGGACCCTTCGGCGGGCTGGTTCTGGCCCATGGGCCATATGTTTGACACTCCTGACATAGACCCTTTTACTATTAGTAAACAGTATGATGTTTTTTGGTGGGCAGGGCTTAGCTGGAGGCAAAACAAGCCCCCCCTTGTCTTAAGGACAGCCATGTTCATCATGGAGGCTGCCGCAGTCAGCCCCTGCACATCTTTCGGCCGGTGTTTAACCCATAGACTGTATAAAATAGTAGTTACCGTGACACACCCATTGGTTTGTGGATTCTCATTCTGAAGCCTCGAATTCAGCATTTTGGCTGCAGCGCTCTGGGTTTTTTGGAGCTAGAAGTGACCAAATTTGAACGAGAGGGTGGAGCTGTGAAGGAGCGAGGGGTGGATCTGACTCATACACTGTGGTGACGCCTTGCAGACAGCCTGTCAAGCCTTAATAAGATTTTAACAGGGGAGTTATAAGTCACCTACCCTTAATTGACATTAAGGGGAATATTAGCTTTAGAGACCAAAACTAGTTTTTGTACCAGACTGTAAACATGTTTATTTCGGCTGTAAGTTAAAAGAGGCATTTTAACATGGGGGTCCACAGTACAGACTTGCTTCCAGAGTCAGCTTCAGTGGGCTATTAACTGAAAAAGCATTTTTTGGCACCTCAGAGTTGGCTTCATTTTTCAGCCCTGGAAACTGCTGCTTGGTTCAAACTCTCCCAGTTTTGCTACACCACTCCATTTACTGCACTGGCTCCCATCCCCAGCCATCACCCTGTAAAGCCTTAACCATTCAAAAGCTAAACATTTGACTGGCAAACTTAATACCTTTTGACTTCCCTTATCTTAAACAGTGAGTTAACCTTAGGTGTTGTTTACTCGCTGTAAAATAACACCAGCTTTGCAACAGCTGCTGCTTTTCCTAGAGTTGTCCCTTGTGTGTCCAGTGCATTGTTAGCTAGCTAGACAGTTAAGTATGGAAGATTACTCCTAAAGAATCAAAAACAAGGACAAGACGAAAGAAAAATATTGCCCAGTGATGACAGACAATAACAGTGAACACTGACGTTGCCTCTGAAGATGAAAACAAAATAACAGATAAAACAGAGTGACAGTGAAGTTGCATGGTTTCTGTGGAAAGGTGACTAACCAACAGGTTTGAGTTGTTCCAGTTTCTACCACCAGCAGCGTGGAGCTGAATGCTCAGCTAGAACTTTTCACTTCACTTTTGCTTCCAGTCATTCTGGAACAATACCAGAAATTCTTGGCAGTTTGAAAGGAAGCTGACACAACATGTAATTTTCCTCTTCCTTCTCCTTTCTCCACCGTGTCTCTTTACTGTAACCCACTAATAAAGCCAAAGCATCCTTACATTTGATTCAAACAGCCCAAAAACGTTATGAATCTTTATGTTAATATAATAATAATACAATTTAAGATATTCATCAGGGGAATGATATCCCTGCTTCCTGCAGATCTAGATTTTTTAAAACTGTTAGCTATTTTTCCTGCCCTTTGGGGGACAAGAAACAAGCTGTACTGTAAGATCAGTATTCATTTGGAGTTGTGTTTGTGCATAGTCCAATATTTACTCTCATCTTCACTCTGTTTTTGGTCTCTACCAACTCCTCAGAAAAGCGTCTCTCTCGTTAGCTGCTAAATGCTCCACTCTGTTCACCAGTTTGTCGCTAACTTTGTCTGTCTGTTCTGCCAAACTTCTCCCAGGAGGAAACTGATGTTTTGGTCCGGGAGGTCCAAGCTTGCAGTGTCCGAATATACAGAACTGCGAGCAGACCTCCATGGGCTGATGATGCAAAGGTAGCCTGGGAGGAGGTCACCACAATTGTAAATCAATGTTGCGTTTCTCTCGTGCGCACACGCTCTCTCTTTCTCTCTCGCAGTCTCACTCTGTTTCTTTTCTTTTGACTTTTCTAAGATGACAGATGCTGAATATATACTCCCTATCTGATGCTGTGGCTGTTTGTGGTTGGCTGAGAGGGATGTGAACTCATTAGTTCGCAGCTGTGTTAATCAAATCAGGTTGGGTTTCCATTACGCGTGCCAAACGTGCCAAATGGTGCCAGTCCCCTTTGATCTGACATCAGATGTGACGGGACAGTCGATATAGAGATACATTTATGTGCTGATTGCAGATAGTTGCATTGAATAGTGGTTTTTTGGGTATTTATTGCATTGTTAATGTGCCTGACATTCTAGAAACCTGCCTGTGAGGTTTTGGTGACGTGTGCGCACTGTCCGCCGGTCAGCCAAACTTCGGCTTACACCGGCTGCGCTCCGGCTGCGCTGACAGTAGACCTGGTTTCAGCTGGCGAGCTTTTAGTGCACCTTTGGCGAAGCCTTTTGGCACGAAACTGTCACTGCGCCAAGCTGGATCTGTTGACACCTCCCCCTGCTGCGCCGCCACACCCATCTCAGCGCACTTCGGTCTGCCAAACTACCAAACTGAGCGCACCTCGGGTTGCGCTGCTCGAAACCAGCTCTGTGCGGGGTTCGCCACCCTGCGCCACCCTGCGCCATGCCGGGAAACTAGAGCCCAATGTGTTTAAGGCCATAAGCTGAAGAAAACAGTGTTTAAATGTGTTGTAAATCAGCGAATTAGGGTTTACAGTGAAGATCAAGCTAGCAAGGCACTTTTGTGCTTGTGTGTGTGGTATTTAGTTTGTATGGGAAATCCCACAGTCTCTACAAAGCAGTCCCTATGTTTCCACAGCCCAATGGTCCCACATTTCTAAGATTTTTTTTTCACTGAAAATTAGGCCCTATGTTCCCACAGCCCTATGTTCCCATGGCCCTGTGTGTCCACATTTCTAAGATTTTTCTTAAAAATAAACCCTATGTTCCCACATTTCTAGGACATTTTCAAAATTAGGTCTTGTGTTCCTACATTTCCCTTCAATTTAAGCCCTATCCCCCCACAAGGGTTAGGGGGGGTTAGGGGGGATAATAGGTTGGGTTTAATGGCTACCAAATTGGGAGAAAGAGGGATAAAATCTGATACAAATTTATGAAAAAGGAAATGTGGGAACATAGAGCTGTGGGAACATAGAACTGTGGGAACACAGGGCTGTGGGAACACAAGGCTGTGGGAACATAGAGCTGTGGGAACAAAGGGCTGTTGGAACACAGGGCTGTGGGAACATAGGGCTGTGGGAACATAGAGCTGTGGGAACAAAGGGCTGTTGGAACACAGGGCTGTGGGAACATAGGCATGCTCCCAAGCAGCGTTAGCTTGAGTTGACCGGCCGTCTCAATGGGGACTAGAAATATCCCTGTTGCTGGGAGGCTGCTGAGGGTTGGCCTGCTTGCTGGAGTAGTAACTTAGTCACATGAGCAGACTCCTATATAATTAAACCTGATTGTTTTCCAGATATTAGTCAGACTCTATGTAGTTTCATGGAAACAGAGATAAGACAAGCAAAAAGTATTTTATTTTGAAGGGGAACTGCCCCACAATATGAATATATATTGATCTTTTGTTTTGTTGGTAACTGTTGTATAAATGCAATACTACAATTGAGGGTGAGCTTTAGTGTCATAATTTACCATGCAAGCGCCTCAGACCTGGCTACATCACTGTTGTGCCAATAATGACGGTAAAGCTTGTGTAGGCTAACATTGCTTATCACTGCATGGCATGATTTAAAGGTGCAAAAAGCGAAATGGTTTCACCGCTAGGTTTGCTGTTGTGCACTGCCTGTAGACCAAAACAAAGTGTGTCATGAGCCACTCCTCCCTCTACCTCTGCTCTCCACCCCCCACCCTCCCACCTCTCACTCGCCTCGTCTAAACTTAGTTTAGCAGTTAGCAATGTCTTTCACTCACTCTCGGTTTCTGCTGAGTATAGCTATTTCCCTGCCTACTTCAATGATGATGGTACCTGTAATAAATGTAATATATTTGCTGAGATGGAGGCGAGGCTCAGTGACTAGACGAGCTGGTAGAAGGGCTCCATACCTGTAAGTTACTCCAGTAGCCGGTGGCAGCCGACTTGTCTAGAGCCATCGCCAGATCCCGCCTAGTGCTAACACCAGGAGCTAACGCTAACGTTCCTACTCTTCTCCATGAGTGAGAGCGATGTTTTAGCCTGGCTACATTTTACAATGCTAATTGCAAATGTTAGCTGGGCTGCCGGGCTACTCACCTAACACAACCGTAACACCTGACCCATTGCTGGGACAGAGCCGCTAATAACTCAAGCTCCGGACATTAACCCATGCTACGACTGTAACATTAAATTTAATTGAATCGACATAGCGACATGTGCTTAACGTTACTGTAACACTAATTAAAACAGACATTTGACTTTATGTTGTACCTGTCCAGGAGAAGAAGAGATAGCTCCGAGTCAAATTGTAGCCCCTTTAGCGCTCGCAGTGCTCTCCACCTTGGAAATGCAAGGCCAATGTCAATCCAGGTTCTGTCCCTTTCTTTATCCGACAACTTCTTCGCCAACAACCGTTGTTTCTTTAGAGGTAATGTCGGATCCTGGTCCTCTTCGGGTGAAAGTTTCGTTCCACTCTCCGCCATTTTGCTTCGAAAATACACGCTGCCATCGCTCACTGGCTGTAGCTTTTTATAGGGAGGGAGGGCCAAGGGCTCTGAGAGGAGGGACGAGGCAGCCATTCACATGAACGTACATGAACGTACATGAACACGCAGCCGGACCGGCTTGCAAACAAGGGGCTGGAGATCAACACAGAGAGAGGGTGTGTGATGTCATGCTATACTCCAGATGAAATTACACCTCTAGTTCTTCACATAGCGATTTTTTAATTCCTTCAATCTAGAAATGATGAATTTCCGCTTATTGCCCCTTTAAGGAAAACAACTTACAACAACATTAAGTTATTCATAAATTGTCAGTCAATCAACATCTAAATTTAAATAACATTGAAAAAGCCTGAGCATGTATATTTTGACCTCCTCCTACATTCCTCTGAGAATACCATGTAAGTATATGGAAAGTGAAAATAGTATTGAATTCAGCATTCTCCCAACACACAACAGCAAAACTGCTCTCCAGCTATAATCTTAGTGTCTTCACACACTTCATTCCCCATCTCAGTGTTTGTCCCAGCCCCTACCCCCCCTCCTCTGTTGTCTAAATGAGACTGCTGGGCCCGCCTAGTAAAAGAGTTTTCTTTTACTAATGTCAATTTACGGCCTAGCAAGAGCTCCCTCTAATCTTTTCCTACTCATTACACACAATTTCCAGGGCGTTCAGCCAGGGTGCTGATTGGTTCCTTGCAGTGTGTGCAGCGAGGGGTGCCATGATTGTTTATTATTTATTTATTTATTTGTTTATTTATTTACACCAATGCCCCTTCCCATCCCCTCCCCCCTCCTCTTTGCCTGTTTCTTCACCCACCTACATTTCACTTCCATAGTCCCTAGTCTGCATTTTCTATGAATAATCAAAGTGGCGCTAAAGCATGTGGATCCGCTTCCCTGCATCTGTTTTTCCAGAGAAGTCTGACCGCTTTCTGAAGGACAAGTCTCATACTGAAGTGTGTGGAGACCTCCATGGTTAACACTTTATTTCCACCCCCGCTATAAAAGCAATTACAAGCATTATTATAATATGTAATAGATTGTTTTATCATTTATTATGATTTAACACATTACAATGGAGTTGTTAACAGATATGATGACATTTTTTGGGTAGTAAAAATAGTAAACCTCCCACGAAGGATCAATAACTGTTAATTAAACAGTTAATTAATGTTTAATAACACATTATAACATATTTATAACCATATATATTTTACTTATCTTTATTTTTTACAAATTAAAAAAAAATTATAAAGACTGTATCAATGTTAAGATATACCAGAGTTTTTGAAATCCCAAAGATGTGACTTTCAATACCATCAAAAATTATGGATGCTCTTTATGAGGGCTCAATTATTCTAAACATCAGATATTGAGACGGGTACAAATGGAGCCTTATGTCCGTACTCTGCATGTATTTCATCCCTATTTGTCTATGTTTTCTAAAGCTTACAATTACAGACAAAACGGAGCAGTACCACCAGAGATCGTGGGGGCAGTGTGGCGTAGTGAAAGCAAGATGCCTCTGTAGGAGACAACAAAGAAATTTCAATGATATTGGAACAGAACAAATCGGTAATATATAATAATATATAGTGAAAGTAATGAAAATAATTGTCTATCCACATGTGTATAACGCTGCTTCTGTTTAACGGTACAATATTACAACCTCCTCCAATGTTGCCACGTTTGTTGTTGTGTGAAACTTTTGACTCTGCCCTCTAGTGCCATCTATTGGCTGTATCTATGCCAACATATAGGAGGCATGGAAGTATGAGGGCAGTGATGTTTACAACGTTTGAAACAGACATGTCTATTTTCATATGCAAAGGGACTAAGTGAAGAGATGTCAGAGGGACTCAAGGGCACCTCGGCAGTGCCCAGGAGGTGAACTGGCACCTCTCCAGCTACCAGTCCACGCTCCATATTTGGTCCGGACGGGGACCCTCCGGTTCCCAACCCAAGTCCCTATGGACTGAGCCACTGCCGCCCCAAAAATGATAAATGGTGTATTGTGGGGGTGTCTTCTTTCTAATACAAAAGCAGTTTATTAGCCTCATGATCTTATTCAACACATCATCGCCATTCAGCCCACTGATGTGTCGGCATCTGGAGCAGCAACAGGTGTCATCAGGTCCTCCAACGGTAAGGGCACTTATTTCCTATCTGTTCATTATTCTGTGGGCCATCAGTATTTAAATCCAGCAAGACCTGTCTAAGTAGGCTATTTGGATAATAGAAACACAGCATTGTTGGTTAGACAATGACATACATGCTACAATGCCTGTTTTTTTTGTTTGTTTTTACACAAACCCCATAATTTACCGTATACCCTGATGAAATGTCAGGAAGTTGTGAAGGTATGAAGAAACAGATACTGCCCAGGACTACCACATATGAGGCTTTGTTAATCACTTTAGAAATGCTTTTTCTACACACAATGACAATGTAGCAAGCAAATATTTTATTTGATTATCCATGTGTAAAACAATCTAAACTGTAAAATGAAATGTAAATAGTATGTAAAAATTGAAATATATATCATTTCCTCATACTATTACAGAAGTGTGCATCTACTGGTTTTGGTTGGTGGTTGATGGTTGGTGCCATCTAGTTCTATTATATGATATTGGAAAGAAGGCAGACATCTCTACTAACACTCTGTAACTCACATCAAAACAATCTTATCTCTGATAACTAGCATTACGGGTAAGAGGAAAAATGTGTTTTCTATTTAAGGGTGATCTGTCTCTTTAATATCCACTGAATCCTGCCAAATATCCCAACAGGAGCAAATGCTGACTCTGAATAACTAAACATAGAGTCAAAGAATTACAACGCACACACACACACACACACACACACACACACACACACACACATACTATCCACTATCTCAGTGCTCGGCATCAGTCCCAACAGCCAGAACATGGATACCCAGTGGTCCATGACTATCAGTGAACAGGACAAACACAATTAATTAAAGTGCCATCATAAATGACACCTTGCTGTCACCTGGTGCAGAGAGGTAGAAAAGATGATGCACTGTCATGTGGACTGCATGGCGGCGAATTGCCTCATCAAATATGCATGCATGTAATCATGCACGCACAGAAAAACTGTACACGATTCATTAAAATTCTGAATTTTAAAGTCACCTCCTTGTGTACAGCGACAGACAATGTGGCCATGATTGTTTCTAATTTTCACTTAAACTGCCTACAATTTGAAAATCAGGTATTTCTTAATTTATTGGAAAATACTGATAACCTGAGAATGATGATAATAATTAAATCAGATACTGGACCAGGGCTGACTTTTACAGATTAGGTTACAGAGGGCCAACACACACGCACATGCACACACACACGCACACACACTCCACTAACAATATGAAAGCTTCATGATGCTCCCGTGGTACCAAATGATAATCCTCGGTGCTTCATTATTCACTCTTAATCCACTGTTCATTACCCTCAATATAGCCTTTGTCAGTCCCCCATTGGCCCATGTAAGTAATGCTATATCATATCTCCAATTCCAATCACATTCTTGCAACCATCCAGCAGCAGTCATCATTGTCGCAGAACACTCCCGGTGCCCGGCTTCTCTCTAAATGGACAGGAGAGAGGGGATGGACGGATGGGAAAGAGGACGGGACAGTGGAGGCAAAACGAGAAGCTGACTTCATATTGGCGACAAGATTACTACTGCTGAAGGCTGAGGTGCAAAGAGTTGTGGGTAATTGTCGTGTTTTTCATTAGCGGTTAGATGAGGATCTGGAGATGAGGGAGGAAATGGCCTCATCATCATCGCTTTGTGTGTATGTGCGTTTGTGTGTGTGTGTGTGTGTGTGTGTGTGTGTGTGTGTGTGTGTGTGCGAGCAGTCCTGTGCGTTTGCAGATCACACCCTTGATCACAACCGTCCCTGCTCACTGCAAAAGGAACAAATTGTTCCCTTTTTCTCTCCGACGCAGGCCCGCTATATTCAACCATTACCTTGGAACATTGAAAGAAACAAGCCGTCCTAAATGACGAGCCGAAAGATTGCAAGAAAAGAGTGAGACAGAGGAGAAATGAGAAAAAAATGGTGGGTGGGTAGGTGGGTGGTTGTAGGGTTTAGGGGGCTGTGAGGCCAAAAATAAGACAGGAGATGAGGAAAGAAAATGAAAAGAAATGTCTGCCAAAATTGTGATGAGACGCCACAATCACACATGCTGGGATGAGAAGGGAAAATTAGAGCAGAGGAGAATTGAAAAGAGACACAGATAGGAAGAGGAGAGTGGAAAGACACAGAGAGAAATGGAGAAGATAGGAGGAGGGAATGAGTGAGGCACAGAAAAACACACTGAGAGAGAAGTATTAAAGGTTTCTCTCTGTAACTTTTAGGACATGGATTCCAACCAACGAGGGAGCGCTCTCTAGTGATCAAACCAAAGATGTTCATGTAATCATTGTCGCAGAGAAAACAAGCCCTACCTCAGTACAAATTGTGCACTCTCCTATGAAGTCTCATCACACTGTAGCTGGATTTATCTCCTGCTCAAATGAGGGCTGATGAACCACCAAGGACTTTGTCACCAAGCATAAACTTCTTCTTTTTCCCTGTTGAATAAGCTAAAACAAACTTCAGGCAAGTGCTAGTGGATTATACATGCTAGCTTTACCTTGCCAATTAGCTACCCCAAACAGTATCAAGATGAACATGTCCATCGTAGCTTAGCACAAACAGCTTCTGTGGCAATAACATTGTGCAAGAATCTAATTTAGCTCTTTGAATCCTAAGCTTTTTGCTCTGATTTCACTGCCTTTATTTACAAGCTTTTGTGACTACATGTGACTACTAAGCATGTTATATGTTATTTTCAGTGTAAGTTGTGGTCCCCAGAGATGCCATTATGACAACATGCTGCTTACAAAATAACCACACACACCTTTACATTTATCAGACATGTCCATTATAGATGCATTCTTCCAGTTCATGTGAAAGACTCCTGAGTAATGTGGCTCATTAATCCGATTTTCATGTTTTGCTCTTGAAAGGCATTATGATGCAAAAGCTGCGCTTTTACAATTTTGCAACAATTATGATAGTATTAAAACAGAAAAGTGCGTAATTGATGCACTGATATCATGGATGTATAGAGAGACCTGGATAGAGTTTTGGAAGTAGGGGGCTCTCTATTCCTGTGAAAGCTGCTCAGTGGTGCATGAAGCCAAAATGTCTCAATTGCCGCATATAAAATTACCTGGACAATCAGCATTGCTTCCACACTGTGTGGCCCGTATAGCAGGCGCTCTAAAGGCCTCCGCCGACCGAGCCAGCTACTGCTGTTTTAGGGCTCTGCTAACTTGAATGGGGATAAGATAATTCAATCATGTGGCTCTTCTAGACTTTCCAAAAGTTATGGGGCTGAATCAGTGACATAATGTAGTTACGATGGGCCCCAGTGCATGCTATTATACGCATATCATCTCTTCACATGATCAAACAGACACATGATATTGGACAACATCAACATACATTTTAGAGCAATCATTATTTCATATCTGTATATGACAAAAATACCAAAGAAAATAGGAAATTACTCATTTAATTTAATTATCTTAATAGTTAATTTGATTAAGAGTATAATGTTATTATAGATGCTACTGACTATTTTACCAAAAATATGGTTATGCCTTTTTTGAGGAAAAACATAGCAAATATCACCATTTTTTATTTAATGAGACTTTTCATCTTTTCACACAGACATATTTCCAAGGTGACAGTTTCTCATTAGGGCCCATTCTCTGCCCAGCATGTTGTTAGAAGGCCCACTCTCTCTGTGGGCCCTCGCACCTTACAGGCCCCAGTGCAACCACACCGCCTACATTGTCTATGTTTACGTCCTTGAACTGAATGGATTAAATTCCGATAGTGAAATGAAGCATTTCGTAGGGGTTATGACCAATTCCCCAGAAACAGCACAGGGCCCTGAAGCCAATTTGACATAGTGGCAAAAAGTGGAAATACAATGTTTGGGTCCATGGGCCCCAAAAAGAGTTTTCCCAAAGACTTACATTGGGAAAGAGATGTCTTTAAATAATTTTTATTCATTTATTTATTTTTTTTTTTTTGAGTCAATGGGAAAAACATTTTGGGCCATAATACGTGATGATGTAATTACACCAGTTTGGCCACTATGAAAATTGGCTTTAAAGCCCTGCACACTTCTGGGGGCGTCGGTGGCTTAGTGGTAGAGGAGGCGCCCCATGTACAAGGCTGTTGCCGCAGCGGCCCAGGTTCTAGTCCAGCCTGTGGCCCTTTGCTGCATGTCATTCCCTCTCTCTCCCTCTTTCACACTTAACCGTCCTGTCCATTATAGGCAAAAAAAATGTCCAAAACAAAATCTAAAAGTAAAAAAAAAAAAAAAAAAAAAAAACCTGCACACTTCTAGGGGGGCTGGTTCATATAAACAGTTCACCAAACTTTTTTCATCACACCAATTAACTGTTGAAAAACAACTGTGCTCACATCATGGTACATAATCAACACAACAATATCATTTCCTTAAGAAGTGTCTTTCCACTTGTTGAGGAATTGTTATTTTACTTTCAGCTAAATGCTAACATCGACAGGCAAAGACGTCACCATTTTAGATTAGCCTGCATTTTAATATTTGCTCACTAGCACTAAACACAAAGTACAGCTGAGGCTGGATAGGAATGTCATTTGTTGTGCTAGTGATGGACATATTATTATTTTGACCTGATGTTAGGAGGTCGCCAAAGTTATTACATTTCATCCTGTGGGGAACATGCAAGGATGTCACTTTGTGTTGAAAAGTGGTGAGGACATAAGGGCCCAGATGAAAATAAACATTTTTTTAAACAGTCTTCAACATTTCAACACTTGAGCATTTTTAGGTAAAGTAATTGGGGGGATCAGTGTGAGGTCAGAGTGGATCATTACCAGGGGTCGGCAAGAAATAACACATCAAAAGGGCATAGCCTGGACTGCTACCAAGGGTGCAGGATAAGTTTCAACATTGGGTTGAGTGGAGGTCCTTCCCCAGGAAAAGTTGAGCATCAAACACTTAATTTCCTGCATTCTGGTGAATTTTTATGTTGGAAAAGTCTTTATTTATGTCAGAGAAACACACAATTCAGGCAGCAAGTGACAATCCAAAATATAAAAATCTAATGTTATATAATACAGTTAGGCTCTCGAGCATTCTGCGTTGCTTTCAAATATTTATTCTCCCGTAGATCAACTTTTCTCATTTAATGTTAGCCCTGTTGAGTCAGTACATAGGCATGATTTACTCTTACCTAGTCTTCCGTTTAGTTAACCTTTTTAAATGTGCAGATGGAACCTATTAATGTCAACAACACAATTTATTTTAAATTTTTAATTCCTCTCATTTAGAGAATAGAAAACTTGGATAAGAATAAATTGTGTCAAGAATTTGTTAAAGTTACTGATTGGTACATGCACATTTTTGGGTAATTTTACAATCACTAGGCTGTGGGTCTTTTTTTTTTAGCTTACAATACTTGCTTTGGACAATGCACATTTGTTTCTTGTATATTTACATTGCATTTTATGTTTTCTTAGTGTGCATTTAAGCCCTTCTCAAAGCATTCTAATTTGTTAGTTAATATTTCTAGCTGCAAGCTACTGTACTTTTCAGGACATTTGTTGCAAATAATGTTTTTAAAATATGATAGAGACAAATTGGTCATTCCAGAAAGTACTGATAACATGTCCCCACCATCCCCCATTTAAATGACACTTATGTGGACGTGAGCGTCTGTACCAAATTTTGTAGCTAGCCAATCCAATAACTGTCAAGACATTTTTCAAAAGCAGAACTCATAGCACCAGTTAAAGAGTCAGAGGATCACAAAAATCATTAGGATGCACTGTCTGGTAAGCTTAGTAGGCTAAGTAAGTGAGAGTAAGTGGACCTTAAGCAAAAAAAAATGTTTGTCTGCTATTAGTATCAATAATAAACCTTAAAGCTCAAGTGTTTTGTGTTAAAATGTTGCCTTGTACAGACTGTGTCTATGTGAAATGCTTGCTTTCAGCAGTGTTAGAGTAGGGAGGGATAAGGCAGGGAACTGACGAACACAAAAGACCTCATCAGCACTTCTCTCCTCTTTTTTTTTTACCCCTCTCTCCCTCCATCTCCCCATCTCTCTGCAGTGTTAGCACAACAGCTTCAGAGGTTACCACTCAATTAAGCCTGGCTGTTCATTTACGGCCATGACAAAGACTACTGTCTCTCTTCTTCCCCTCTCTCTCCCCCTCTCCTCTAACCAAACTTGTAATTACAGTGTTGGACAGCGTGCTCCACGCTGACCCACTGTAAAATATGACCATCAATTTGGCCCTTATCCCTTCATCGCCCATTCCTCCTCCTCCAATGGGGCCTGTAGATGTTACTCACCCCCCAGCCCCTTCCCGCCACCGCCAGCCATTTTAACCCACCCCCACCCCCCTTCACCTCACCCCTCTCAACTGCCACACCGCAAAGCGTCAAGATGAGGAATATCGCCAAGCACTATCTCCCAGTAATGAATTACTTTCACTTTTAACCCCGGACAGATATCCACTTGAACTTACCTCTGCAAATCATCTGTTTTTTTTTTTCTTTTCTTCTCTTCTGCTTCATACTCCACCCCCACCCCCCGACCCACCATCCCACTTTAAAACCACATACATTAGATTAAAATATGAAGTCAGTCCATTTAGAAGTTGCAGGTGCAAGCATTTGTGTGATAGGATGACTGATAGATAGTTGAGGTGGTTATGAGGGGCTTTGTGTGTGTAGGGGTATATACTGTATGTGTATATAACTTTAATAAGCAGTGAAGACTGCCTTGGTGTAATTTGAAAAGATTGTACATTGGTAAACTTTGCTAACATAGCTGGCTGAATAGAGCACATAAGTTAAATTGAGTGTGTCTAGAAGGGTATGTGCAACTGTATCACCAGACAAGCCTGGATAACTCTGTAAAAACGTGCATTGTGTTTAATGTGTCCAACAACAACTATTTTAAAATTCTTATACTATGTACACATGACAACATTGGTAAGCTTAAGGGTAGGAAAGATGGCGGTGACTGTAAGGTACGGTTAAGGTTAGGCAGCCGCAACTCTTGGTTAAGGTTAGCCTAAGCAAACCACATTAGTAACCAAAGTTTAGTCTTTCATGATAGCGTGAGGTACTACACACTCATTGAATACCAAAGATACTCTGCGACAGAGGATAATGCATAAGAAGCTGCACTAACAGTACAAAATGGTATAGACTTCCAGTCTCCTGAGTGGTCCTCTCTCCCCTGCATGCCCCCACCTCATATGTAAGTGTAGTAAACTTTGTGTGGATGGATGTAATCAGATTCAGAACATTACAATAGTATATACAGTACAAATTTAATGTTTGTTTCTTATTTTGCCGCTTGTTTTTATCAGATAGCTTAATGTCTGATAGCAACTGAATGGAAGATCACATCAGTTGTTGCCAGATCTTACAAGAGTATGTTGCTAAAACAGAGACATGTCTTGAACAAAGTTCATTTTCTCCTGATTACGGTCACGGTATCACAGTCATAATGTTTAGAAGGGCTGGGGCTTGTGGTCCAGTACAAAGTAGGAAATGGTCCTAATCCCCACTCCATTCACTTTTCCCATTGGAATGAATGGACTCAGCCACTAGTCTCCTAAAGGGGCGGGTCAGTGGAGAAACCCACGTGACACAAAAACAGGAATGAATCTAAAGTTGGCCATCTCAGTTTATCAATAATCTCTACCAATACCCACACCTACATTGCCTTACTTTCTTATGTTTTGTCTTTCTTCCTTACTCGAATTCTTTCCTTCTGCCTACTTCCCAGGTTTAGTTTACAGTTAAGTTAAAAGCATGATCCCCTCCATCCATCTTGGATCTTGACTGCAGGAGTTTGCTCTCATTCGACCGCACACAGTCGTAGTTCCAAAAGATCCTAACGGTGTCAGACGGGCCCGTATCAGTCAAGTTCTTCTATACTGGATTTATTTAGGAACTGTTAATTAGTACCATCTGAAACTTAAAATTAGGGTTTGATCGATTGGCTGCCACTTATCATCGGTCAATATGCGATCAAGAGATCAGGATTAATGCATTTAGTCGCTGATTAGTGTGTGTGTGTGTAGGGAGAGACAGAGAGAGAGGGTAACGGTAAATGCGGGGTTGAGAGTTGTCTTTGATCATGAAGCCCAGTGTTATGTACTGTATAAATCTCCGGTTTATCAGTGAAGTGAATGAACCGCACTGCAGACTGAGGTCTCTACTCATCGTGACAAATGGAGTGACGGCTTGCTTATGTGAGCGCATCGGCAGGTCTGGTGTATGAAATGTCCGCATCGTCATTTTGCTGCATTTTTCTTAACTATCATACCATGGTCACTTCTCCCACCATGTCCAAGTGGGGACTTTGCGTTTCCTGGGATAGCAAAGGCACGACCCGCCCCTCTCAGCCTTACTGTGTCTCTGATTTGCTTAACTGGACATTCTTACCCTAATCCCAACCAATCTTACTCCTCCTACCTAAACCTAATCAACCCAAACAATGAAGGCAAGGAGTACTAGCCAATCAGTAGAAGAGTAGGGTGGGTCATGTCTTTGCTATACTTAGAAACACTACGCTTTCATCTTTGTCCATCAGAGACACAGCAGCCCTCAATGTTGATCGGCTATTACTCATGACATGTAACCAATCAGATAGTGCTGTGGGTGGGACACTGAGTGAGGCTACAGAGTGGTGACTGCAGATAGAGGCAGGTGGTATCAGACCCAAAGGAGCTTAGGTTTCTATCAATTTATTTTACACTGTTCTCACACTTTTTTTTCATACACTTTCCTATGAAAAGCAGTGCGCCCAAATTTGTACATACCATAAAGGCTGCGATCAGGTGGTCAATGCAC
This sequence comes from Epinephelus fuscoguttatus, assembly GCF_011397635.1. NCBI lineage: Eukaryota > Metazoa > Chordata > Actinopteri > Perciformes > Serranidae > Epinephelus > Epinephelus fuscoguttatus. Next base: position 39,948,438 of record NC_064756.1, on the reverse strand, counting down.
TGTGAGTGTAAGAAGGCAGGTTGGAGCGGTCGATAGCGGCGATAGACTTTCGCCCAGGACTCTCCCCTGGAGTCGCATGTTCAGATCCGTGAGAATTTTGAGTGAACTTTGAGTTATTTTAATGTACATCCTCACCGTGTTTCTTTTCCTAAGCCTAACCACAGCTTTCAACTTTATGTTGATTACATAACTGTAGTTAAAGGGCCAGTGTGTAATATTTGGCATGGTTTATTGTCAAATCTGAATCTGAATCTGAATATTCTACCCATTAATATGTTTATGTAAGTATATAATCGCTATAAAATAAAATAAAATTCATTTGGTTTTCGTAGCCTTATAATTATGCTTTTATATATATATATATATATATATATATATATATACACACATATATACCTATATATATATATATATATATATATATATATATATATATATATATATATATATATATATATAGCAAGGGCCTTGCTTTAGAGAGGTCGCCGCCATGTATGTAAGGCAGCCCGGGCGGACAATCCAGCCAGCCAGAGAACGAGTTTCATGTGTATAAATAAACCAACGAAGACAGCGGAAGGAAGGAAGAAGGAGGAGGAAACAGCAGAGAGTGTTAGTAGTTCGTCGATAGAGAGTAGTGTAAAGTTTTTTTAGTTATAAAGTTTGCAAATGGACCACACTTACCACGCAACAGGAGAGAATGAACCCGAACCGTCATCTGCGAGGAAAAGAAGACGCAACTTCACTCCTTGTGATGCACTCTCTGCAGCGCTTTTCCTCCTGATGATATATCTCCCCAACAATGGTAGCACCGATTCCCATTCTGTGCAGTAAAATGGGAGCGGAGGATTCAGCCTGTACTCGCCCGCTCAGTGTACTCTGGCTCTCATCTGTATGCTCCGGCTCAAACAGGTATGGCTCTGGATCTGTGTCCGCTACAAGAAACTCTTCAAAATCGCATTCAAAGTCGTCCATTGCAGCTACTATACTACTATTGCTAGGCTAAATAAACAGCTGAGCTCTGTTTACAGGCTACGCTGTCAGTCAGTGTGCGGGCTGGAGGTTGGTGGAGCAGAGAGGAGAGGGGGTACCCGCTTGGTATTGTAAACGAGAATGTGTGTATGGAGTGTGTGTGTTACGCTAGAAGAGTCAGAGTTTGGGACGGAGTGGAGTGTTACCGGAGTTTTTGGAGTGCTCAAATAAACTGGCCTTTTTCCCGAACGCTACTCTGGTCTCCTGCTCGTGAGGGATTCATTACAATATCGTAACATGGCTTAGATTACTAAATAAACATTCACCTCCTCGCTAGATAGACCTACTCCTGAAAAACTCATGTGCAAGGCTTTTTGTCCCTGTGAGGCCACCGTCATTTACCCGACGGGAGGGGTGAGCGAGTGAGCCCTGCAATCTAGAATTTGACCACTGATGTCACTGTTTTCAACGGTTTTCAACCCATTTTACACACTGGCCCTTTAGGGATGTAACATCATTCCTGGGGCGCATATTTGATGGATATCATAAGAAATGTTGTGCATGCATTTTTCGTAGGATATCATACTGACCGTTCTATGAGAATATGTTGTTTATTTCAGTGGCTTTTCAACAGTAATCTGAATATAGGAAATACTGTAATGTACACTGTACAGTAACACTGTGTCTTAAATGGATGTGACGTGAGCAAGCGTCAATGACTAAATCAGATTGATTGCATTGCTTTCTACTAGACTGTCCCAACTGCCCACGAACTTCATTGCACTGTGTCGCATCACGCCATTTTGAGCTCAATTTTCTATTTTTACTCTGTCACTCGTGTTGGAAGAGCCACAATGGACGAGGACCAGCTGATTCCTGAGGTTTGAATGCCGAATTATGTACAGGATACCTCCTTATTTCACTACAAAAACATAAATAAGTTGGCATCTGGCTGGAGGGAGATCTCCAGGAAGATCAGTGTGTCTGGTAAGAACTGTGTGGGATGCAAGCAAACTAGCTTGTTTAACAATTGGAAATGGTGGTATGAAATAGTATGGTATCTACAACAATATCTCTAAGTATTGCTGTGAATATGAATAATAAGGAAGCACGTACTTACCCATCTTGTCTGTGGGTATTCTGAGACCAAAGCTGCTTGGTAAATATGATTTGTGATTTGTTTACATAATGAGATAGACTTCCATATTTACTGAATCCAATGTGGGCAGAGAGCATCTGATGTAACGCGATGTGGCGTGATCATCTGACACTCACATTCAGTTAGGTACAGTGTTACTCAGCACTTATAGCCCAGGTTACGATGTGACCTGGAGGAGATCCCAATAAAGTACAAGGCAGTCCAATTGACATACTGTAATGCAACAATACCAGCTGCTATAACAAATCAGCAACAACGATTGGCATGGGTAGATATACCTCATAGACAATCAGCTATCGGTACCAGCTGCAAAAAGAAATAAAAAGTGGTTGGAGCATCTCTACTCTAAATTAAATTTGCTGAACTTTTGAATACTTGTCAGTTTTCAGTATGGACTTCTGTGCTCCCTGCTAAGCAATTGATTTCACTGGATTGGAGTACTAGAGCTTTTACTGTGTGAGTGTTTTGACAAATTCAGTCAGCCACATTTAAAGTCCTGGTTTCAGTTAGTAAACACAAAAATGAAGCAGTAGCACAACAGGATGTAGAGCGGCATAGCTAAGGGAGGACGTGCCACTGAGATGACCATACAGAATAACAAGGCTGGGTTCTTTTACACACACAGACAACGCACACACATACAGTGATTATGAGTGTTGCCGACGCAGCTGTCCATAGGACATGCAGCTCCATATGCCCTAGCCAGTGGGGGAGTGGTGGTCCTCCCAGGCCAGCTAATCAATCACTGGGCCCCCCGTCCCGCAGAGGTCATCCTGGCTCCACAGGGCAGGGTGCAGAGCCCAGAGTAGTGTGCCAATAATCGCCATTTCAGCTGAGCCACAGAGAATTCCAGCTCACCATCTCAACTTATGGGAGGTCAGAAGGAAGAGGGACAAATGCTGGTGTTTTGGACACAACAAGCGATGCGTACAAACTGACAGATTTTTATTTTAAACCTTATAAAAACATCCAGAAGGTTGGATGGCTTAAGTTAAGAAAATGCAGGAAGCAGGATGCTTTAAAAGGATGCTTTATTGGAAATCTTCAAGTTCTCATAGAAACGTCTCATCCTTACAGTCATCTTTTGAAACTTTTGAAACCACACTTGTAGCATAGTTCACTTCTCCAGTGTTCAAATTCTTTGCATACTCATTATGTTCTAAACTCAAGGTGTCTCCACAACAAGGCTAAAAACATTATTTTTTGCATCATGTTATCGTTTTTTCATACAACTAAAGTAGCAGATTTCTCACTGATAAATGGACATAGGATTTTTTTAATCTATCCTCAAACATCAGCAATCCTTATGTTAGTACCCCATCATTATTCCTCAAAATCCTGTTTAACATGTTCAGCAACAACATTTTTCTACATCCAACACCAATATGTCTTACTTCCTGCAATATCTGCATTTCAACTACAGTATGGTTAAGATAAGGAAAAAATACACATAAACTGATCAAGATAGGGTTTATGGTTGATCAAAGATTGTAGGTTAGGGTTAATTAAAGGGTGAAAGTTAATTGCAGGTTTGTAATGGAGTGCAAACTCTGCTCCCCTGCTTAAAAAGGAGATGTCCCATACACATATCCACCACCACAACCCCCTGGCCCTTACTGTCCGTCTTGCTGAAACACATCCTACCTCCTGGAGGTGAATGTTAGTACTAGATGTAAATTTTGAGGTGCAGATGCACTTTCTAGGGATTTTGGGCTGATATGTTACCACTGGAAATATGTTGGTGCTTATTATGCCAGAACTATGAAGCCTGCCTTAAGGCCACACTTATAGACTAAAGCAGTTGAGTGAGTAGTAGCTGAGTGAGTAATACTTCATGTATGACTCCATGTTATAATACCAAGTACTTTAGTGCAATATGGTAAATTTCGGACTACTATGTTATCTCCCATTTGGTAGAACTACACAACGTTTGACAAACTGGTGTCAAATGGCTGCAAATTGTCAGTGGTTCAGTGTAAGATATTATCGTTAATACAAACAATGCAGCTTTTTAGTGAATAAGGCTGATGTCTGCCTGCATCACATAAAAAAATTAATAAATAGAATAAACGAATGCGGCATACTAACAAGTATTGGGTGTGTCTGATATATTGTCTTCCTCTGTGCCATAGAGCTCTATTGTTTTTCAAAAACTATTGAGAACACATCAGTGAACCATACTATTGCACTGAGTGACATATTTCTTCATTATCATGATCAAACACACACCGGAGTTGATTTTTATTCACATATCAACGTACTGCTGCCAGAAATACCCACAAGAGCAGGAAATGTGAATCTGCTGCTGAAGATAGTCAACCAAATGGAGTGTTTCCCTCAGTTTGACTAACATTTCATAAACACCAGCTGTTTTAGGAGAGGAAACTACATATTTGTGACCTGTGTTACGGCAAAACATGTCTGTAGTAGAGGTTTGGGAAGTCCAGGAAAACAGCGTGTATCAGAGTAAGCAGATCAGGCCTTGTTAGCCTCTCCAGGTGTACTTGGACTTTTATTGTTTTGTGTGTGTGTGTGTGTGTGTGTGTGTGTGTCTTGTGGTGGAAAAGTGTTTAGTTGTTTGTGTTCCATGACAATGTTGCACACGGTGCAAAGCAGTTTATCCTTGCTTTTTTGTAGAACATCAGGAAATTGCCTTGTGGTGTGTTTAGCTGTAATTTTTTTTTTATTTTAAACTTCATTTTGGTAATCCTTTTTACAACTTCAAAAATAGAAACAAGATGGTGAGTTTGACGATGTTATGCGGGGGTCCGCTATGATTGGTAAAACTCATGGAAAATTACGATGATTAGTCAGATTTGTGAGAGAAAAAGTTGCAGTGGTTGAATTTATTGTGATTTGTTGATTATGTGTTAATTGCTGTAATGGCAACCTCATAATATCCTGCAGGGGCTTCCCTCTAAAGCTTTTCAATACATGTCAACACTTGCTGTCCAACCCAAAGTGAACACAGAAATGAACCCCCTTGATTAGCGTTTGTAATTAAATTAAACACACTTAAACCAAGAAAAAACCAAAAATATAGAAAAATGCCAGATTTATCCCATACAACTGAGTTATTTAGCCTACACTGTGTTTATGTTTGGTTACCTTGTCATGAATCCAACCTCAATTGTGATAAAACAAGCTAACTGGCTCGGAAGCTAACTTAGCTCACATTTTATAAATCTGTGACTCGACAGCAGTAACCATACTGAAATAATCTGTGGAGCCATGACAGTAGAATCTGTTTCTGTTCTTCCCATTCTGCTGACATGGCTTGGATGCAGCAAAGGCCATATTGTTTCTTTTATCTACTGCTCACTTGCTCATCATCTGCTCTGCTGTGTAATACTGGTCAGAGTTTGTGGACAAATGCAAGAGTTGGTCGAAATCCTTGACAGCAGCTAATTCTCTCTCAAGAAGTTCACAGGGAGGGTCATCTGGCTGCCACTCCTCCTGGTGTCACGTCCATCTGGCCTGGGAGGTGTAATAGCCCTACTAATCTCCCAATAATGGCAGCAGGACTGGAGACATGTCACCGGGGGACCGTGGACCCACGGTCCCCCAAAATCAATACCTCGCCCCTCAGGGGGACCCTGCTACCCAAGGGGATGTCAATACTGTCGATTGGGTATTAAAGAACATTTCATCAGCGTGTGTGACAGCAACAGAGAGAGAAAGAGAGAGAGGGAGTGTGTGCTGAGGGTCAATGAGGGCATCTATGGATGTCCAGGGTGGCCTGTGTGTATTAAGCCCCCCAGGGAGGTCCCAAGGTGATGTGCCATCCCTCCTGACTATCGACAGGCGCCATGACAAACTGTGTCGTCTCGTTTCACTGCAATGTGTTATGTTCAGCTTAAATAGAATGGGAGGATAGATGATGGCCAGTTTATAGGCATTTTTCACCTCTTCTCCCTTTAATTTAGTCTTTATTCTACAGCTGTTTGCTTTCATGAAGGGAAAGATTACATGAATTGAAATATCTCAGTAATACAGCAGCTTATTATTAGTTAGATTGACATATTTAAAAATACATACAGGAGATAGATTACTATGACTATTATTGCACCATAATCTAATTTTCCTTTTGTGCTTAGTGTTCCTTGGTGACACATTGTGTTAGGCGTTCATGTATTGATGCTGTACAGGATATATTGGCAGAAATTGAATAGAAGATAGAAAGTATCTTTTCTTTAATCACCTAAAAATAAGAATCATTGTGACCTTATGATGAGCCATTTATATCTACATGGGAGCGGGTTCCCATCTGTGGAGATCACCATGTTGCACTACCATGTTTCGACAGTAGCTCAGAATGGACAAACCAAGTAGTGTAAGGCATGCCAGTACACTGTGACATCAGTGTTGAGTGTGGTTATGGGTGCAATACAGCACACTTCAGACTCACAGAGAACAGTTAAATATTGTTTGTTAACCTGGTATTTAGTTAGTCTTCATGAACAGATGAACAAAATAAAATTTCCTGGTGAGACCAGTCTCTGATTTTCCCAGAATAGCAGAAAATCAGAAACCCAGTGATGTGTTTGTCCAGTCAGGGTTCATGTTGATTTACTTAGGATTAAAAAGACAGTCATCAATATTCTGTTAATTTGAATACAGTTCCCATGCTGATACTAATATGCCATTGCCAGAACACAGTGAGAAGCAAACATCGTGGCGTAGTTAAGCCAGTCTTTAGTACCATCTAATAGTCATTCAACCATGATCAAAATATATATCCACACAGAGACAGCATGTTTGCAGTTGACTTGAGTAAAGTACTTGAACAACAACCCAGCGACTTGGCTGCCTTCCATTTTCCACCAGCATTGTGCTGTGGGTGCAACTTTTCCTACGAGAAGAGTAATGCAGTGCTTGTTCCAGTGAAGAAGAAAAACCCTGCATCAGGATTTTGCTTGTTCTCACCTAGCGAGGCCACAGGATCGACAGCGTTCTCGCTGTGCCCGCTGCCTCTGTGCCCTGCCGCCTTACCACCCAGCCACCACCATCTGTTCCCTGGCGTAGCCCTCTGCCCCCTGTGCAGGGCAGACCCAGAGTGCTGACACCCTCACACCACACACACGAGGGGAGGATGTGTGTGTGTGTGTGTGTGTGTGTGTGTGTTTGTGTAATGTGGCCATCCACACATGTGGAGGCACAATCAGATCACACATGTAAGGATGGAAAGAGCATCAAAATATCCTTTTCAACAAATGCTACCGATTTTGCTGAAAAGAAGGAAACACTAAAGTAATTGCTCAAACTGGTTGTCACAAGTGGGCACACACGCAATATTGCAATGCATTGAATAATTATAGTGTGTTAAGTGGCATGTTCACATTTAGTTCCACGTTTAATTTCTGGCAAAGAGCTGGATATAGTAAGATAAAGTAGAAACTTTAATACATCCTGTGTCATTTTGTGTCAATCATGATATTTGCTCTTTTAGACTTTGGTTTTAAAACTATATTGAGCAATGCCATTGCATTCCCAGATCCCATTAGTGAAGTTAGTAATTAAAATGTTATCAAGACTCAAAGATATGGTTGCCAAAACTACATAATGAGACCCAGGTTGTCATAACCTTACCTTAAAATACTTTTTTAAAAAAGCATTCAAAGAAAATAATAATAATACTACCAGTGCTACTTGTGTTGTTGAGATCACAGACGGCTCATTCTTGCAACGGCCACACATTTTGGAGCCCCGTTAGTCCAAAAAATGGACCGAAATGTCTAATTTCTCCAACAGGCCATTATCCCAAAAACAAACACCATTGCCCCTAAGTTCACGTTTCTCCAAAAATGCACACTACCTGCAGTTCAACAACCCAATCACCAGAAAACATGTTGAACATTGTATGTTTCTGTAAACCACGGATAAATGACATCTGTCCACAATGTTGTAGTGAATGTGTGGTTAAAAACACTTGGTTATGGTTAGTAAGAGATGATGTTTTGGCATGAAACACCCACATTTGGTGGCACAAATGTCACTGCAGAACCAGGGAAAGGTTGGTGGAAAAAAACGTGGGTTTGGTGGTTTAAGCGTAATTGGGAAGCTTAAACTAATTCCAGAAGGTATGTATTTTTTGAGAAACGGGACTTTGGAGCAATGGGCTTTTGTTTTTGGGATAATGGGTTTTGGGTCCAATGGGACATTTTTTGTGCTAATGGGACTTTGGACCATCAGAACAATGGCATGGCATCATTTAAAGGGATAGTGCACCCAAAAATGAAAAAAAGAAAAAGGAAACTCACCCATATGCCAATGAAGGATCAGGCGAAGTTTTAGAGTCCTCACATCTCTTGCGGACATCCAAGGGGAAAGGGGGTAGTAACACAACTCCACCTAATGGAGGCTTATGGCGCCCCAGATTCAAACATACAAAAACACATATTTGACACCACAAAATATCTCCATACTGCTCGTCCATAGTGATCCAAGTGTCCTGAAGCCCCAGTATAAAAAACCACAACACCACTACTTGTGTCCACGTGAAACCAAAATTTAACGTGACTTCAGGTACCTATGAAAGTAAGTAAATTTCTATCACTTACATCTCGTACAGTTAGCCAAAAATCGAAATCGTAATCCTTAATTTTCCTAAACTTAGGTTGTTGGGTTTTTTTATCTCCAAACCTGTTAGCAGAAACCTTTTCACTAGGGATGTCCTGATCCAGCTTTTTCACTTCCGATCCGATACCGATATTACAGCCTTGAGTTCTGGCCGATACCGACACCGATCCGATCCAAGCGCGTAGTCATGTCATATCAGTCATGTTAGAAAAGGTTTGATCAAGCGATATTACTGTAACAAGAACACCTTAATCGGGTTAGTTAGAATGATCCACAACAGTTGGTATGAGAAACTGACCTGTTTATTGTTAACAGGGTTAAATAAACAAACTTTAAACTTGAACATTAACATTAAATAAAAAATATAGCTGGTTTCCTTTGGCTGCTTTGGCCCCTTAATAAATAGAAAATAAATCAACACAAGAAAACTTTAAAATGTCTAACATTGAAATTAAAATAGCAGCAAGACTCCACACACTTGTGCTTTGGCCCCCTAATAAATAAAAAATAGATTAACACCACAAAACATTGTTGACATTTAACAAACAGTACAGCCTTTCCTTTTCAGTTATTTTAGTCGTGTCAGTGCCAGCCTGGTGCTGCTGTTTCCTGTGTGTCTGCATGCTGGCCTGGTGGATTGATAGTAAGTGCTGGAGTGGATCACTGGAATAGACTGCTTGAATCGCAGAGCGCTGGGCTGGCCGGAAAACCTGGATCAGTTCTTGGATCGGCATTTTTCCACGCAGTCCGATCCGATGCCGATGCACGTTTTTTGCTAATATTGGCGGCCAATCCGACATCCCTACTTTTAACACATTTTCTGTCCACCAGCACTTAATGCATTGTTAGGAGCTCCTGTCCATTTTATGTAGTTCATTATGTAATACTTATATAGTATAAGTATTAGTAGTATTAGTATGGTATGATATAATTATTTTTGTATTATTATGTCTTATGTATTATTTACACACACACACACATATGCATACACACACAACTTACCCTGCTAATAGCTGTGGTGCATGCAGCTCAGGCTCAGTCTTAGTGAGGCGTCACAGTGGGAAACAAGAAGACCAGCAGTATACAACATGTGCATATTGAAACAGACAGACATGCTTGTGTGTTCACGGCCATTTGCACTATGCATAATGCTACGGCTTTAAATGAGTGTGACTGTGAATCCAAATAGGAACCAACAAGAATGACAGGGTACTTAGCAGCAGCCATTTTTTAAACCAGCTGTTGACGATAAATATGGAAACTGGTGGAATTCAGCACAGAGATGACGTATGATGAAAGTCTGTTGAAGGTATGAAGCAGACAGGTAGACAAACCGAGTTAAGGTGAGCTTAGACTGCATGGTGTTATATGTGTAACATGTGTGCAGCAGTGTTGAAAATGCTGTGTGAGTGTGTCTGTGCATCTTCATGTGTGTTGCTTTTATATGTGTGTCCAGAGGCGGCAGCAGTCCCATGAAGAATGGCGCCGAGGCCACTGAACTCATTTTCCTTTCCCCTGGTTCAACCCTTGACCTTTGACCTTCAAGGTCAGATTTCCCCCCCTCTCTCCCCTCCCCATCCATCAGGCTCTCTGTCCCAAACAGGGGAGCATCTTTGTATTCAACCCACCTCTCATCTCTCACCTCTTTTGTTTTAACCTCTTTAGCCATCACTCCTGGTGGGGGGGGGGTTGGTTTATAGCCCTGATGGGTTATGGGTACTGGTGGTGGGCGGAGGAGGAGGTGGGGCAACAAATCTCCGACTCGCACCTAAAGCTGTCAGTGGCGCCCCGGGGGCCCTCAGGCGTCAGCCAGCACGGTCACCTTGGATGGGTGGACGTATGAGATGGAGACACACACACACACACACACACACACACACACACACAGACAAACACACACAGATTTGTGCATGCAGACGCCTGGGCGAGATAGCAAACAGAGAAGATCTCACCATCGCTTGTACGATCCCCACCTCCACACACAAACAGACGCACACATGAATACACATCGACAGGCGAGCAAACACTGAGGTTGTCACTCTCTACACTCTCCTCCTCTCTCACACACACACACACACACACACCTCCTTTTCCTGTCAGAAACTCAATTAATATTCTAGAAGAGAGGAGGCCAGCGTGTGTTTACACAGATTACTGCAGACTTCCTCTTCCCCTCCTCTCTTCCTCCTCCCATCCAGCGCCCCACCCTCATACTGGGAGATCTCTTTTCTCTCCCAGTTTGCTCACGGCTGAGCGGAGCTGTAGCCATGATAACCAGATCAAGATGACTACGATGCGTTTGTTAATGAAACAGAGGGCTTCTTTCCAATCCCTCCCTCCTTTTTCTCCCAGGTGCAGCTGGAGAGGATGTCGAGACGCTCCCCCACCACCACCACCACCATCATCACCATCATCACCCTGCTGCGCTCAGAAGCACCCTGCAGCGTGGCGTCCCGGTGAGGTGTCGGTCAAGAGGGCGGAGTTGGGTAAGTTGTGTGGGTGGGTTGATGGAGGTGGTGGTGGAGGGGGGAGGTGTTGGAGTGTCAGTGGGATGGCCCAATGGCCCTCGCCGTCTGGGGTCACCTCGTACCACCCACCCACTCTCCCGCTTGGTGGCAGCTGTGTGGGGAGTGCATCCTTCATGGGCACAGCAGGGGGCGAAGGTGGGTGATAGTGTGTGTAAATGTGTGTGTGTGACAGTGAATGGGAGCAGATTGGAGTTTTAGTTACACAAACATTTCCCAGAGGCAGGGCTGCTTTGGAGGTGGAAATAATTTTCATTGGTTGACTTAAAGCCTCTGTGGATGAAGCCAGATTGACTAAGTGACACCCAGTGAAACAGGGCAGGTGCAACAGAGAAGGTAGCTATCATTATCAAGTGCAGTGCTCTATTTGCTAACTGAAAAACCAAATATGAATTGCTGATCTTCCAAGTTGAACATGGCTGTCTTGCCAATGAATAACAACTAGTCGGTGTTTCCTCAGATATTCTTTGGACATCATGTGACATGAAAACTACAAAAACTTTTTATTGTAAACATCCACCTTAGTCTACAAACCACATTCCTGCTTCAACTTTGATGTACTTTGTTGGACATTGAGCAAACACAGTTTAAATGCAGGGGTGTGCAAAGTTTTAATGAGTAAGTGCCAATTTAGGGAGCCAGCATGATTGAGGGACACACAGGAAAAACAGGGGTTTCATTGACTGGTGACACCTTGCAGACAGCCCCTCACTTTAAGAGTAAATATAATTTAAATAGGTGAGTTATATAAGAATTCACCTCCGTACAGTTGTCACAAATGGGTAAATTAACTACAGACCAAAACTTTTTTATCAGGCTGTAACATGTTTATTTCTGCAGTAAAGTTGGGCATTTTGACATGGTGGTCTACAGGGATTGACTCATTTTTGGAGGTAGCTTCAAGTGGTCATTTGAGGAACTGCAGTTTTTGGCACTTCGACCCATCATTTTTAGGCCACTTGATTGAATGTAGGGTATTGAAAGTGAAAGTACTTAAATGGCTTGTGGATGGTTAAAATATAATGCATGCATTTCACATCACATTTAGGGGCCCCATGTTTGAACACTGCTATTGGCCAACAGGCCACACTTTGAACAACTATGGTTAAGAGCAGGGGTAGGCAACCTGCCGCTTCAGAGCTCTAGAGCCAGTGGCTCCCTGTGGCTTTGACAGAAAATTATATGAAAATGAATAACCGTTATTTATTAATTGACTTTTACATTGTAATTTTCATTTATTGTTGGAGGCCTAAAGTGATTCTTACATTCTTCAACTGTAAAAATGCAAAGCCTATACACTGATTATTTTTTTTTATTTTATTTTGTCAACTAAAATGTGCGTCATACATCTGCCTTGGCACCTTTTTATCTAAAAAGATCTGTAGCGATAGCTAGAGTAGTATTGAGTCTCCCTAGCTAGGTTAGCTGCAGATTCCAAATCTAAAAAGGGAAAAGTCTCAGAGGAAAATAAAGAATTTAATAGTGCATGGTCAAATTTCTTTGCTTTCATCTGCAATGCTACAAAGTTAGTGTACCAAATAATTTAGAATAACCCACTGCAGAATAGCCACCTTGTGCTAAAACATATTAATGAATGCTCATTTAGATCTATCAGTGATGTTGATAGGCTAAATTTGACTTCAAAGGCTATTACCTTTATTATGATGCTTAAATATGTTTTGGACATGGTTTGACAGCTGTTTTTTTGCAAGTAAACAAAATACCACGTGATCTCATCCCTACTAGCCATATTTTGATGCTCGGGCAAAAGCCCCAGGCACTACTAAAATGATGCCAAGGGCAGTTTTTTGCATTGTATCTTGATGCACAAGGGGTGGCAATAAGAAAGGGTCTGTGGTTAGGTTTAGGCAACAAAACTACATAGGAAAAGATTGCAAGTGTTGCAAAAAAAAAAGAAGAAAAGAAACACCAACTTAGAGCAGCACAAATACAACCAATGTTGTTGTTCACTGGTGTCGAACACTGGTCTCCTGGGTCAAAGTCTGGTGTTTGTTGGACCAATCCACCTCAACTCCCACCCACTCTGAGTGGACCTCAGTGGTCTAAAGCCCAGTTCAGACCAGTGATTCGTGACAAGACGTAACGGTTTTAGGACACTGCATTAGTCTCGCTCACCAGACCTTTCTCAAGAAAAGAAAGGTCTGGCTGGGCCAACTCTAACTTTAAGATTGGAGAAAAAAAACACCCCGACTGCTTGTATTTCTTTCAACCAATCACAGTCATTCTTGGTGGTGCCACAGCAACGGTGCGCTTGCAAAAATATTGCCGGGGGGAAACAGGTTTTGGTGTATCACCTACAGGACGTGAACCATGGCAGAAAAATGGGTACATCCCCGCAAGATAAAACGCCGCAAAAGTTAGTAAAGGACGTGTTGAAAACTGCAACCAGAGGTGGTAGGGCAGGACTTCAGCGGATGGCTCGTTCCGCCCAGTGAGAGGCTGATCTTTGCAGCGAACTTCCACCCACTCAGACTAGTCTGACCTTGACTCAAGCCGGCTGATGGTGTCACCTGCAACTCAGCTGGTCAAATCGGCAACGGCTGGTTTTAGAACATAAAGCACTTCACCTCTTCAAACAGCCAATTAGCTTGTAGTGAAGTCTGCTGGTCGGTGTCAGAGGGTGGGTTGCTGCTGCTGCTGCTTGCTGCATGTGCTATGCCTCCAGACACACATTCTCATTGAACAATTAGTGCTGTATTTTTTTTAAATTTTTGTGGTGGTCTGATGTTCGTTTTACTTATCTTGTTCGCCGTTTCATCGCTACTATATATGCAACTGTAGCCAGTATCTCACTATCACTATCCTCATTTATATTTTAAGAGGCTACAGATTATATTCAGCCACAAAATAAGCTTGAACAGCTGAAAATCAGAACGGCACATTGCAAGAAGTTGCCTATTTCAACTCGTCTCGTCACGAAGCTTTGGTCTGAACTACGTTGTGCTGAGCATCAACTAATGGCACAGATGTGCTGCAGTTGCCAGAGAGCCCGATGTATCTCAAACAGACATAATGAACACATATCACTTGGCTTATAGTAGCTGGAACTAAATAGAAAATATTTTGTAGTGACTCTGTCAGCACTTAAAAGCTGTGAAAAGAAGAAATTAAAGTTAACAGCACCGCTACCACCTACTGCACATTTATCAGATAATAGAGATTTAATGTCATACCTGCTGCCTCATATGCTGCCTGTACTTCATTAACCAAGTTTCCCCACCCATGCTATTATGGAAAAAAATCTCACAGTGGCACAGGCATTGAAACACAGCCTACACAAAAGTTGAAATAGATCAAATAAAATCAATGAATATTTAATTGTCTTATTTTTAACACTAGTAGACCTTTTTTTATCCATGTTGCATTGTGCCAAGATTCAGCAATTACTTTTGTGAATACAGTGTTACTTAACTGAAACCTTCAAACCACTGTTACCCACCACAACAACTTCGGTGCAATACTGCACAGTATTAACTTGGGAAAAGAATAATAACAAAATGCAAAAAGTAGCAGGTTTTACTGCTACTTCCTTTATGTAGCCATGGACTACACGACTGGCCACTATCCAACATGTAATGACAGACTAATATCGGCTTCATCTATCGGTGTAACCCTAGTTGGCTTCCAGCCTAGCACTGAGCCCCACGACTTGTCTGAGCACATCAGCGGAGTGGCCAGTCAAACACCCTGCGCCGAGCCAACACCGAGCCTCCCTGCCCGGGCCGAGCCATGCAGCTCAGCAGCAGAGCAGTCACACCAGCCTTACCAAGGGCAAGAGAGGAGGGAATGGTTCGTGTAAATACAGTGATGGAGACTTTTTATATACTCAGTCAGGACACAAACAGAGTCAGAGTTAATATAATTCACCTGCTTTTGTAGACTGTTCACTGAGATACTTGTGTTTCTCTAAAGGCCCTTAAACCTTGTTAAAGTTATCTATCTTTAAAAAACACTTAATCTCTCCGTAGGATATAGGGGCAAAGAAATGACTTAACTCGTTCCCTCAAAGGTGCTGTGTTCCCATTAATAGTTCATGCACAGTGCGTAATGAACTCACTGGGTGTGTTTGTAGCTCCCAGTCAATTATATTTACCTAAATTCAACCAAACACAGAAACCTCAGGGAAGTCTCTCTCTGTCCATCATGAACAAAATCAGGTTTGTTATATACTGTATAGTGATGGGCTGATATTCACACATAGTCATTTTACTGAGTGATGAAGAACACGTGTGCTTTTATTCTGTCAGCTTTTGTCCTCCGAACCAAACAACACTGCACTAATGATTGCAGATGAATGTTTATGCATATTTGAGGCTTTATTACACTAAAATTGAAATGGATTATTGTTGATCTATATTGAAACTTGTCCAAATTTAAGTTTATTTTTGCTAAAGCAACTGATGGTTTGTAAAAGAAACAATATTTTCTATTATCAACTGAAAATCAGAAAATTATTTTTCACATGGAAGTCAAACTCAATTATTTATGAATATCACTGTATTTAATATTAATAAGCTTGACTTGTGTATGGTCAACTTTTCTTTTTAGATATTAACTTTTTTTATTTCAAGAAATTGACTTACTAATTGTAATTCTGATTGAATTCTGATTTTTAACCCTTCAACCTTGTTGTTTCCATGATCCTGTTTAAACAGATCTAAATTTCTAAAAAAAAAAGAAGTATTAATAACTGGAGCATTCATTCTTTTTGCAGCAGAAAGCTAAGGCAGCTGTCTTCCCCATCATCAAGTCATTAATTTATGTTACCTTACCTTAAAGTGGTGCAAATGTCCTTTTTCACCATAATTACACCAGAATATCTCTGTAATGGCCACAGGAGATCTTGTGTGATCGTGTTTGCGTAATCCTGTATATACTGACTGAAAACCATTATAGCTAGAAAATGTGCACTTTTTCCAGCAGAAAGTTAAGTTGTCCATCCACTGTGTCATCAGGTTGTACATTTGTAATGATGTCATTGTGCTACGTTGTGTGTAGTGCAAAATCACACAAAAACGTGTAGTGGCACCAGAGGAATAAATGAACGCCTTTTCACTCTGCTCATAAAAATGAGCATACCCTCAGAAACTAAATAATGTGCAGAGTTCAAATAACTTATTAAGTGTTGGGAAATATTTTCTTTATGTTTCTACGTTTAAACATTTTTTTAGATTATTATTTTTTTGTATATTATATTTTGTAAAATCTGATTAAAAAGTCAAAATTTTGTATGTTTTTAATTACACAATTTTAATAACTGTATCAGTTATTGTTATTATGGTTTATTGGCTCACATAACCTTTTAGCCTGGGTTATGCAGATTTTAGGGATAAGAAGCATTTGAAGATACTCCAAGAAATGACATCACAAAAAGCACCAAAAACAACAACAACAACAAAAAAAAAAACAATGTGGGCACTGGTGGGCCATTTCTTTTGCAGAATTTATAAGGTTTAACTTTTTTACATATAACAAATACTTGATTTGTTATTTTTTAAACATGTACCCACATATTCTAGATATGATTTATATATGTTTAAAACAACAAATTGTATTTTTAACCACATTGCAATTATATTTATGGTTTAAAGCTGAACAAGAACTGAAAAAAATGATTAAATGATCATCAGTTTATCAACAACACAGTCGAGAAACATTTTCTGTCCACAATGACTTACAAAACCAATCTGCATTAATTGTTCAATAGTTGATACAAGGTTTTTTTTTTCTTTGTGTGTTTCTGTGTGTGTTTCAGCCACTTTACCGGACATTTTACCAACTTGAAACATCAACAAAGCCTCCTCACCACAGAGAAATCTCCAGTCCTCCGTATTTCCTACAATGTTTGACACACTGCCAGTAAGACTGACGTGCTGGTGGTGCACAGCGGCACAATACTGATGTGTCATCTAATTTCAAATCACACTGTGCTACTTCAGAACGGGAAGAAGAGAGGAGAGAGCGCCAGGATCGGACGGTATGGAAGGTACAGAGAAAGAATGGAAATTGGGAAAGGAGAGGAAAGATGGGGGGAGAGGGGTGGTGGTGGGGGGGTGTAGAGGGAAAGAAATCTCTGTCTCAGCAAAAGTTTTCATTAAAATTTTGAGACAAATGATCTCTGTGTCCTTCTCCTGAAGCTGCCTGGGGCGTCATGCTATTTCTATGCAAATAACAACCTCACGCCTTTGCTCCTATTATTTCTGCTGGAGCTGCTGCAACATGACCCAAGAGAGCGGGGGAGGGAGGAGAAGGGGGAGGAGAGAGAGGGAGGGAGAGGGAGGAAGGGTGATATGAAGTGAGAAAGAGAAATAAGACGGAAAATGCAGTAGAGGAGGAAGCGGGAAAGAAGGAACGACAGGAGGAAGAGGAGGGTGGAGGAGACAGTCAGACAAGCAGAGAGTGTGTGTGTGCGTGTGTGTGTGTGTGTGTGTGTGTGTGTGTGTGTGCGCGCGCACTAGCGTGCGTGCGTGTGCAATGGACTCACTGAAGTGTGAAAATATATAACACCAGGAAGGAGAGAGAGGGAGAGAGAGGGAAAGATGGAGGGCTAAGAACAACACAAAGACACAGCCATAATTTGTTTGGAGTCTGCCTTCCTTGTAATATATGACACCCTCAGCACGGGTGCTTCCTCACCGCGCACTATTGTTTAACTGTATAGCACTTACAACACTATCAGGACCAGTCCATCTCTCCACATACACCTCAGGATTTACGTACTGGGCCGCTCCAGTGCTGCAGTCTGCTGCAAATGTAGCACAACGTGTGAAAACTGAAGCAGCAGATTACAACAGTACATGATGAATGTGCACCATATTCAGACTAGTTCATGCCGCTGTAATTGCACACAATGTATCTGTGCTGTGACATGAAATGTAACGAGTGACCATTTCTCCTAAAATGTGAAAGTAAAATTTTTACTGTTAGTTTAAGGGCGGTACATACTTCAGGACTGTTGAGGTGATGATGAATACATTTTGGGCATTTTGTGATGAAGGGACCAAGTTGGATCAGGTCTATTCCAGTCTGTGTCAGCTGGTGTTGGCAGTAGGCAGATAAAATCATATAGTGTGTGACATGTAAAGAGTCTAATCTGGAGTCTTCAGATCCAGTCGCCACCATTGGTTCTCAGAAAGATGGTTTTGTACATGTTTGATATGTGTGTCTGAAGGTGACCAATGATGTCACTTGTCAAAACATTCTCACCCCGACCTTGTCAAAGTTTGGTCATGGACTTTCCATGTGGAGATATGATGTGCAAGGGTACCATGGGTGCATTGGTTGCTGACGTTCTGGAACGCTGTGTTAACTTCAGCCTGTTACATGCATTGTCTCTTTTCAATATACACCTCCATTTCCACAGGAAATGTACAGTTTGCATACAGTCTTTGCACCGCAAATTGACATTTTTATCCTTCAATGACACGCACGTGGTTGGGTTTAGGAGAAAAGAAGAGGGTTTGGCTTACAATCTTACAGGATGCGAGCACCGGCCTACCGGGTTAGAGTTGGTGGTAGTTGGATCCATCCATCACCCCTCCCACCCTCCCTACTCGGACTTTCACCCCCTTAACTTACGTTGTTATCCACCCACATTTCCCCTTGATTGGGCTGGGTGCCGTTACAGAATGCTGTGTTTCATGACAACTTATTTTTCATCTGTGTCTATTTGCACACTGTCTGCACTTGCAAAAAAAAGTTAAATTTATTAGACTACAACGTTTTGGTCATGGACCTTCATCAGGCAGATGACCAGCTACCAACTTTCACTCATTCGCTTCCCGTAAGATTGTAAAGACAAACCCTGCTCTTTTTTCCTAAATGTTACCGTGTGCATTTGTTGTTGAAGGAAAAAAACATCAGTTACAGTGTTGTACCGACGTGAAAGCGACTGTATGCAAACTGTATATTTCTTGTGAAAATGGAAGTCTATTTTGAAAACAGGTAACATCCTTAAGTGACAGGGTGTCCCAGAACATCAACAACCAATGCAGCCAGGGTACCTTGCACATCATATCTCGTAGAAAGTCCATGACCAAACGTCAATATGTGACAAGGTCAGAGTGAGAATGATTTGATTGTGTTTATGTCCACCTGATAAATACAAGTCCAATATCCACTTTTCTTTTAGCACTGTTTTGGTCTCCACCAACTGAAAAAAATATCTCTTAGGCATTGAGGCTATCTCTACTTTTCCACTTGCTAGCTGCAAACTTAGCTGGTGATGGGCAGGTCATGTGTGGTAGATTTTATCGTAGCTATTTTGCTATAAACACCATTATCTTGCTGCTGTATATGTGATTTTTGAGAGGCATTTCATAGATGTATGAAATTTGCTCTGGGCTCATCGCTTGGAGCAACCCCTTTCACATCTCAATACATGTGGTCATTAATTCATTGTCAGTACAGCTTTAGGCAATGAAATGCTTGAGTGTGGTAAGGGAAAGATCGTGGTTCACACTTTTTTTTGCCAAATATCTCTCTTTACTTCACTTCTGATTTTTATTATTTTATTTTACCATCATTGCATGAACAGAAATAGCATAGACTTAATTTTGTATGGCATGCATACACCTTGTGTAAACAAGTAGCTGCATGGAAGAATGCAATCTAGAGTGCAAATTCCACTCATATTCAAATAACCCTGGTTTTACCATATTTCCAGACAATGTCAAACAATGAATATTGATAAATGGCAGCATGTCTGAAGCCTACAGCAGCTGCTCAGTCTCTCCTCCAGAGATCTGGCTTTTTCATGGCATTTCTTTAGTAAAACATATGGCACATTTACATGGGACATTTTCAACATACCTATAAATATTTGTCAATTATTATTATTGATATATTTATAAGGACTCTGCTGTAGAACTACAATGTATGAATCCTTGCAGATTTTCGTTTACAGATTTTGGAGATTTCCACACAGACATGAGAGCAGAATAATTCCCTCAGCTGTCCTCACTTCATCATTTCTCCTCTCAACCTCTTTTTGTTCCTATATATTTTTCCTGAAATTTATTACTGGATGACTCTGGGTAGCAACAACATACAGTATTATACAAATATAAATCATATACAATATATACTGTACATAGCATGCTAATATAGACCTACATAATGATACTTTGACCATTGAGCAGTTAGAGCAGTGATCTCTAGGGATGAAATGAGATGAAACTGCTGGCAGTAAGAGTGTGTGTGTGTGTGTGTGTGTGTGTGTGTGTGTGTGTGTGTGTGTGTGTGTGTGTGTGTGTGTGTGCGTGCGTGTGTGTGGGTGTGGGTGTATGTGTGTGCGTGCGTGTGGGTGTGGGTGTGGGTGTGGGAGTATGTGTGTGTGTGTGTTTGCACCTTTCTCTGAGTTAGTATTCATTCAGAGGCAATGTATGCCTCTGAATGAGCGACAGCCAAATATCCACTCAGAACCAAGTGATTTGCTCTTCTGTTGTTATCAGATGAGGGACGGGCTGATGAAAGACAAAGGACTGTGTGTGTGTGTGTGTGTGTGTGTGTGTGTGTGTGTGTGTGTGTGTGCATTTCTCTAACAGGCCATAATTGGTTCAGAGTGAGGACACACTAGCTGTTCGACGCATTCAGCATGTATGAGGTGTGGTTACACTGACGCAGAGCTACGGGTTAGGAATGTAGTTGTCATGGTTGAGGTTAGGTTACACCTCCAGGTAGGTCAATGTCCTGAAAACAGTGCTATCCTAACATGTGTCTGTGTGTGTAACTGAGTGTGTGTGAAGAAGGGTGTGTGTGTGTGTGTGTGTGTGTGTGTGTGTGTGTGTATCCATCTGTGCAGACGGCACCCTGCCGTCTGACTCACCTGCTGCCCTGCGGGGAGTAACCAGCTAGCAGCCCTGCTAACCCAAACAGCTAGTGAACTGTGAAACAACTGCAGTCAAAACATCAAGCCGATTAGACGCTAATTACGTCTGCTGCCATATGGTGCTAACTGACCTGAGTACACCCAAAAACACAGAAATGTGTTTGTGTGTTGGTGAAAAAAGGAGACCTGGGCTGCCTTGACACTTCATCCCTAGTTATCAACAGCAACAAACAGAATCTAATATATTGAACCAGTTTCTGTTAGTCACCACAGGCACACAGCACACAGCCGCAGAGTAGGTGATATGTACAATTTTAACAGTGGGGACAACTCTCTGTTTCTGTCCTCTCAGTTTGAATTTGAGTGGGTATGTTTGCTCCAAAAATGCTCTGAGCTTTGTCTAGTAGTGTCGCTTAACATTGCCACTTTTGATAATGACCATAGTCTCAGAACATCTGATGAAATGTGCTGGTTTTGAGCTGCCCATGGAAAGACTGAACATGTTTAGAGTATGTCCATCTTATGTCTTCTTTTCTGTCTTTAAAGCACACCAGGCAAAATTACTTTTCTCTGAGTCTCTTATTTCTCCAACTGTTGTCTCTAGTCTTTTCTCTTTCCTGATTATGTGTAGCACACTCACGCAAGTCGCAATGCTTATACGAGTGCGCAGAGGTCATTGGCTGATTTGCATCACGAGGTGATTTAAGGTATGTGATTGGTCTATGAGTTTGCGTTTTACATAGGAAGGCTCCATCAAATTTAATAATTGCCATTATCAGTTATAGGTCTGGGATGGAAAGGAATGGCAGCTTAGCAAGGGGGATGCATTTTGGTCATTTTGCTAAGGAGGGGGGTGGCATCCCCACTCAGGTTGCCTCCGGCATACACACAATGTGGCTTAAAGGCATGTTAAACAGTGGAGACAGCTGAATCATAACCATTATACTTTTCTCAATGATGAACCCAAAAGCCAAAGATACTTCAGGCTTTACTCGGCTAAGGGGCTCAGCTAATTTCCTCAGACAACACAAGCACATAATGACACTCAGATACAAATAATTTGTTATAATCTATTTCGGCACCTAGTGTCCCTCCTTATGTGTTTATTCATGGATAAAGAATGCAGAGGTCTTGCATGTAGGTGCTCCAAAATGTATGAAAAAGTTCCCTATAAGCCACCATCTGTTCCATCTAACCAAAATGTAGCCTTACCACTGAAATTAAAAGCATAAGACTAAAACTTGTTCTTAAATAACTTAAAATTGCTGAAAGGTTTTATGATACACTGAACTCAACAACAACAATGACAGAATAGCTTGTATATGATCAATAATTTCAAACACTTCATCAACACGAAATGGTCACAGTTGCACCAAAAATACATGATTAGGTGGTATGGTTTGGCTTTAAAAACGTACGTTTGTTACTAACGTAACGTAACATAACGTAACATAACGTCATGTAATGTAGTGGAAGGTATCTCACGTGACACTTGGAAAATATGTTCACATACTACGTTTTGTTGTTGAAATAACTCTTCGTTGGCTTGTGGTTTCACACAGGACACTGGGTGAAAGTTCTGTGCTTATCTGACCACCTCCCTTTCTTGACTCCCACCTTAAGTGTACTTTGTTGCTGTTTACACTATGTCGTCTGACTTCGTCCTTTGCTATAGTAATAATTACTATGACCACTAGAGGTTGGCCTAACTAAAAAAACAAAAATTCAGGTCATTATTTTTGCTTTTAAAAATCACCTGTGGTCATATTTGAGGACAGTCTCAAAAACACTTAAATTTGGCACAAAGGATTCTTCTGTTTGAGAGGGCTGTCAAAGAATCTGAGCAGCAGTGATAAATCTGCAGTAGAGCTAATCCCCCTTCATAAACATGTACATGAACATTAACTCTCAGACAAACAGCTATCCTGAAAGCTTAATACATAAAGCAAAGTTTACAGTGGTGGAGAGAGCTACAGCAGCTGATGTTGACAATTTGACAATAGACCTGGTAAACTGGTCGTGAAGCAGCTGATGAATGAGACAGACCAATTTTTTCTACAAAACCAAGTATGCAATTAAATGGGCACACCAATGAAAAAAAGTTGAAAAATTAGAGATGTGACCTCTAAAATATGTCTTAAAGTTTTGCTGCTTGTTTTTAAGGCTCGTGTAGGTCTTACCCCGTCCTACATTACTGACCTCTCTGCCAACACAGAGGGGCCTCTGTTGTCAGAGTACAAAAGCTGTGGAATAGCTTACAATTGGAATTTTTGTCTCCCACTGGGTATGTTACATGAACACTAATATTCCAATTGTATTATGAATATTGCAATACTCTGAATTTGATGCAGCTTGTGTAAACAGCATACTGTAAAATCTCAGTTAAAATGGACCTGCATTTGTATAGTGCTTTTCTAGTCATCCGACCACTCAAAGCGCTTTTTGCACTACAAGTCAGATTGACCCATTCACACACACATTCATACACTGGTGGCCGAGGCTACCGTACAGGGTGCCACATGCTACTCAGTTTTTAACACACTCACACACTGATGGAAGCATCATTTGGAACAATTTGGGGTTCAGTATCTTACTTAAGGATACTTTGACATGCAGACTGGAGGAGCCGGGGATCAAACCAGTGGTAGACAACCTGCTCTACCTCTGAGCCACAGCCTAGTCACTATTAAACGCCCAGTCCCTTTTACTAGCCTGGTGTAGGCTACACATTTTGACAATAAATACCTTAAATCTTAATAAGCTGCCTTGTCTAGTTCCCAAGCAGTTTATTGTTATGGAAGTTCTTTGGATGTATAAAACCGTGTTGATGACTGCCCACTTGAGCTAACATTAATATACTGTTTAGATCATACATACAAATATAAATGCTTATAAACTTTTGTCAATATGGAGATGCTACGTATCGTTAGGTCAGTTCATTTCATTTTACTAAAACCATGAGCACCAGAGAAGACTGTAATTCACTCAGATTTACCAGCATGACGAAAAAACAAGTGGTGACTCCCTTCCTCTGAAGCTGTCATAAAGTATGTTTATAAAGTGTTTTTCATAAAACTAATCCAAGTTATAAATTTTGTTTTAACAGGATAAAGTGGTGTTATGTCAGTATGATGTGTGCCTTAAAACAAGTGTCACAACATAACACTTAACTGATATGTTATTCAAAGCCTATTTTTTTTTTTACAAGTAATATTCATAATGGTTTAAATAAACAATTTGATTGTATTTCCCTATCTTTGCTGAGTGTGAAAGGAATTAAAGGCCCGTCCCAAATATAGGCCTGTTGAGTTCAGTGAGTAGCCCAGGCTACTAATAGAAGTTTTACGGTATTCTATTTGGATATTCCAAAATAGGCCTTTTTTTTTTCCTAATTTAGCTTTTTTTTTTCAACTAAGACGAGGGATATGCTGCTATTTTACTGGTTTTAAGGCATTCTTTGGACTTGTATACAGCGCATTCGGAATATGCGTCTTGACTAGGGGTGGGGGGAAAAAATCGATTTTTAGATGCATCGAGATTCTGTCTTGAACGATGCCAGCATATATTATATATATATATATATATATATATATATATATATATATATATATATATTATATTTCTTTTTCAAATTACCGTAACTCCTCGATCATTGACGCTATCGACGTAATTCCAATAGATTCTGAAAGCTGAGAAGCGGAGCTTTCCAGTGATGTACGGTATGACGGTAGTGACATCTTTACCTGTGAAGGAGGGGAAGTAAGTGAGCACAGCAGGAGGAGAGTGACAGCTGATGAGAAGAGTGCAAGTTGGAGTGATTTAGTGGTGCTTTAGTGGAGTTTTGGTGAGTTTTAGTGGAGTTTGGGTGGCGTTTTATTTGTAAATAATATTTAGTGTTGTAAATAAAAGTATTTGTGGTTTTTTGAGAGCTTTTGAGTTTTTTTTATGTCGTGTTTTTGAGTGTTTTTTCCCGTGTTTTCGTCATGTTTTCACCATAGTTTGTAGTTTTGCCATCGTTCGTCTTTTTTGTAGTTCATAGATAGTTATAGTCAGTTATAGTTTTGTAAATACTGGAGGAGAAATGTCGAGGAGGTCGACGAGGGACAGGAGAGTCCCGTTGAGATTTGTGGATGAGGAGGATGGACCGGAGGAGACTGGTGGAGTGTAGTCATCTCAACCACAGTAAGTAATACAGTTTGTATGCACTGGATATGTATTCCCAGCTTTATTACGATAATGTTTTTCAATATCTAGTGTAAATGTTCTTATTGGCTCGTTTTAGAATCCAGAATTGTTTTGAATCGAATCGTGAGGTGCCTAGAGATTCCCACCCCTAGTCTTGACTGTGGTTTTTACTGCAGTTTACAGTTGACTCTGTGTGTCATGGAGATGTTGTATACAAATCAACTCACCAAAAGAAAAGTCCACATTTCTGGTCGTAAGGAAAAACACACCTACTTTTAAACAGTATAAAAGACTTGGAAGCAACTGGGTTTTGGATATGTGCAAATCTCACAACGCCGACCTTTTCAAGAAGGTGACCTAAGGCATAAAAGAGGGAGGCTGTCTTTGTATGACCCAACAAGTTCGCCACTGGTAGGAAACCTTGAAAAAAACATTATTTTGACACAAAGAAGCAAAGTGACAAGCAGCTCCAAACGTTCCACTTTTCCTTATTCTGTAACCTAGTCACTTGCCATGTTTCCATCAGCCTGTTTAGATGCGCATCTAGAAGTATTACATTGGAAAATTATGATGGAAACGCAAAAATTCGAATTAAAATCCCCTGATTTGCACAAACTAAAATACGTTCCCTTTAGCTGGGTTTTGGATGATTCAAAAAAATGTTGATTTGCAAAACGGGGGATGGAAACAGTTATGTTCGAATTAAGTCTGACGTAGCGCACCTCTCTCCATGGTGATTTCCACACTCCGGGTCGGGAAGGCGGTAATGCATTTACAAGCTGGTTGTCAATCGCCAGAAAACGTAGAAGAAGAAGAATGCGAGACTTGTTTTGTTTCCGGTTCTGCGGAAAACTCGCGCAAGTTTGTAGTTTTCACCAAAGTCCATACATTTAACGGAAACACACAGGATTCGTATTTCTTTTAATGCGCATTTCCCAATGATTCAAATCACTTTTGGATGGAAACATAGCTACTGTTTTATCTATTTTTGAATCTCTAAGCAAAACAAAGGTTATTATCATTATGATTATAAATTAAAACTATTTTTACCACTAAAAAAACACTGAAAAAATATAGATAGATTGATATGTGCAGTAAAGGAAGTGCATCAGTACAGCAAGAAAAGGCCTTGATCTGGTAGGTGACACCCTCCGAAACTGAGAAACCAACAATACACATTCTTGACCACAACACACACAAACTGAAAAACATGCTGTCAAAAGCCCATATAGGCAACTCTCATTACACACCCACCCACCCACCCACACACACACACACACACACACACACACACAGTGACAAACACACATACAGGCATGCTCCTACAACACATCACTATCAACCCTGACTGACAACACACACCACACAGCAGCTCTCCTCTACAGACACACACACAAACAGCCCTCCTGCCTTAAAGCTATAGCCAATGTACAAAGTAAAGGCAGGACAGTAAAAGGCGAAAAAGACACACACACACACACACACACACACACACTGGCTTTCTCCTTCCTCCTTCTCAATCCATCTGCTTCATGTTTGCATTTCATGCCTGCCGGCATTTTTTTGAAGTGGCAATACTTTGATGCAGACTGAGGGATACATTATCATTATTTCAATTTCCATGCTGAGGTGTTCTGTGTGTGTGTGTGTGTGTGTGTGTGTGTGTGTGTGAGGAAGAGAGACACAGATAGGAGGACAGAGAAGAGTACCAATATGCTTGGTGGCGATGCTGTCTTCATCCTCCTGTGCTTGCGTGAAAATAAGGCATTGTAGGAAAAAGAGGCAGAAAACAAAGCGAGTTGAGGCAGGGGGTGAGGACGGGAGATAGAGAGGACAGGAATGCAGATGGAAGGAAACCACAGAGAAGGGAAGAAGAAGAAGAGGAGGACAGAGATAGGAGAGCAGAGGAAGAGGCATGAGAGAGATAAAGGCAGCAGCAGCAGAGAGCGTGTTGCATTTTGACATTGCCGTCTAAAGCATAAGCCTCTCCTGCAGCTATATGCTTTGTGCTGGGCTCGTCCATCTCTATCGCTCCTTCTATTTTACACTCTCTCTACCCACGCCCCTCTCTTTTGCTTTCTTCTATTTTAAACTCTCTCCATTCCCTCTCTATGTCTCGCCCGGCCTGTACAATAATTCAAGGTAGGGCCGCTGCCAGCACAACACCTTAAATCTGGCTCAGTGGCGGACTCCACATTTCAGGCGGAGAAACAGAGATATTTAGGCAGTTCCTTTTTCAAGCTTGGAAGAATCATAAGGCTACTTAGCAGAGGGGTTCAGGATTTAAGAAGTCTGTCTTATTGATGACACACTGAGATGCTTTTTAAGAAACTGGCAGTAGCAGCATTTTATTTCAAAGTAGCCTTAGTGTATACTCCAGTGTTTCTTTTTTTTTTTTTTAAATGAAAAATACACCAGATTGTAGTGTAGTTCTACACACAGTATACAGATAAATACACTGATCAGTCTCAACATTAGATCCACTGACAGGTGAAGTGAACAATACTGATCATCCTGTGACAATGCAATGTTCTGCTGGGAAACCATTGGTCTTGGCATTCCTGTGGATACCACTTGACACGCACCACTTTCCCAATCATCGTTGCAGACCAAGTACACTCCCTGATGGTAATGGCACTCCCTGACAGCAGTTGCCCCTGCAGCACGATGATGTGCCATGATACACCACAAAATCTGCTCGGGAATGTGACGAAGAACTCAAGGCATCGACCTGGCCTCCAGATTCCCCAGGTCCTAAACTGATTGAGCATCAGTGGGATGTGGTGATACCCCAGAGGTCCTGTGTCCATTCCTTGACCAATCATAGGCCCCACCATTGATCAGACTTGGCTCTGATCAGTTGAGGTATGGACACAGGACCTTTGGGGGTGTCCTGTGGTGTTTGACACCAGGGTGTTAGCGGTGGATCCTTTGACTCCTGTGAGTTGCAAGGTGGGGTATCATCAAATGTCCCAGAACGGACTGGGATCTGAGGAATTTGGAGGCCACGTCAATGCCTTGTGTTCTTTGTCATGCTCCTCTGGTCATTCCTGAGCAGTTTTTGTGGTGTGGCATGGCAAACTGTTCTGTTGGGGATCAACATTGCCAAGAGAGGGAGCGTACTTGGTGTTTAAGAGTGTTTGGGTGGGTGGTGCGAGTCTTGTGGGATCCACATGAATGCCAGGACCCAAGGTTTCCTAGGAGAACATTGCATTGCAACATGATTATGTCATTTACTTTATTTGTCAGTGGTTTTAATGTTGTGGCTGATCGATGTACATCACCATGACTAACAGGTCTCCTGGAAGCATGAATTTCATGGCAGTCTGTCTGTTGCATTAGGGTATGTACAAAACTGATATTTTCATTTAAGGAAAGCTTATCCAGGGTTCATCCTCAGATGAGTATGCATAGTTTCTGTAAATATGGCATGGTCTACTGCTCATGCTGGAAATCTGGCCCTTATACTGTAGTAGCTTGTCATGATCTAAGGTGTTGGTCAAAAAGAATGTATAACCTGAATGGTGGTGCTAGAGAAAAGATCAGGAAGTCACATGGGTTACACTTTGCTACTTTGATAAGCTGAGGCCCCGTTTATACGACAACGATTTCAACTGAAAACGGTAAACTTTGAAAACGCAACATTTTGAAAACAGGTTCCAGAATGCAACTTTTTGGAAACTGTAGCGTCTCCGTTGTCATGTAAACTTGCAATACGCAGTTCCTCTGAAAATGGAGACTTTCGCACACGCGCATTACGGTTCCAGGCACTAGGCATGCCGACCATCACAACAACAATGCCAAGCTCTGTTTGTGCTGCTCACCCTGTTGATTTGAAGTGAAGTGTAGATCTGCATCCAGACAAAGTTATCTGTGCATGCTTTCCCCAGTGTGTCTTCTTTGTTTTGGTTTGTAATCACTGCGTTTTAGAGGAAGGCGCTTCAGCGCAGGCGCATGGCGTCATGCCATGGTGTTGCTTTGCAAATTTACACTGCCACCCATTGGCCTGGTGTGCATACTACAGTGTTTCCAGTAGATTTTGCAGATCCGTGTGAACAGGGATCGTTTCAATAACGCTGTCATATAAACGCAGAAGTTTTTTAAAACGCAAAGGACAGACTTCTCTGTTTATAGAGAAACCGTTGTCATCTAAACAGGGCCTGAGACAATCCTGTTACCTAGAAAGCATATTCATATTGTACTAGTGAAATTGTCTGGAAAGTTGTAAAATGTTCATACTGATGGGGCATTCTGTCAGAACTCTCTGAGCTCACACCTTAAAAAGCATTTTTTCCCCTACATATAACCCATATACATATTAATTTATACAAGAGCATGTTAGAATAGAGTTTGATTAACCAGACTGAACAACCATTTGAGAAACAGGGACCCTCATAGTTGATCCATATTGGACGACCACAACACCTAAAGAAACACATACCCCGATCTCCATCCCCCTTTTTACCAGCCACAACAGCTGGCATGGGTTTTATCATGTGAGTCTATGTGTAGCAAAAGCAGGCTTGAGGACACCAATTATAGCAGGAACTACCATCCGTCTGTCTGTGGACAGATTTTGTCAACACAATATGTAATATGCAGTCAAGAAACTTTGTGATTAAAATTAAGGTTGAGTTTAAAGATGGGTGTGGTCCAAGCAAGTAGGGGCGTAGGAAGTAGGGAAGGACCAATGGCTTCCTAATTAACAGTGTTTTCACTTGTTACTGTTGCTAAAATTGGTCAAATTTGTTGCGATATCTAACTTAAACACAACTAACTTACTAAATAAACAAATTTCAACCATAAAATTTTGGACCTTGTCCATTTTTCTGTCAGGACCAGCTGCAGACTGACTTAGCAGAGATGGCGGCCATCTTGTCTTTACATTGATTAGTGTATTGTGCTCTTACTGTAACTAGATGGCACAAAAAATTGTCAGTGAATGAGAACAACAGGTCTCACTTACGCAGAATAAGTATAAGGTCAAGTAAACCCAAAACATGATGTCCTCTAGGGATGCACCGAAATGAAAATTTGTGGCCGAAGCTGAAGCCGAATAATATTAAACACCTGGCCGAATACCGAGTACCGAATACCGAATACCGTTGTTTAGTTTTTCATTAGTTTTTGCAGATGAACCCCCTCCAGATTAGTGTTGTCACAGTACCAAAATTGGGACCCACGGTACGATACCAGTGAAAGTATCATGGTTCTGAGTAATATCACGATACCACAGTGAAAATGAGGCAGATGTGCCTTTTGTCATTTATAAAAAGATAAATCACTTTTCTATAATACATCAATGATATTTCAATGGAATAAATTACTTATTGACTTATTCATACTTCAAAAACAGTATCAATGAGTGATGAACATAGGGGGGATCAAAATAAAATAAATAAATGAAATAAAAATCAACCAGCCACCCTCCTCCCCTGACAAGTAAAGAGCAGTCCCTTCATAAGTAATGAACAGTCCCTAAAGTGCAGTGAGGTTTGTGGGCCGTGAACGGCTCGTTTCTCCTCTGACACATCACATACCTGTGTTTGGCTGACTCGGCTGTTCAGGTACTTTTGGGCAGTCATGATACCAAGAAGAGGATATTATTAGAGCTGACTTCTCCGTCGCTGGTAAGCCGATGGCCGCTGCATTTGACAGGAATACATTACTGTCTGTGTCTGTGACCCCCATTCAACACACAACCAATGTTATTCGCCTTTCGTTTCTGCTGGTGGTTGAAAACTGTAGGCTGCTCGCACAGCGTGCTGAATGATTTAAGCCTGTTTTGCTCGCTCAAAACTATTTTTAGTCGCAAATGCGAGTGCCGTGACGGGCGGATCGCCACTCTTCAAGCGAAGAGCCTGGTGTCTGTTCACTCTGAATTTTGTCTGGATTCTGGTTCCGGTCTAGGGAGCGGATGCGGTATTCACCAAATTCACCAAACTAAAAGTGTTCACCATAGTAAAACTTTAAATTCTGGCGCACCATCAATTTGGGGTGATGAGGGGTGTAAGAAAATCGATTAACTTAATGGCTTGGGGCTTTTCTTGTAAATTATATTCTTTAAATTAAAAGTTTCACCGCATTTTTATTAGCTTGGTGCTTTTATTTTTACGGAAAGGCACATCCTGTCCCGGATCCTGTCTCACTCACCCTGGTTCCGTTTCCTTACCAAAACGGTCACTAACGGCCTAGCCTACAGACGGCCTACAGACTAGCCATGGGCTGAGAGGTTGCACTTAAGAATTTACTGAATAGTTAATATGGTACGTTTTAGCTATTAGGTTAAATGTACTGTAATTTGTAATAAGAGGTTTTATAAGATACACAGTGTTTCCACTATCCTACTTAGCATTAATATCTTAGCTCTCGCTAACGAGCTCATCAGTACCAATCATTAAAGCCCACATACATATTTTCTCTCTCTCCATGAAATCAAAGGATACTGGATTTTTTTTTTGTTTTATTTTTTTTACCAACTTTTGCTGGTAAAATAAACCACAATAAACACCAGCAAGGTTGGGTGGTTTGATCCCCAGCTCTGGCTGCTGAAGTGTCCTTGAGCAAGACATTGAACCCAAAGTTGCTTCCAATGTGCAGGCCAGCACCTTGCATGGCAGCTCCGCCTCCATCAGAGAGATTCACATGCTGACCAGACTCTGTCTTTTTACTCCCAATCAACTTCCACCTCATGCCTCCACAAATTTTAGTGTGGTACGCTGATGCCAGAATACTCTTTAAGAGCAGAAGCTGGCAATTTCCAAGAAAATAAAGGGCCCCTTTGCTTCAGTGGGTAGATTTGAACAAAAGGCAGTAGGGATTGGCTTTGCACACCAACAAGCTGCTTAATAATGTGTTGTTGTTTATGTGTGGTCCAAACCCACTGCAGATGTTGCTGAAGGAGTTTGGAGCTGTCTAGACTGAGAAGTCTGAGGTTAAAAGGACAAGAGCTGTAGAGAGTGTAAGCCCAACCACATACACTTTTTATTTTTTAGGTCAAAACACAACATGTTGGTTTATCTTTTAAATTCTTCCTCCTTTCTGCTATACATCAGAAGCTGATTTCAGTGCTGCCATGTTGCCAGCCATCCCTGTACTGGAAGAAAAAAATCAGGAAGTACAACAGTGCCCTATCAGATATACCATTATTGTCCATATTAGAAACTATGCTTTCCATTAGGTTTTTTTTGTTGTAATTATTATTTTGAATCCCAATTCCCACACTTTCATGTTTTTAGTTGCTTAATTCTACTTGTGTTAATGCTAATTTAATTTTAGATACAAATAGTAAAGGAGAGAATCTGAGCAATCTTTTTCATACATTGACATTATTAGTACCTACTGTATGTTCCTGATGAACATACAATATAAGCATACAGCTGCATACAGCTGCAGCAGTGTTTTTTAATTGTCTCCTCATTCATTTTCTCCCTTGCCTTCTTCACATCTTTATAAACAACACCAATTTACAACACTCAGAAATCACAGCTTTAACAAATATTAGTAATATTTAATATTTCAGAAAATAACATCCGCAAACAAAATGTGCCTCTTTCTCTTAATTTCTGTAATTATATAATTCCTACAATGAATACATATAAAATACAGTATTTATGTGTGTAGAATTTACAATATAATCAAATGAATCACATCTTCTGGAATGGAAAGATTTCATTCGGCATTATGCAACTTTTTTTTTTTTACCTTAAAATACCAGCTTCAAAATCATTTTGATGGTTGGTTGACTTTCATTAGGAACAGTGGAACCTCTTTCATTCCGACTCTGCGTCCTAAACACTGGCTCTCACACTTTGTAACTTTGGTGACCGGTAGGTTCTCCTAGGAGAAGTGCCTAACACTTAATGGCAATACTTCACACACCACCAGCTAGTAGGGTTGTCAAAAGTATCGATACTCTGAAAAGTATCGATACTCAAACGCTGTATCCGGATACAATACTAATATACAAAAGTATCGATACTAACAGTGCACGCCACCTCAGCGCCTGTCGGTTGCGTGTGATGGGTCTGACAGACGCGCTGTGTAGGTAGCGTCTGGCAGGCACAGAGCCCTCACTGCAACCCGGCTTGTTGTCGTCGTTGTGCATGCATGCACACATTTCTGTTGCTGTAATATGGCCAGCGTGGCTGCAGGAGGATCAGAGCAGCCAGCTTTGGTCAAAAATGATAAAGGAAAAAGCGCTCTTTGGAAATATTTAGTGAAGTGAACACAGCACGCTGCAGACGGCAGGTACAGCCCCTCCCCTCACTAGCAGCTGAGCAGCTGGTGTCACCAGCATCAAACTAAAATATAACTTCTAACGTTAATGTGGGAGCTAAGCAGACAACTTTATCAGTCCTGCCCATCTGTAACATTAGTAGACAATGTTAGTTTAACAGGACAACACAATTATGTGTGTCTGAAAAGTTATGTTAACTGTAAAGTCACAGACTGAAGCTGAAAAAACGTTTGGTTTCTCCCGTAACCCCTGGTTCTCTGATCACATAGCGAGGTAGACACAGGAGCATCCTGAGCCTAAACTACCAACTCTATTTGATCAGCAACGAAAATATGGTGCCAATTCACCAGAAGCACAGAAAACAAACAGGGCTGTAGATAAATGTATTTATCTACAGCCCTGTATTTATCTACAGGGCTGTAGATAAATACATTTGTATGGACAGATCTTGTTTCTGGTTGTTATTTTTTGGGGGGATTTTTTGTTGTTATCATTGATGTTACGGTTCTGATCTTTATTTAATTTTTTGCTGCTGTATCGTATCGTATTGAATATATTCCTGGGTATCTATATCGAGTTTGAAATTTTAGTATCGTGACAACCCCACCATCTAGCTCTATAAGAAGAAGCTAGCTCAGTATTCTTAGTATGAACATCATGGCAGAGATGAAGAGGACGTTGATGAAGGAAGCCAAGAGGAGAGAAAAGAGAGAATGACCTTGCAAGAGGCTAAACAAGAGTAAATCTCAGACTTAAACTTTGGCGAAATCTTTACAAAATAAAAAGCTGCAAGACAGACACCAAGTTGGCACTCTTGCTGTTGGACTTGTGAGTAACATTAGCATAGCTGTTAGCTATGTCTTGTGTCGTTGCATTTTTCGTAGCATCAAAATTGAAAAAAAAATACCATTTCTTACATAATGTTGCTTGGGGCCATTGTATGACAGCCAGAAGCTGCATTAATCTACATTACATATTTAATTTTCTTGTATGATTCCATGTTACATGCTTATTAGCACAAAATCCACTGTGTCTGTTAAGTGTTTTTGTAAAGTTAAAAAAAATAATACTCTAATAAATGTTTCACAGTAATTTTTGTTTGTAGTTAATTGCCTTTTTGTATAGTAATATAATAGGCCTTGTTGAATTTATTTAATTTTCTCTTACTATGCTTATTGTTATGCACCAATACACCAAAACAAATTCCTTGTATCTGAAAACCTACCTGGCAATAAAGCGGAATCTGATTCTGATTTATTTTCATTTTGTGCTGCACAGGTGCCTTTGTCTTGAACTCACACACACATACACACACTTGGTCATACTTGGTGGACTTCCTGCCACAGCATCAGTGGAGACCGGCTGCAGCACCACAAGATGACTTGTGAAGAAAAA
Organism: Epinephelus fuscoguttatus; assembly: GCF_011397635.1. NCBI lineage: Eukaryota > Metazoa > Chordata > Actinopteri > Perciformes > Serranidae > Epinephelus > Epinephelus fuscoguttatus. The sequence continues at coordinate 39,913,537 of NC_064756.1, read as the reverse complement.
GAGGGACACCCATAGGTGCTGCTGAGGTACTGCAAATGCTTCTTCATCAGCATGAACATGCAGTTGGTGACCAAATCAGACAAAACATGACAAAGAACATAAGTTTTACAATAATGACGTCCCTCTTTTTTTTTATTTAGAGTATACTTTAAAGCTACCACTTTAACACATTGTGGAACATTTGATGTGGTTATGAGCACATTCAGACTCTGCAGCATGATGAGTGACTGCAGTGGGTTTTGAATAATTATAGAACCATGCATTCTTAACTTTGGACATGTTTTATCTTGTGTAAATGTGTTAATATTATTCATACAGCAACTATTATACTATATAGCAAAGGTATCACACAAACTGGCAAACTTCCACTCAATTATACTTTGCATAGCTATGGTATGCATTTCTCTTGGTCACTGGCTCAAATAGATTCATACACACACCCACAGACACACATACACTGCTTTGACAGAGTGACAGGTTGGCATTGAGGGAGTAGGATAGTCCTTTTTGTGTTTGTTTGCCTCTCTATATCAAACCATGTCAAATGTGCCCTTACAGTAGTGACAAAGGACCTGTCTGTCCATATGTTTCAGCATGATAGCATACAATGCTGTGCAGTAGGCTGCTGTTTCTTGTTCTCCCTCTCTTTTTCTCGCTCTCTCTCTCTCTCTCACATACACACACACACACACACACACACACACATACACATACAGACACAGACACAGACACGGGCAGACACACAGCTCGAAGGTAAACTCTTTGTCCAGTATTGCAAGCCAAAATGCTCCCCTATTATAACACAAGCCTGACTCGCCTGATTCCCCACTACATTATAAGTGTTAATTAATCCCAGCCAAACACAATGCATTCACAAATGGGTTCTATGAGTAATGCGGTCTGACAAGTACAAGTAGATGCAGGATGAAATTCTGCTTTTTGGTCTTCATTTCCATGGCTTGTGGGGGAGAATTAAACAGCAACAATGCTGCTTTTGTGTTAATAATGTTCAACTTGCTTTGTCGGAAGTAGAGGTTATACTGTAGTCTTTGTTTGAATGCTATACACTAAATATTGTCACATCTATCAACAGTGTTTGGTATACAATATATATACGTTTTCTCATTACCTGTTTGCGGTAGTTACAGAGTCATGGAAATTACGCGCAAGCCAAGTTATAAATCAGCAAGTCATTAGTTTGAAATTCAAATCTATTTTCACACCATGTTGTGCTCATTTAAGACCACTGTTGTGCAACAGCTCTAATACTCCGTAATAAAATGCAAACAAGCATGGTAATGTTTCTTTCAGCTTTCATTTGATATGAGGATAGATAAACTGTATGATCAATTGTATAATTAAAGTAAATATTCAAGGGAAAATTGTTTTTTTTCCCCCCTTGTTATGATTTTAACAGCACGGATGCTAATTGCTGATTGATCTAATGGTCTTACATGGATGCCTTCAAAGTGTTCCTTGTGCTACTTGTTAGCTTGTAATCTACAGTTGTAGCACAATGATAAGGTAATGAGAGGCGGTTCATTTTAATACAAGTGACTATTAGTTTAATGAGGACTTTGTCATTAGCAAGTCATATTGTAACACTGTATACATACTGCACCACATGGTTCAAAATCTAAGGGGTAGGGTCAGATCACTTCTACCAACTCTTTGGATCTTTGGTTCTTTATTTGTGCATATGATAAAATAATATATGTACAGTAGTAATGTAAGAAAATGCACAGGTGGGATGAAAAAACAAACAGAGGCCTTGTTAAAGGACCCCACCTAACATTGAAATTAAAGACAGCTGTATATGCTTACCAGCAATTTACAGACATAAATATTTTTAAAATATCTTCAGAATACAATGTATTTCCAAAGAGTATTACATACTTGTATACATTTATTCAGGTACTGTAGTGTCAGTCTGTCAGGTACTGTACTGTCACACTATGTCATCGGATTTTCTGGCATACATTTGAGTTTTTCTCATGAATTTAGAAGTTTAATCATGTAATACTGAAAAATTATTTTTGTAAAATGTCAGCTTCATTTTTATAATATTGCTACTTATTTCAAAGTTACAACTTTATTCTCACACTATTACGATTTATTCTCTTTAAGTTATTATTTACCATAAATTACGACTTAATTTTAGTAATATTACGCCCTTTTATTCAAAGTTCTGACTTTATTCTTGTAATATTATGACTTTTCCTTAAAATACAATGATTTCATTTACATTAAATTATGACTTTATTCTCATAATATTACAACTTTTTCTCTTGAAATAATATGACTTTATTTACATTAAGTAACTTTATTCTCGTAATATTATGACTTGATTCTCAAAATCTTTTTTTTTTCATGTGGGCCCTAATACTCTATAATTTCAACATCAACAACAATTAATATCAAACAAAAAAAAAATCGATAAAATAATAAAAATGATACTTCATCGATCCAGTAGATGAAGTGTTTATTAGGTTTATTTCGACTTCAGTTTTAGGTGGAGCAAAATCTTCAACATCGACAATATGGATTTATATCTGTCTGCTTGTTTTCTTGCTTTAACTTATATAGCCTAAAGTGTTCTCATAATGGAGAGAACCTTTGTCCAGAGGAGACCCAACTTTAATGAAATAGTTTGAAGTAAAAAAACAAACAAACAAAAAAAATTATTAGGATTGGGATGAATGTGCACAGTAAGTTGGGATAATCACAAACTTACATTATTGCCTACATTGCCAAGTAGCTAGCTTTAATATAACATGATAAATATCTAGACGCAGTCAGTATGGCGCAGTGTTATTATGGCTTTATGAGCCACTAACTGACTTGTGCTGCTGCCCTGGGTAAAGCCCTGGGTAAATATAGATATGATACTTTTTTCTTCTTTTTTTAAGGTCCACTATAGGCTTTTTAATTACTCTGTAATGTCCCATCTCACAATACTTTTAAAATGTGCACTTATGGGAGGGGAAGCAAGTTAGCAAGTTAGAAATCAACTGCGCCATTGACCATGCTCATACTCGGCCACACACTCTTCACTTTCATCCTCAATTTGGAGACCTCCTAACTATTCCTCACAATTTAATCAGTTTTGAAACCTAAAGTGTGTAAGTAAATGTTTGGCTCTTTTGTTATTGTTCTTCTACCATACTGTTTTTAGATATAGCCACACACAAAAAAGACCCATATTGATGGAAAGCTGATTCTCTCGTAGATGCTAGTTTTAGCTGTCTGAGTTTTTGTTGGTAGGTAGCACAGGACTTCAGCGAGCAGTTAATCTCCCTGGGATGGACCTTGTTACAAATCAACAGAAAGTAGACAAAAACAAGACAAAGGCTTTTCCTAAGTGGATAAGACCCATACTGAGCGCAAAAAAATATCTACATTTCAGCCCCTAAGCATATTATAATAGTAGTTCAACTTTTGACTTTTTCAAACTCTCAGGTTGTTGTTATTGACTTTTTCTTCTTTGCAAAAACAAAAATTTAATAGGCTACAGAAACCTATAAAGTAAATCCTCATACAGTGGTTTATATTATATCCTACAAATTAATGCCCCACAAAGGATGTTACATCCTTAACATAAAGTTATGTTATTATACGTAAACAGAGGATAGGTATAGGCAAGTTACTGTGGTTAGATTTAGGGGAAAAAACATGGTGAAACACCTTATGAATGACTCGAAGTTCACTCAAAATTTGTACAATAATGAATACCGGTCTCCAGGGTAAAGTTACGAGGGAAAGTTCTGTGGTTGTCTGTCTCTATGTGTCAGCCCTGTGATAGTCTGGTGACCTGTCTCAGATGACTTATCTCAGAGTCATCTGAGATAAGCTCCAGCCCCCCACGACCCCCAACAGGTATACCATAATGTGTTCAAATTTAGACTGCAATTATTATTATTATTATTATTATTATTATTATTATTATTATTGTTGTTGTTGTTGTTATTATTATCATTATTATTATAATTGTTGTTGTTGTTGTTGTCGTTGTTGTTTTCCAAACCATGGTGTCCCAATCGACCCTACCCATTGTCCCAACTATCCAAGGAAGGTGGAATTTCAAGAAAATGCACTCCTTTTAACAAAGTTGTGTCTTTGACCTTTGGGTTTGGGTCAAACTTGAGCACAGATTTTTAGCAAACATCTGTATCTGTTCAGGGATCAAATTATCATTACTGGTCAAGTACTCGGTGAGTAATGGAAGGTTATTTGGTGTTGATAGCCCCCCCTTCCCCCTACAGGTTCAATGTACTCTCAAAGAACAATTCATAGGATATACTACAAATTTGCGCCACACGAATGATGTAACATCTTTAATATACAGTTACGTAATTAATGTAAAGGTACAGAGATTAGATTTAGGTAATAAAAGTAACTGTGCTTAGGTTCAGGGGGAAAAAACATGGTGAGGAGGTACTTTAAAAAAAGTTCACACAAATCCAAACACTCCAGAGGAAGGTCCCAGGCAAAATTCCATTTTTTTGTGACCCATCCACCACCCTAACCTGACCTTACAAGCGTTCGGGACTGCTTCCTTGTTGTGGGATATGACCAAATTTGGGTGCACTGCTTTTCAGAAGAAAACATGAAAAATTTGTGAGAACCACCTGACAGATTAAAGGGCCAGTGTGTAAAATGGGTTGAAAACAGTGACATCAGTGGTCAAATTCTAGATTGCAGGGCTCACTCGCTCACCCCTCCCATCAGGTAAATGATGGTGGCCTCGTAGGGACAAAAAGCCTTGTGCACAAGTTTTTCAGGAGTAGGTCTATCTAGCGATGAGGTGGATGTTTATTTAGAAATCTAAGCCATTACAATATTGTAATGAATCCCTCACGAGCAGGAGACCAGAGGAGCGTTCAGGAAAAAGGCCCGTTTATTTGAGCACTCCAGAAACTCCGTTAACACTCCAGGGGGTAAAAGACTCCGTCCCAAACTCTGACTCTTCTAGCGTAACAGACATACTTCATAACTTTACACACATACTCGTTTACCATGCCGAGTGGGGACCCCCCTCCCCTCTCCACTCCACCAATCTCCAGCCCTCACACCAACTGACAGCGTGGCCGGCAAACAGAGCTCAGCTGTTTATTTAGCCTAGCCATATCTCCGGACTATAGTAACTGCAATGGACGACTTTGAACGCAATTTTGAAGAGTTTCTTGTAGCGGACACAGACCCCAGAGCCATACCTGTTTGAGCCGGAGCATACAGATGAGGAACTCCATGTCTTTGATGCTGAGCGGGCGAGAAAAGAGGCTGAATGCACAGAATGGGATTCGGTGCTACTGCTACCATTGTTGGTGAGATATATCATCAGGAGGAAAAGCGTCTTCTTTTCCTCACAGATGACGGTTCGGGTTCATTCTCTCCTGTTGCGTGGTAAGTGTGGTCCATTCGCAAACTTTATAACTAAAAAAACTTCACTACTCTCTATCGACGAACTACTAATGCTCTCTGCTGTTTCCTCCTCCTTCTTCCTTCCTTCCGCTGTCTTCGTTGGTTCATTTATACGCGCGAAACGCATTCTCTGGCTTGCTGGATTGTCCGCTCGGTCTGCCTTACATACATGTATATGTATATATATATATGTATATACATATATATATATATATATAAAAGCATAATTATAAGGCTACGAAAACCAAACAAATTTTATTTTATAGCGATCATACACTTGTATAAACATATTAATGGGTAGAATATTCAGATTCAGATTCAGATTGACAATAAACCATGCCAAATATTACACATTGGCCCTTTAAAAAAGACTAAACATGTGCCCTGTACAGGCACGTTAAATGATACTATCTGTTATCTGTTGAATAAATTTACCCTAAAAGCCAAAATCTGACAAATCCTAAGGTTAGTCTCCAGAAAGCCTCAGCTCGTAAGACACTCTAAGGTCTGTACTGAAACTTTTTGTCATTTTGTTTTGCATGGAAGCCTTTTAACCCCTGCCACTCTGAGTGAAGAAAGGAAGTGTTGTCAAGGCTTGAAGGATGTGGAAGTTTATTGAGATGGAAAATGGCTGCTGGTTAGTGTCCTGGGCTAAGTACATGATATAAAAGCCAATCCCAGTGTCTTAATGGCCTTCATTCTTCTCTGAGGGGGTGGAGGTAATTATAAAGTTCATTACTGTAATGAGATAGGCAGCGTTTGAGAGAGAGCCATCAGTAACTGGGCTGAGACACAGCGATACAACTGTTGATCAAGTCACTGGAACAGGACTTGAATGAGGTAAGGACAAGTTCTGATGATGTCATTTGTTCCTAAAATTAGTTTCCTTCTTACATGATGAGTGAACTTTTAATCTGACAACTGGCTTTGTTTGAATGCTTGTTTGTTTGTTTGTTAAGATTTCTATGCATGATTTTGACACTCACTGTAATCCTGGGACTCTTTGCACACCTTGACACGTTGTTTTTAGGACAGATTCTTTAAGTATTGTTGCAAATGTTAGATGTCACAGTTTCCTGCCACAAAAACACAGCTGTCAGTGTGGTTCAAGCAGTACAGATTTGTTATATACAGTAACATCATTTGCTCGTTTGTAAAGTGAAAAGGCAGAAGCCCTCACTAATTACAAAATAAATAATATGTTTATGGTGAAAATCACATGCCAGCTGGCCAAATATGTCTAGTTTGGCATGTGTTATCTTCTTTGTTTTATATGCCAAGATGGAGGAGGTGCCGTTGTGTAATTGTTTTTAATGAGAATGAAGCTTTGTGCCTACAGTTTTGCATTGCGACGCACCTCGCGTTTCTGTGCTTTAGGTGTCTGGTGTTTTTGCTGGAGCACTCTGAACTCCTCAAGTTGAAAACATTTTAACTCAAAGTGGAAAAGCTAAACGGCCCAACGCTAGACAGCAGGTTGTCAAAGTGCCTCCAAGTCATCCTTAAATATGCCTGGAAACAGCCATCATCAAGGACCAGCTCCTGGACCAGCTGGTGGTACTCCCTGTGACCCACCGTCTCTTTTAGGTTCTCATGTTTTCACAGAGTTTCTCTGTGCCCAAAAACTTTGCTATGCATGAAACATATTTGCTGAAAGCCTCTCACCCTTAACCAGAGCTACAGCAAGTACCTGTCCATAACTAAAATAATTAAAGAAACAGTAGATTGATTACAAGGGAAGGTTTGAATAAGGAGGCAATTCTGTGGTTTCCTGGCAACAATTAAAAAGTGCAACAAGCATTTTTTTTTTCTTCACTTGTGGCATTCACTTTTTTTTTTAAAAAGGCAGAGTGGCGTGCCTCACATTTTGCAACCTGCAAAATACTTTCTGTGTGATCGGGGACTAATGGATGTAGCTACCATGATGTCACCCATTGGTTTGTGGAGCCTAGAGTTTGCTCTCTTGGCCTCTTCTCTTAACCTTATTTATCTTGGAGAAATGATCCCCCTGAATGGCCAAAAGTGAATAGCTTGATATTTACAACTATTTGACTGAATCACTGGTTAAAATCATCATTTAGCCTAACAAAGCTCCAAACCAGGCCTTTCATAGCTTAGTTAGCTTTAATCTCTACTGTTTGTCTGGCCAAAATTAGCAAAATGCTTGCTGCACACAGGCATACTGAGGGTGCGTTTTGAATCACATACTTTTTCTGTTTACTTTTAGTAGGTACTGCAGCTGCCCTTAAAAAGTATGTATTGTTGCATGCAGCATGCACATGATGAGTACTGTATTCAGAAAGAACTGCCAAGTTAATAGTTTACTGCCAGTGTTAGCAGGTATTAATCTTAACTCGGGTGATTTGTGCGTCCATGGAACCCGTAAGTAGTCTGTCTTTTGCATACCAAGAAGTGTAATTAGCCTGAGCATTTACAGTTTGAAGTTGTGTCTATTAGCCCATTTCTGTTGGGTGTGGGAAGGTTATATGATATATATGATATATATGAAGGTTATATGATAATATGAGTAGAAGGGGGGATTATGCCTAATATGGTTGCACAGTTCATAGAGTGCCCTTTCTGTTCAATACTGATGTTAAATGTATGCTGCATATAAGTTGTGCAGTGCACTGTGCAGTGAGATAATAGGTAAACAGACAGCAACAAGAGTTGAAGATGTAAGTGCTAGGTTTATTATAGGGATGTCGTCAAACACCTGTCATCTGTCATGTCAGTTGGTGTGACGTATCATCTGTTGCACAGAGGATTGTGGGTCAGAATAGCCAGAAAAGCATGCTGGTTTGCATACTGCAAGATCGAACAAGATGTAGTAGTAGGACATCCGGGTATATCTGGCATACTGCATTTCACATACTATGTATTGGGACATGGCACACTAAAGAGTATGGTAGTATGGTAGTATGGGTGTTGGACAGCAAGTGTCAGCATCCCCCAGTTTCCCCATATCTTCCCGCTGATGCCTCACGTGTCATTGCTTAAAAAATCCATAATTCGCTGTTTGCTAACAGATGTAAATAACAAGGGGGCACCTTTATGCAATACATAGTCAATGGAGAGCAGTGAATTGTTTCCCCTTTAGTGGGGGCGGGACTTAAATGCGCTCTGTCACTATAGGCCACTACGAAACCCCTTTTTAATGCTGCCTTTTCCATTTTTACACAGAACCAAGCAACGGCGGCATTATGCTGCTTCAGTGTGTGATTTTACATAGCGTGCCAGCATCATGGAAGCAAGACGCGCATGACATGTAACACAGCAGTGCCGGCCTCTAGTGAGACATGTAACACATTAATATAACTAGAGCACTCGGAGAGCGCAGACCTCCGCCAAGCAGCTCGGATTTCCTGCCATTTTATTGTTTAATCCACTTCGCTTCAACCGATCACCACCAAAATGATATCATCTGTTCCTTGTCCCATTATTAACCTTTACTGAAAATTTCATCAAAATCCTTTCAGAACTTTTCAAACAGACCAACGCCCACGAAAACATAACCTCCTTGGCGGAGGTAATAAAGTTAATAGCTTAGCAACTAAGTGTTTGCAATACAGCTGTTACATTATCAAAAACACATACATTATGGAGTCTTTTAACAACCTTCTACTGATCCACTGCTGAAAGCTACTGAGTCAGTAACAATGGTGATTCTTTATGTTCAGTTCCTTTTGAAGGTTCAGGGTTAATGACCTGTTCTTACACATGCTGAACACCTCAAAAACATCACAAGACACCACAGCAAAGCAAAGGTCGTGTAGATACCTGCAAACTAGGCACTTTCCAAAGTCATTCATTGTTTTGAATTCAAAATAGGTCATCCACATGATTCATGTAGATCTGAGGAGGGTTTTTTTAGGTCTTTTTTTTTTGGTCAATTGGCTTATCAGATCCAAGATATCTGTTTTGTCATTTTTCCACAGGCTACCACAGATCAGATCCCACAGGGTGGGGAAGAAAGAATGACTCCTCTGTGAATGTATCTATCAAAACTGGAGGTAAGGGTTTATTTTTGAAGCAAACATTAACATGCATTGTTACACTTGTCATGTTTAGAGGCTACAGTGTGGCTCTTCATTTGCTTAGGCTAAAGTCAATTACATGAGAATTATTCACAAGCTACCCAGCAGTATGTAAATATATAGATTTTTAATTCAAATTAGTTCTACATTTACCAACTATGGCAGTAAAGCAATGAACACATTAATGCATCAATTACAATAATCCAATTATATAATATACTGTTTAAAATTATACAATGAAGGTTATTTGCTTATGAAAACAAGTTTACTTCTCCCATTGTGTTCAAAATGCTCCAAAAGGCTTTGTTTGCATATTAAAATCACTCAAAATTTTCTTTCTTAGCATTGCCAGCCAATGGCATGGGAGCATCAGACAAAACAGTTGAGACAACGCACCAAAATTGTATGTATTGACACACTTTATAACGTGTTTAATATACCTTTGCTGTTGTTTTCCATTATGAATGAAACGAACTGCGTGTGCTCATTCTCAACTGTTGAGGTAACCCAGCTGGTAAAAAATGAGGAGATATTGAGGAATCAAGACACACCTGCATGCAGACGATTGCGATGATCATGTAAACATTAAGTAAATATCCTGGATTCTCATGTTCCATGTAAATGCCATATCCTGAATATGACCAAAACCAGGATATTAGTATGCATTGTTTGCCTGTTGTCCACTAAGTTAAAGTAACACATCCAAACATGTAAACTTCACTATCATACAACTTGTCTGACTTCCCCTCTGGCATTTAACACTTCAGTAGCTTTAGGACAACTTCCTGTTGGTAAACTCTTAAACTTCCGACTTTTACGAATTCACTGGGAACACTCAAATGCATCATTACTCTTCAAAGTCATTACATGGAATGAACTCTATTCAGCTATTAACTAAACCACATTTACTTGCAGGACTAATGAATAAAACCATTCTTATCTTGATAAATTAAAACCGAAGTGTGAAAATGGAAAAATGTAGCATCTTTAAGACTAACAGCTAGCTCGAGATCATTTCAGTTACAGGTCCATTGTTGTGCTTTGAGACAGTTAACAAAGACATTTAGTCACTCAGCTATGCAAGCACTCAAACACTCACAGTAATGCTAGAAGCTAAACATCACATTCCACTGGTGTCCTATCAAATCCTCACTGTATTATTACATTTTTACTCTTTTAATAGCCATAAATGTCCTCTTTTATAAACTATCTGCTAACTGTGTGAACTGTGTCAAAAGCTTCGCGCAAAGTTTTACTTAGAAATGAAAGAGAAAAAAGGACCACAGCAGTAAGAAGACAGACTCAAGTGGCTCCCTTTCTCTGCACAAAAAGCACATAAAGCTTAAATAATGGTTCATTTTGACTGTGACTCAGCCAGTATAAAATATGCCTGATTTCCGCTGTGAATTATATCGGCTTCTGGCTGCTGATTTATCGAATAGGAGGGCTACATTTGTAATAAAGCAGAAGGAATTATTGCTCTGTGTTAATATTGGAGATTTGATTGAAACGGATACAGGGGCCGTTGTAAATTGGACAGTAAATCACTGTGTTCCAGCCACACTCGCTGTTCTGAGAGGCTTGCACTGATATTGACAGATTTTTTTTTTTCTTTTGCCTTGATTGGCATTACAGAAACCTTATTTTCATGAGCATTCCTATGATTTTGAACCAGTTTACAAAATTGTGACTTGTCACAATTGTGTCTGTGTGTGTATTTGGGCATGGGTTGGTAGGCATGTATCATGTCAAAAGAGCCAATGGCCACTGATGATACAGTTACTGTAGGAGAAGCTCTGCTGTGAGCTGAAGAGCTAAAATGTTGCCCACAAATCACAGCACCTTAAAACTGGTGCTTGAAAAAGGGTTAAGGGCAGTGCCATATCCACCACTGAGGACACTGAGGTAAATGTCCTCAGCAATACACACATGGTGTTCTTTTTTTTTCTTTTTAAAGCAATAGAGGGAAAGTTGAGGATATACACTAATTAGCTTTCTAATAGAGAGTTAGCTGAGAAAATTGTGGCAAAGTCGTCAGAATAAAATGTTGCCATTGTACCTTTCTGAAGCCATGAATGTACATTTGTACATTTTAAGTGTAGCATATCAGTGTTTCTAAAGAGAGTTCAAATTACATGTTTGTGAGCTAACTTTGTCGTGGAAAGGTGGAGGGTATGGTGGATGGTGTGAAACCTAGGTAAGATGGCTGCCAAGACCAACAAACAAAACCAATTTTTTTTTTTTTTTTAAATTATGTGACATGAAGGCATTTCCAGCAGCTGCTGTGGCGACGAAAGTGGGAATTTTAAGCCCAAACATGACCTTTTCCAAATCAAGTGTTTTTGTGCCTAAACACACACTCAGAGAAACTATTTAATCTATTTTGTCAGGTCATAAACCTGACAAAATAGATTAAATAGTTTCTAAAATCATTCATTATTGATTTGTTATTTGAATGCCAATTTTTATACAAGTGATATTCATACTGGTTTAAATAAACAAGAGTTTTGAAAGAAATGAAAGGCCTGTCCCATATAGAGGCCCGTCCCAAATATAAGCCTGTTGAGTTTAGTGATTTAAGCAAATGATAGCCCAAGTAAGTAAATGCAGTTTTACAGTAACAGTAATTGAAAACAATTATATTTATTTTGTAATTTAATTATGTAACTCTGTTACATGTAATTAGTTACTCCCCAACACCACATTTAAGTAACTGAATAAAATAAAACCACAATGAATGGACTATGAGAATTACGTTACTATAAAACTTACCTTATATACTTTACTAACATAAATGTGATTACTCTCAATAAATTCTGTGTATTTCAAATATGTTGATGTTCATCAAGTAAATTCAACACTGCCACAACATTTATGGTAACTACATTAATCATGTACAGTAATTGTTTATGGGTTAATGTTCAATACCTGATTACTTTAAACTACACTATCCATTCCAGGTTATAGCTAAATTTAGCAGCACTATTGTTGGAAAACTATTTTGTCAATTATTTTTAAGTAACAAATTTTAGTGACCATTATATCTTTGGGCTTTTTACAAAGTTGTCTCGCAGTATAGCAGTTAGTTGCACAAGCCACACTATTCCTTCTCCTGCAGGACAGCTCTGAGGACAGTGTCATGTTTTAAACAAACTACTGCAATACACATACATTGGGTTCACGGTACATGTGTAATGCAATATGTAATTATATGTGCATGCTCTCCCAGCAGTCTTTGTGACTGTAGAAAAAGCATCAGCTTCTACAGTATGCTTGTTTAGAACTGATTACATTTTCTATTTCCAAACATTCCACTGCACTGTGTATTTGCTTATATGTATGCACCCTGCCAGTATTGCAAATGCAAATGCATATTTACTGTGTCAATAAACCCATTACAATAGATTTTAATTGCCTGACGGAGATGGAAGGGAAGGAGGGGAGAGGAGAGAGGACTTGCCACTGTGGCATGGAGACCATTAATTGCCCATGAATCTGACTGTGTCCTCCCTTTACTCGACTCGCCTGACACTGGCCAATCAATACTCAGTGTTGGCTGATTATAGCAGGAACACCCCTCGTTTTACAGAGGTCTGTGCCTCATCCTGATCAATAGTGTCAGTGAGGGACAGCTGTCTGTGTGTCTGGCTATGTAAGAGAACTCAAGGGGATTATAATAAGTCCTTATGATCAAGAACAATAGACTGACTTCCAATAAATATCCAGTCATAAACATTCATAAACCCATTTTAATTTCTCTCTATAATGTTTTATGAGTGATGCTGTAATGTATCAGTAAGTATTATGTGTTCAGATGTGGTCATAAGGCATTATGGGTGCAGGATGTTGCAGTCATTGGAGACATTTTAGGTTTAATCAGGAATGTGTTAGCTGTCAATATGGGTTGAAACATTAAAAATAAAACCCAGACAGACAACACTTTTCCACACCTCTAGCCTCCCTTAATATGACCCAAGATTACTCACTTCCTGCCTTCAGCAATTTAAGCACTTTGGGCAAGAAAAACCTGCACCTCAAGGAAGTACACTTCTTTTAGTTTTAAATTTCACTAAAAGAGCTGTAGTCCAATTTCCTCCCATTCTAAAATTAAGTATATTTTGTGAATTTTAATGTTCTTTGGGCTCAAGTCAACAACAAACACAACTGAAAAGGAAAAAGAAAGTTAGATGGACGACCTGTGGGAGGTCGTCAAAAGGAGTCAATATCAATTTACTAAAACATAAAATAAGGAGAATTAAGAAACATCTGAGGGTTGTAATAGCAAGCATGTCAAGTTAACAAAACACATTGCAGTTAAACATTGTTGCAAAAGCAGGCTTTTTTTAATGCACTGTTCATACGTTTTCCCACAAAAAGTAATTCATATATATCCCACATAATGATGAGCCAGTAATTAGTGCAGAAATCACGTTTTTTGTAGGGCATGCAATCACATGACAGTTGCATTAATGGGAGTAAAGAAAGAACCCGTCCTGAGCAGTCTGAGAGAAGGGTTGGGATGGTGGATGGATCACAAAAACGCAGGGCTTTCACCAGGAGACCAGAGTTTGGAACCATGTGAACTTTGAGTCATTTAAAAGAATGTCCATCACCATGTTTCTTTTCCTAAACCTAACCACAGTAACTTTATGTTAATTACATAACTTTATGTTAAGGATGTAAAGTCATTCGTGGGCTGCTAATTTGTAGGACGTCATACAATCTGTTGTGTGTGCATTTTCTCCGAATATCATAAAAAAATGTTCTACATTGTGCAAAAGAGAGGTAACTGAAAGACACTGAACTAAACACACACTCAGAGAAACTATTTAATAGAAGTTGTCTCGCAGTATAGCAGTTAGAAAGGTAACTGAAAGACACTTCAGTGTGTCCTCTTGGTACATAACTCTGCTTCCTTAACAGCCATTAGGAAGCAGCAGACTAACCACTTAATTCTCACATCTCACATATCAACAATTACATATCCTGTGACTGGGCTGTATAGCTTTCACACCACAATGGGAGGATGGATCATTGACTTCTTGACAGGCAGACCCTAGGTGGTGAGAGTGGGCGGAAACACCTCTCTCTTCCACTGTCAATATGGGTTGAAACATTAAAAATAACTGTATTCCTTCTACAAGTACAAATCTGCAGGCACTTACGGCGCTAGCTAGTGGCACCACTTATTCAGTGATTACCGCTGCCGCTGATAACACTGTCCCATCACTGGGACGATATTAAAGTTATAGTTGGTAATCCTGTTCAGAAACATTTCTTGTTATATTGGGTGAAATGGTCCTTCCACCCTGAGAGTAGTCAATACATAATGTGTTCAGAAAAAGGAACGAAAAAAATCAGACCTCAGTGGCAGCTGCAGGCCTCTGACCAATCCCTGCCATTCGGTGCGAGTGGAAAGAACCAATCAGATGCCTTCATGTCTCGTCCTGGCCGAGCCCCCCTCCGTCCCTCCTTCCCTCCTCCCTGCGTGCACTCATCACGTGTCACTGTTGCCGGAAATATTCAGCACACTCCTCAGCAGAAATACCGAGTTAGCAGGAGTTTGCTGCACAATGGCAGAGAAAATGCAGCCAAAAGTACCACTTCCAGCGTTACTTGTAACGGCTCACCCCACTAAACAGGCTGAGAAAGGAAAGTCAGAGGCAGAAAAAGCTGCGACGAAAAAGGCTTTGGATAAAGCAAGAGGACAAACCATAGTCAACATCAGTGCAGCTTTTGAACGGTGGAGACAACTAAGGGAGCTGAAGGGCCTGAAAAGTGATGCAGAGGTTGCTGTCTTTCTGTTGGACAGGTAATTATGCACTGTTCATACGTTTTCCCACAAAAAGTAATTCATCTGCCCTGCTGACTGCAGGATGCACATTCAAGCTTGTGTGGGGCCGTGGCTTTGGACGGAGCACTGACGGGAGGGGGAGGAGGGGGCGGAGCTTAGAGGAGGTGCCGCTTTCAAATCTTGCTAGCTCTCCAATAATTTCTTACTCACTGGGCAACCTGGGGGTAGATCAGACAGTAGGCACAATGTTTCCATAGCAACGCTGTTGGGTCAGGAGGGCATTACTCGCGGCAATTGCCAAATGAGCTATGCTCCTACCGAGCTCCCACCAGACCCATATGATTCGCAGTGCAGTAAACCAAGAAAAGTAACATTAACCTATAAACCGACATATGCAACCATTCAAAAATATTCTTAGCAGATAACAAATTAACGTTTAATTGCTTCGGTTAACATCCCTTACCTGCAGGAAGTAGAGGACCTGCTGGTTTCAGGTCAGGTGTCAGCAACCTACTGCTGAACATCAGCACAACTAAAGGCTCACTTATGCTCAATGTTAGATACAGAGATTAACGGAGCTTTCTGTCCTTACTCTGCGTTCACTTTCTCCATCTATGTGCACATTTTCTGAAAGATTACAGATACAGACAATATGGAGCAGTACCATCGGAGATCATGGTGGCAGTGTAGCGTTTTTCAAGGAATGAAACTAATCTGCAATATATAATGACATATATAGTAATAGCGAAATCAGTAAAAACACTTCTCTGTCCACATGACAGGAGGTATACAATGGCCGCATAGACCTCCACCGTCTACAACGCTGCTTCAGTTTAAAGGTGCAATATTACAACCTTCTCCACCTCATTTGTTGTTGTGGGAAACTTTGACTCCGCCCTCTAGTGCCATCTATTGGATTGTATCACATTTGTGTTTTATTTATTCATAACTTTGCTACAAGAAGGCTATTATAGGCTAATATATGTTTGTCACCAGTGTCATGTTTATGTATGACATATGTTCAGGTTTGCCACACTTTTTTTTCTCTTTATACAGACTGTACCTCCAGGCTCAGTTTGTGACAAGAACAGCCTCTTTTGTCAACTTAAGAAGGCACCAGAAGGCAGGATGACTGCAAGACAGGCAGCAGGAGGGTGAGGCTGAAGAAGACTCACTGTTCGCTCACACTCTCTCCCATACACACACACCATGCCTGAGCGTGTGTGTGTATTTTCCGCATGGCAAAGGGTAGGGTTCCAAACTGTAAGAGGATTAGTGACTTGAAAAAGGTAGCCGTCATTTAATTGAAGGCTTACCAGCAGCTGGAAAAAGGCTAGCAGTCAAAGTGAAGGTATAACCCAGCCCAGAACATCCTGTTGAGACCACATTTGCCAAAGTCCATGTGTTTCCTTACGCCTGCCTTCCCCGCCTTCTTCTCAACCTCAGAGGCACGCATCACGTTTTATCACTGAGCCTCAGCTTCTTAAAGACGTTTACACGTTTTGCAATTTTTAATCTCTTCAGCTTGCTAAGAAAGGTGCCTTCAACTCATATTATTCAAATGCTGTGATCTTTGGGAAACTGCTCAGGCCCCCGAATCCCTCTTCCTCTTGCCTGGGAGGAAGCTGGGGCCATGTCGTGAGTTTATGATACATGAGGAGCTGTATCTGTCTGTGGAACACTTTTACCAGTAAAGGCATTTATTGAATCTGCATATTATGTCACATTTCATATTCATTTTTTTTTTTTTTAATAGAGTACTCCACCAATTTAGTGTTGCACTCCTACAGTACAACATTGTTGGACTCACGATGAACAGTTTAACAAAAACAAACAAAAAAAAAAGATCAGTGCAGCAGAACTAGGAGTATTGTCTTTAATACTCCATGTATTCTTCTCCTCATCAAAACCTGGTGCATACATATCCTACAATGCAACCTGACAAAGTCAGAGATTTGGATCTGTCATGCTACTAGTGGGCTGCAGAGATCTGGTAAGTTTAGTTTTTTCTTATTCCACCGCTCTAGATGTTTTTCATTTCAAACTAGCGGTCTTCAGACCCAACCAAAGCTGACTCAAGTGACATTACTTGAGGACATTTATCAGATTTCACACTGCTCCTTCTGGACACACCTAAGGCTTAATATAACATTTCTCACGTAAGCAGTTGTATTCCCCAAACATAGACTAATAATGAAGAACTAGTCCATACCCATTGGTAGCTTTGTCACCTTCTACCTGACCACATCAGTGAGTAGAAAAACGTGGGACAGACAGAATGACTGACTGACAGTTTCCATGATTATGTACAGCATAAATAATGGCTGAATGATGAAAGCCTATGTGCAAGTTCAGAGAAATAGGTCAAAGCAGTGAGGAGGAAAACGGATGATGACAGAAGGACGGAGGGACAGAGGTTTCTCCATTTAATAGCAGGATGATGGACGCAGCTACTATGGCATCACAGATTGGTTTGTGGACTCCTGTTTTGAAGCCTCGATGTTTTCATGGCATCACAGATTGGTTTGTGGACTCCTGTTCTGAAGCCTCGATGTTTTCTTGAGATGCGAGGGGTGGATCTGACTTGTAAGTAAATGACACAGACTTCCTGGCACTCAAAACAGCCCACCCTTAACCATAAATTATTTTAAGCCTAAATAAAATGTTTATTTCAGCTGTAAAGTTGGGCATTTTAAAATTGGGGGTCTATGAGGATTGATTGGCTTCTGGAGTTCTCCTATTGGAGCATAGAGCCAAAAAGGTCCAACATACAGGAAAAGTTATGAGCTCCCGGTGTGGATATAAACATTCTAAGGCAACAAAAACAGATTTTCAGGTGATTATACACTAATGAAAACATAATTAGAAATATTACAGTTTATTTCATTTCTGCCAATAGATCCTCCTGAGTCCTACACACCGGTACTTAAAACTTCTTATACAAGAGATCTCATTGTGAGGTGTCAAAATACTAATTTGAAGGCACTGGTAACGGTCACAAACCAATCATGACCAAAAGGAAACAAAGAACAGAAACCATAAAACAGATTTGCTCCCCAAACAACATTAATTTAGGTTACTCACAATTCTCAAAGCTGCGCTAATAATTTCATTACTTTTTATTAGGGTTGAGCCAAGTGCTCATATGAAACAAGTATCCAGCACACATAGTGTGCTTTTTACAAGAATGAATATCAACCAAGTAAGATGTGTCAATAAGTGTACTGGTGATGAAGGAAACTCCTCATTTAGGTAGCTGTGTTCAATTTCCTACTACTGTGATCAAAACTGATCTAAAGCTCAATTCTGTGATTGTTCTGTAAATAGTTTTCTAATAAATAATAAATACAGCAACTTCTGATCGATGCCAGGCTTAAAATAAGAACTTCTGGTTTGGTCCCACCCATTTCCAGTTTAAACCTCTCCCACTAAACCTCTCCCATTCCGAGTACAGATACGGAAACTGATAATTTAGTTGGTTGAACAGATACAGATAATTGTGTCCTTGCCCATTCTTACCTTTTATAATAGAAATTGGTCAAATGACACAAAGTGTAGAATTTAAGCATTTTTCAGCTTACTGTTCATTCTATGGCCCACAGATTAACTGTTTTGGTTCAGTCTCAGCATTCTCATAAACCTTGTTTCCAGCTGCAGCAGGCAGCTGTTTTCAGTGAAAGAGCTCTATTAAACCTTCTGCACACTACCTTCTCAGCATTAAACAGCACACAAACAAAATTAGAAATGAGCTGGTTAACATTGTGGAGCATTTAGCAGCTAAAGAGCCAGATATTTTTTCAGGAGCTGGTGGAGACTAAAGCAGAGGTAACAGAAATGTAAATATAAAAGAAGTAAACAATGTGGTCAGACACAGAACTTTAATGGAAAACTACAGTAATGTTTTTCTGTGTCTCCTGAATCTGTAGACCATTGTAAGCTTACATTGGCTATAGCAACTTTATAAAGCACTGGTATGTCAGGCCTGTTTGTTTGTCAGGCGAAGACTGAAATCGTACTTTATTTTGTGTTTTACAGTAACAGAGTCTGGCTGCCTTCACCATGGAGAGGGAAGTGGATTATCACTCATTTTCTCCCTCCTTCATGCTTATTCCGAAGAAATTAAGCAAAATGCGGATGGCTCTGAGTGAGGGGATTGCACTCGCTCATACACATAAACAGAATCTCTTAGGCGGGGATGTACACTGTGTAAGTATGATGAGACTAAGTCTCCATTCTTTGCAGAACATAAACCTTAAAATCAATCAAAGCAGGAACCACAAACCTTATTTAGTGTGTGCTGCAACAGTGTAAGCTCTTCAGTCTCTGTTTAGCCATGGCAGGTACAGAGTCCTTTGCAGTAACAAAACAAAAAGTTTTAAACATGACCGTGTTCACAGTGATTAAAGCATGTTTAAGTCTCTGTGTATAACTGAGAGTCAGAATGGATCAAATTTTTTATTAAAATTCCTGACAAGGAATTAGTTTCTACACCACTTCATGACTCAAGAACTGATGCTTACTGAGGCTTTCTGCCAAGGCTCATAACAATAATAATAATAATAATAATAACAAAGAAAGTATAGACAGAAAGATTGTTACCAGTGATAAGAAGATTAGTGGTAAGTAAGTTATGTGTGTTTTAGCATGTGTTACTTTATAATGCAAAAAGTTATGGTTGTTTTACTGAGTGACATCCCATGCTACTCTGGTATGTTTTCAATAAATTGATAAACACTCTAATAAGAAGCATGTAAAGATTAGAGGTGCACAATACTGGATTTTTTGTTGATACCCATATCAATATGTCCACATATTTCACCACCTAATTTTAGTGATCATCAAGTCTCTTCTGCAGTGGAATTAACATCATACTATGTGTGGATACTCTAATCGTGATGGCCCACCAGCAGATGGAGACATGAAATAGAATGCTTTTACATGTATATTATATAGAAAATAAGAAAAAGCATGTTAGCCAATTCTAATAATTCATTTCAAAGCCAATATGGGTTGATACAGATGACGTGCCGATATTATTGTACAACTCTGACACAACACAACACAATTTATGGAGTCTTCAATAAAATGTTTAATTATATATTTGGTGATATTAGATGTCTTAAATAATCTTTCTTGTGTATAATCACAAGAAGTTGCAAAAACACTTTTGAGACAAGATTTACTAAGGCTTTTTGTGCCTGTTCTTCTACCCCAAACACTGCTGTGCTGTAGACGCAGTAGGCTGGACTCGCAGTTAGATTTGCATTTAAGTTAGGATCCGTAGACTGTAAAAATAATGGACCCACTGGTTTGTGGATTCTCGCTTGAAAGCCTTGAGTTCAGCAAAACGGCTGTTGCCATCTTGGAGTTTTGGAGCCAGAAGTGACATCATTTTGGTGAGAGACTGGCGCTGTGGAGGAGTGGAGGAGCGCAGCGCACCTGCGCTTCGCCAACTGGGTGTGGCCAGGCGGATTTTGCAAGTTTGGGAAACCGTGCACGCTGGCGCAGCTACTCCTCTTTCCCACCTCCATCCCTCCTACCTGCGCAAGTCGGAAAGAGGGAGGAGAGAAGGCGTGGAGTGGGTTCTCCTTGCCCTTAAATACGCCACGCAAAGGCGTAATGAGAGTTTACTCAATTCGCCATGGCAGAAGAGAGCAGCAGCATCAGATGGCAAAACTTCTCCCAGGAGGAAACTGATGTTTTACGGAACTGCTGATGAGGTGCGCTGAGATGGGTGCAAAGGTAGCATTTTTAATGTGCCTGACATTCTGGAAACCTGCCTGTGAGGTTTTGGTGACGTGTGCGCACTGTCCGCCAGTCAGCCAAACTTCCACTTACACCGGCTGCGCTCCACCTGCGCTGACAGTAGACCTGGTTTCAGATGGCGAGCTTTTAGCACACCTTCGGCGAAGCCTTTTGGCACGAAACTGTGGGCCAAGCTGGATCTGTCGACATCTCAGCGCACCTCGGCCTGCCAAACTACCAAACTGAGCGCGCCTCAGGTTGTGGTGCTCGAAACTAGCTCTGCGCGGGGTTCGCCACCCTGCGCCACGCCGGGAAACTAGAGGCCATAGTGACCAAAACCATTTTTGCATTAGGCTGGAAACATGTTTATTTCTGCTATAAAGTTTGGCATTTTAACATGGTAGCCTATTGGGATTGACTGGCCTCTGGAGCTAGCCTCAAGTGGCCATTCAAAGAACTGCAGATTTTGGCTTCACTTTTCAGCCCTGGAGGTCGCCACTTGGTATCATGCAAATAATAGGAGGAGATATGTTAAGATAAGATGAATATGTATTTCACTGAACTGAATCAGGTCATGCTATTTGCAACTGTCAGTTTTGCAGAGAAGATTCTCCACTTCTGAAAAACAGCACATAACGCAGATGTAATATACAGAATGAAGGTTGTGGTGGGGAGAGGGCCTATATCGTTTATATGATATAGGCTTGCATTGGCTTATACCTGAAAACCGATGATACAGAAACAAAAGTGAAGCAATTGGCTATTATTAATATATATATATATATATATATATATATATATATATATAGATATAGATATAGATATATACACACACACACACACACACACAATGTAACACACATGAATACTGGATGGGGAGTTTGGTTTGTTTTCATTAAACTTGACCATTGATAACCTGTAAAATCACTACAGGCTCCAACTACATTTTTCTTTTGTTATGATCATTTAAGTTGCGTTTACATACTTTACACATTATCGTCGTTTGGTCATGGACTTTTCACATCGAGATACAACCTGCAAGGTATCCTGGGTGTGTTAGTTGCTGACCTTCTGGGATGCCCTGTCAACTTCAGCCTGTCAAATGCATTGTCTGTTTTCAAAATACACTTTGTTTTCTCAGGAAATGTACAGTTTGCATACAGTCTCTTTCAAAACAGCTACATCAGTACAACACCGTGAATTGACATTTTTTTCCTTCAGCAACAAACCAAAGTAGTTTTGTTTGCCAACACATGTATGTGGTTGGGTTTAGGAAAAAAGAATGGGGGTTGGCTTTATATTCCTATGAGAAGTGAACGGCTGAAAGTTAGTGGTTGTTACACCGATCCACCATCCCTCCTGCCTGGCCCACGCAAACTTTTGTCACCTTAACTTTTGTTGTTGTCCTGCCGTGTTTCCCCCTGATGCCGCCAGGCGCTGTTAATCAATAACTGCAACAATCCACATATCATGCCAACATGAAGGGACAGCTTTTTTGATCGGAAGTCACCGATCAATTACCGGTATTCGAAGACTTCGGAGTAAAATTGGGTTCACTTGTTCACTAACCTGGTGCACTGTTACAGATTTATTATGGTCATTTATCTTGTTTCAGACTTTTATTGAAACAGGTTATCTCACTGAGACACAGGGTCTCATTCTCCAGAGGCTTGGTCAAGACACAGCAGCATACAAAAAAAGAAGTTAGAGACAAATAGGATGTTCAAACAAAGCAAAATTATTTTAAACCTTAAAAATACATAACAAATAACAGAAAATCTGTAATATACTACACAGACAACTACTACTACAAAGACATTCTGTAACATAGATTGGGTCCATTGATTTATTTCATTCCATTATGGTATATTTGATTTTTTTTTTTTTTGAGTATTGAAATGCATCTTTTTGTTATGAGTGCATTGTTATTTCAACAGTAAATCATACACAAGATATGACAGTCATACAAAGTGTCATCACAAAGTCCCTATTTGACCCGAACCTACATGCCAAACAGCACACACACACACACACACACACACACACACACACTGAAGTATTTGGCTAAACCCTAGATCCAAATTGCTGGATGTGGTGATATAGCCCACAGCTAGGCTCTTCAGTAATGAAAATTACAGTGTAGCTATCTTTATTTATGGCTCTACCAAATCACACAGCTCTAGCTGCCCTGTGAAATGCACCTGGATATTCTGCTGAATGCAAGCCTGCGCAATCTCCAAACCTGTAATTGTCACCATGATACCAGTGATGTTTGCTATTTGTATTGATCACACACACACACACACACACACACACACACACATGATTGCTTGTGAGTGTAGATTTGGCCGATATGAATGGACGTGGCCCTGTGACCTTTAACATCAGCTCCTGACCTCTCATCACTTATGTCTTGAAAAGAGACAATGTTTTATTCATTCACATTTTGAGAGAGTGATTGAGATGGCCAGATGAATGCTATGATTTACTGCTATTAACTCTTAAACACAGACAATCTTGTGTGAGTTGAGTTTTTGGAGTGCAGTGTTTACAGCTGAGCAGATGGTGTGATTGCAGATAAATTTGTGATAAAAATCAGGCAGTAGTGTCTTGTTTCAAAACAAGAGGTGCACTGAGCTTTAATACTGAAATGAAAGAGGAATACCACCATCTGTCTTAGTAATGAAGATATTTATTATGGGAATACAATGAATATTTTAAATCATGTTATATCCCCAGTCTAGGAGAATGTATACCAAGAAAGGCCAGCTACACAGTATATCAGAGCTCAGAGACAGTCATTTAAAGCCATTTAGAGCCAAAACAACAAACAAAATTTAACTTGCCAAAAAATGATCTGCAATACAGCCAATCAAATCTTACATAAAGCATTAATGTCAGCATTGTATGACAGGCAGATGGTCACACTGAGCTAGACAGCAGGCTGCCACACAGTACAAGCAACAGACTTTACTTACACATTACTTACTAACATGGGCACAAATCTTGTCCTGCACCTCAGCTTATTGAACAAGCTACCAAACAAACCAGGAGAAGTTCACCACTGACATCAGGTTTCAAGCTAAATAGGTAATTAGCATGTAAAGGGATCTGCAAATGTCTCTTGGGCCCAGTTAGATGCTGGTGTGGTCCTTACTCTTCAATACCACTAACAACAGGCTGGCTGCCCATGTACGCTAAAACCAGTTTCTTTAGTTTAGCCCCTTTTCCACAGCACAAGAAACCCATTAACACCCGCTCACATCTGGCTTTTAAATGTAATGTAATGGCGCTAATTTTAGCCCCTTAACCAGCAAGTGCAGTGACGTGCCACCACAAAATACCGTCCGTCTCCGCTAAAGCAGCGCTCAAGCATCATTTCAAATTAGTCTGCACCAACTTTGAAAGGGAGACTGAATAACAAGGGCACCAAATAATGAGGTTTAACCCCCCCACCCCACCCCCCCCAAGCATCACCAAAAAAAACCCCATGTAATTTATTATCAAAAAGGTTGAATAAGCCACGGTCCCTTCACCAATAACATTAAAGGAAACAGTACAACCTAATAATATAACAGAACAACTGTAACGTATGAAATAAGGTAATGAAACTAAGGTTAAGCTAAAATATGTCAATATCAGTACTTGTGATGGAGGAAAATCCTCATTTGGGTAGGTGTGTTCTCTCTCTCTACTCTGAAAAATGATCTGAGGCTCAGTCCTGAGGCTGTCCTGTAAAGGGGTTTTCTAATAAATAATAAATATAGCAACTTCTGATCAACCTATATCAATTTCAGGCTTAAAATAACAACTTCTAGACAGGTACCACCCATGGGTTAAGTCCCACCCTCCAATTTAAACTCCTCCCATTCAAATACAAATACAGACAATGGTGCGCCTGCTCATCCCAAAATGAAATGTTAAGTAGCAAATAAATTGTACTAACCTGATGAGTTTGGTAATGTTAGCTAGCTATGCTAATGTTGCAAGCCAACACATTCTCACAACAACCTCCTCACGGTCCAATGTTTGGTCATGGACTTTCCACATGCGTTGGTTGTTGACATTCTTGGATGCCGTGTCAACTTCTACCTGTTACATGCATTGTTTTCTGTCAAAATACACTTCAGTTTTCACAGGAAATTTAACATTTACATATAGTCTCTTTCAAAATAAATGCTCCATTTGAAGTGCCGTATGTAAACAGACAAGCTATTGTATCCTCCACAACCAAGTTCCTACAAATGTTTCACAATAAAAGCCTATTTAGAAAATGGAGGGATTCTCTCAGCCGAGGTTATAAGGGGCTTTTAATCTGAAACAAGTTCTGGAAGTGTTGAGTTTGAAATGACAGCGCGATGCATTAACTTTATCAAGGCAACAGGAGCGGATAAAAAGTAAAAATATAAAAACACAGAGGCATTAATAAATAACGGCCCTTTTATAATGGAGTCTGTTTCAAATGAAGCTGGGAGCCTCTGCAGTTGTGGTCAGTAAAAGCCCCGCCGCTATTTGTTAATTTTCTTACTTTAAGTAATCTGGTGAAAATTCTTGTATTTACAAGCCCTACATTCTACTGTAGCCTTTAAAATGTTATTTTTGCCAAATTGTGTGGCTGCGCTTTAACCTGTGTCTTGATCTGTGTCAACACTGGATAATAATGATAAAAAGTTTTATGGCATACATTCTACTATTATGTATTTATTTCTTAATATTCTACACAGAGTTTTAGGAGTTGAGACATAAAACAATTCATATACCATCCATTTTTATTTTACACGCTGGTATCGGATCGGTACTCGGTATCGGCAGATACCTAAGGTTCAGGGATCGGAATCGGTATCAGGAAGGAAAAAGTGGTATTGGTACATCTCTAGTGTTTTGTCATCTGCCACCACAATAGTTAAGTTTGGTTTCGTTTTGGCTGATAAAACTAATGTCTAAGGTTCAGTAAAGGTCGTGATCATGGTTAAAATGAAACAATGTTGACTTGGTTGGAGATGGGAGGTAACTGCAGTCTTCACTGTCACAATCAGACACATTCATGTTCACTGTTCAGAGACACTGGACTTTTAGTCTGTTTTTTTAACCATTTACCCATGAATGTTCACCACATTTGTAATGGTGGTGTGTGTGTTGAGTTCTGGGTGTGGAACAAAAAATGATTCCAACTTGAGAATGTATGAGGATAGATATTCTGTGCCTACTCTTGATATATATACTGTGCAGTAGCCTATATTGTGTATCATTCTTTGATCTAGTGCAAATGCAAAATACTTTTCATATAATGTTCCTAATGTGTGTATTTTTGGATTACATTAAATTAACATGTTTAAGGGTCTCCAGTGTGCAGTCCGCGAAGGAGACTTTGCAGTCTTTAACCATCCAATCAAACCAACTCATGGTCCTATTAAGCTCCTGTATACTGTACAGTATATTACTGTAGCTAATTAACTCACAATGCATTCAATATTAAGGGCTCCCTTAAGTACTATTCAAGCCCATTTTCCTAGCCAATCTTAGTTGTAAGCCGAGTCATTAGCCGAGGCCTGTGTGCCACTGGTTTCAAATGTAACAGTCAACGGGGGGCCTCGTTGGTTTAATTCCACTGCATTATCAGGACTGTTTTCACAACACTGATCAGATTATAGCTCAGCAGGGGCCACTTACAGCATGGTACACACAACTTAGTCCCCTGGGTGGATTTCATATTTACTTGTTCAGGGGGAAATGGTTGAAGTCTGCAGTCTACACCAAACAAGTCCATACATTGGTTGACTGCAGGTGAGTCTTCTTTTTCAAATTGATCAGGAAATTATATCCTAGAATACAGAGGAGTGCGTCTGTCTAGCAAATTCATCTTAACCAAGATGTCTGAATAACTATCGCCCAAATTACCAGGGAGAGAGTAAGAAGGAGAGAATGAAGTGAAGTGATTTTAGTGACCTCTGACCATTCCATGAGTACCATAATTAGGCACACAAACAAGAAACTTACAAATCTGTAAGACTGACTGCCATTATAGTTACAAGGCACATTCAAGCTCTGGATGATCGAGTCGCAAACCTGCTGAATTTGCACATACATACTGTATATCATAACATATTGTGTAAAATAATCTATAACAGAATCTCTCCAAAAATCACCCCCTTAATAGGGTCGAGGGTTTTGCATTTCCTTGTGTTGGTGGCAGTGGCTCTTGGCATGGTTTCCCAAGGCAAAGTCCCAGGAGGAGGGCCAGACTAAGAGACAGACTCTACTTGAATCAGTTAAAAATTTGCTGCAGTACCTCACCTGGAAGAGAGAAAATGGGAATCCCTTCTGAAGCCAGAACTGGGAGAGGAGCTTGCCTCCAAACGTCTGGTGGCCAGGCCTTGACCCATTGGGTTCAGTTGGACACAGCCTTAAAGAACAACATAAAGTCACCACCCTGTAGGTTCACCACTTTGGTGTCTGGTTCATTGTAAGCCTGGTGGCAGGCGATGGTGGGAACCCTAGGCGTTCTGACCCACTGAATCCCAGACTGGCTCTAGAGATGTGGCAGGGAAGGAATCGGAGCTGGTGCAAGAAATAGAGTGGTACCATTAAGATGTATTGTAGTTGGGCTCATCTCCACTGGCTGATTATGGCATTAATGCCAGCCAGAATAAAGAATAATGACTGATTCTTACCTGCTTTATAATCCAGAACAGCTAGTAGTGTATTCTGAAGGCCTTTACACCTTTACATCTTTCTCTCTTTACAGCCGTGTGAAGGCAGCAGCTATCTGTTCCATGTGCAGTTATAATTGGAGTGATGATGCACACTGTCAAGGTACAATCACACACAGCAGATTCACTACTTATATGAAGCGCAGGAAGCACCAAACTGTCGCCAAATAACATAGGAAACCTCTGTGCTTGTGTGCACATCAGTTTCCACTGCAAATCAAAAGATGTTGCAGATAGACACAATGAAAACAGTTCACACAGCTGCATGAAAAACTGTTGATCAAATACAACCTCTTCCACTGCAACTAACTCCCTTGGAACCGTCCTTTCCTTTGAGCCGATGGCTGCACACAATATCTTCCATTTGAAGAGTCTGGCCAAAGTGTCCTTGGAGAGTTGCATTTTGAATTAAAATACGGGTAGAAGAGGTTGTGATGAGCAACACGATGTGATAGGGGCTGACTGGGGTCAATTTTATAGTAGCATTCAGAAATAAAAGAGTGTTATTAAGCTACTCAATTTATTTATGGGTCAAGAATGGAGGCTGTATATCCCTACATAGCTAGTTAGCTACATGAATGAAAAATGTGTCTTCAAGTGGCCACAAATGTGGTTGAGATGGACAGAGTCGTGTAAGTAGAGTTACAGAGGAAAAGCAAACTGCTTCTAGAAACTGTTAATAACTGCAGATTTGATTAATTAATCAAAGACAAGAAAATACATACAAATTAGATAGGGATACAGGTTTAAAAATAAGAGCATATAAAAAGTGTAAGCATATTATATGAACATAATGCTTTTCAGAAAATGTAGTATTTATTTACAGTGGTGATTATTTGCTTTTTGATCATGATCACCTGGAGGTCATAGCTTATTTACTGTATGTCTTATTTAAGGAACATTAAATAATGTGTGACCCCTACTGACCTGTCAGCAGTGGAGAGTTTTGCTTCAAAAAAAGGAAAATGGCCATGAAAGTGAAAGCCAGAGTTCTCAGCACCTGGCCAAGTAATCATTAAGTCATCAGTATTGATCAACAACCCTGTCAAGCCCCTGCAGATATATTAGGGTCATCGTGTGCTATGGGGCAGGAAAAATTGTATTCATTGCCCTTTTAAGCTTTACGCTCTGACAGCACAAGTCTGGAGTGAGCTGACTGTGGACCTGATCCAACACAGAAGATCAATGATAGTTTCCCCACGTTTTTATTTAATACTTCATTACTGAATGCACCAGGAAGGGGATTGGTATATACAGGGACTTGTGATGTCAACAAACAATTAGTCTAGACTACAATTTAGTTTGTAGTCACAATCATGGAGAGATTTCTCTTAACATATCAGGGGGTTATTATCTTAATTTATGTCAGATCATACTTAACAACAAAAGCTATTTTACACTCTTGACACAGATATAGAACAGGTTGATGTGTTAAAAAGATGTAACTAATGATTGGCTTATAAGGATGGCATTCCTATTTTACAACTATTCCACCATTATAGTTAAAAAACTGTGAGAAAGACCTCATCTGATTTTTTTTTTATGCCAATGTTATAACAACTATAACCATCTTCAACTTGTCTATTTTATTCTCAGAGTTTGTACATTTAGCATTTAGAGTTCGGCAGCCCCAAATCAAGCATTCAGAAAGATCTGATATCCCCAGAGATCAGATTAGCTGAGATTTGCTGAAATACTGGCCAGTCAGTGATAGATGGAGGTCCAGCACTGATCACAGCTACATTAAAATAATCTATAAAGCTGCAATCATGGAGGATGAAAATGGGCTGCTATAAATACTGCAACTGTTGCACTGTACTTGCACACTGTTCATACATATACCAATTAAAAGTAATGCACAATAATTTGCACATATCCCATGTTAGCATGAGCCAGTAACTTATGTATAAACCACATATTTGAGAAGACTGATCACGTGACCAAAAGTTATTTCAAGGTACATTGTCACCCGTTTCTTCTCCTAAACCTAACTTAAGTAACTTGCCTAAATTCAGATGTGTGTGTAAAAATGTATTAAATTCATAACTTTATCTTAAGTATGTAATGTCATTGATGGGATGCTAATTTGTTAAACATCATACCAGGTGTTTGCATTTTTGCAAGATATGCAAACTGGTAAACATAGTGACGCATTTTAGGGGTGGGTGACCTATCCTAAAATATCGATACTCTCGATACTATGTTTTCATTATTGTGTTTTCATTGATGGATCCTAGCGTCAATAGGATCTGTGTTTCAAGAGTAAAACTGTCTGTGCAAACAACGTTCTGTTGTTGTGAACAGGTCTAGTGCATGGACTCTTCCAGCAGCATCTTCTTAGTTTCACTTTCGCCTGATGTCGGCAGTATGGACTGGGAGAGGAAGAGAAACATCTCAGCATCCAGAACCCTGAAACAGAGACAGAATTCACTGGCAGATCTTTTTAGACAAGCTCAGACAAGGAATATCCAGGTATATGGTAGCCTAGTGAAATTAATGTTTGAGTCAAATCAGATAATAAGCATTGGTTAATGTTACATTTTCACACTGTAATATTGGTCATCATTTGCTGTTACTTAAGCAGATTGATAAACTTCATGAATCATGACACACCACTCACCCCCACATTAAGAAAAAAAAACACTTTTCATAATAAAAAGTATAGTATTGGTATCGACATCTGCGATTCTGGCCCTGTATACTTGGTATCATATTGAAACCAAATTTTGTAGTACTGCCCAACCCTAGCACATTTAGCAGTTTGAGAGAGAGATATTTATCTCAGGAGCTGGTAGAGACCAAAACAGAGCTTAAAGAGAGGGATTGTTGGATTCATAAGGTGAACACAAACCCCGTTCCACACTCCAAGTACTGTGTTGATCTAAAACATTTGGATTCGTAAATAAAAATTTACTGTATCAAATTAAGGTTAGGACTTCAATGTTGCGTTCACAGCTTGCTGACAGAAAGATCAGGGGATTGGTGTGGTTTTGGTGAAATACTGAAGAAGTCATTACATCCTTTCTCATGTCATTGTTGCGGAAAAAAAAAAACTAATCCTTGGCATTTTGTTGGTGCAGAGTCCTATTTGCTGTTGTGCATTAGCAGTATATACCCATAATTTCTAGTAGACAGAGTTGCCTTAGTATACTGGCACTGTATAGATGTGGTTTCTGTCAGAAAAGCAGTCAGTCAGTGCACTGTTAAATAGTTTGCATTTAAGTTGCAATTTGACATAAGAATGTCAATCAAAATGTCTGAAATGTTAAATATTGATATAAATTTTGACCCCAGATAATATCAGTCAAATTCTGATCAGTCACATAAAAAGCTATTTTCTGAAAGTGTGCATTATTCCACCAAAAAAATAGGATTTTTTGCTATGCTAAAAATGACTTTTCCTTCATTTTGTCATGAAACACCTTTTCCATTAACTCTTCCATTAGCACTGGTCGTAACAGCAGTGTTGAATAATTGTGCTTCAACAATAAGGAATACATAAACAGATCACACTGTCAGTTTGGTTCAGTTCCATTGCGTCCTTTTTCTTACACTCTAGGCCAATGTTTATAATCACATGGCTGTGATTGGCATTAATGGAGCGAGATCCTGCACATTTGTATATTTCAGTGGTTGTTAGTGTGATGGGACAAGGTGTGAAAGACAGTCCCAGCTGGTTAGTTGTTGTAATTTAACACCTTCCCAGTGTTCTCACTGCAGTGATGAGTTTCAGCCTGGATTTGCAGGATGTGAGGACATGGATTAGACCAGTAAATTAAACTGCAAATATTAAGGACCAATGTTGCCACTTTATTGAAAACCTGCACACTACTAGTATTGCATTCTGGGTTTAGATGGAATATTTGAGTCTCCTTTGATTGAGTAAATGCTGCATTATAGGGATAGAATTCTGAGGAGGGCACACTGAATAAGTGCTTATTATTTGTTTGCCAGGAAAAGGATCAGATTAAAAGATAATAACATATTGGCATAGTCACTGTCACCATAAATATTATCTGCCTATATAGAATGCAGTATTCAATGACAGTATAGTAAATCTTAATTGGATGCACTATTTCATGACTTATATTTCAGCATATAAGGAATAGCTTAATAAAGGCAGTATATTGAGCATTAAATAGAAGCTGTACCATGCCTTTTGATGATTACTTTGAGTGATCTAAAATAATATATCATTTCTTCATTATCTTTCATTTGGTTTGTGTTTTATTTCTAATTATTTATCTTTGTGATGCATACCTGTTATTTTTTTCATCTGTGCTCATTTTTAATCACTTCTAGAGGCTGCTTATATTGCGTTCTTTGTACAGAATATTACTTAATAAAGTGATTGAAGCGGATGGTTTGTGACCTCTGCACTTACGGCAATAAAAAGACAAAGGAGTTGTAATATTAAAAATAATTTCTCAGAACCTGTTCTTCCCTTGATGTTACACCATAAAACCATGGACTTTCCAGAGAGGAAATCTGTGATCTAGCAGTGAGGAACAGCTTTCATTTTGCAAGCTAGGAAAGAGGAAGCACATCCTGTGAACATCCTGTATTCTCAATTATACAAAAAAAAAAAAAAAAAAAAAAAAAACTCAGATAAACCCACCGTACTTATGCTCTCCCAAGAAAAAGCAGATTAAAAAAAAATGTAACTGGCGGCGTGGTGGTTAGCATTGTCACCTCACAGCAAGAGGGTTCCCGGTTCAAATCCAGGGTGAGGGGTTCGAACCCTGGGTGGGGGAGCCCCTCTTTGACACTGGGAGAACATGCAGACAGTGTGGATTGTTTGTTTTTTTAAAAGATATTTTTTGGGGCATTTTCGCCTTATAGATAGGACAGCTGAGAGAGAGAAAGAGAGAGAGAGAGAGAGAGAGAGAGAGAGAGATGCAGAAAAGGGCCACAGGCTGGGGTCAAACCCAGGCCGCTGCGGTAAGTGTGCATGTGTGCATGTGCTCCAGCTTCCTCCCACAGCCTATAGACATGCAGGCTAGGTTAATTGGTGACTCTAAATTGACCGTAAATGTGAATGGTTGTGTGCCCCTACGTGTTAGCTCTACGATAGTCTGGCAACCTCTCGACGGTGTACCCCGCCTCTCACCCAATGTCAGCTGGGATAGGCTCCAGCACTCTCACGAACAGGATAAGTGGTTACGGAATGAATAAATGAATGAATGGTAAACATAGTGAAGCATTCAACAGCAACAGGTTTACTGAAACAGGTTTTACTTGCTGTAATCATTCTTGGATGTCTTTTATCTTTGACAGTTACCATATTTTTGTTAGTTTTTTTAGTCTCTCTTACACTTCTTCCACTGTGGCTTAACAGTGTAAAACAAAAATAAAATCGTACACTTTAAAAGAACAGCAAAGTAAGAATATAGCCACTAATTTGACAGACTCTTATGAGCTTCAGCTGATTTATTTAAAGTGCAACTGTGCACAGGAGGACTGTTGATTTTGACCCTCATCTCTTAAACTGAGTCACTATACAAAGGTATTGCTCTCAGCCAGTGTGCAAGGAGGAATTATAATAGAAAATTATAACCCTTTCAACATACATATGGCATGTGACTACAGTGTTAATAAAGACTTTTAAAAATGTGAGCCCATTATTTAAGATCTCACTTGTCTTTACTTTCCCAACATGTTCTGTGGATCTGTGGTGCAGCCCTACGAGACAAAATCAGGATTTTTGTTACCTCAAAATCTTTCCCAGTGCAGCCTGAACTCCATCTATTGCAAGTCAGTATTCTCCACCACACTTCTCAAACCTCCCCACCTCTCTTGCTCTTGCTTTATATGAGCTGCTCTCTACGCTCCGAGCTGCCTGCGCTGTCTTTCTAGTGTCTCCTTCAGACTGCTGCTTTGCATGCTCAGCGACAGCCAATCGATATTCCGCCCTCTGTGTCTGGTGAGCCAGGCGTCACCGCTGAAATAACAACCACTCGGCCTGTTTGTATAGAGCAGTCTCTCAACTCGTCCAGGGTACTCAGGAAACTCAATGCAAAACAATCATTTACAACAACACAGCCAGCGGAAAGTGCCGAGGTGCTGGAACTCATTCATATAAGAATAGGTGAATAGATAGAGAATAGATGTCTGACTTATGTCTAGGTGGTCTTTAAATAACAGGAGAGGTATGTTAAATGATTTGGATTGATAAGTTGGGCATGACAGTCTTTATGATTCAAGAAAACACTGCATATTACAGCTGGGAAAGAGACACACTGAGACCCTCTTGGGAGAGACAAGAGCCCAGCAGGATGGCTTCAGTGTTCCTGCGCTTATTCTAATAATACAACATATTTCTGATAATGCAACCCAGATGCCAGAGCTCCAAACGCAGGTGCTCAGTGGGCTAGTGTTAATTGCTGCTAATTGGTGTAGCAACACATCAAGTCATATGTGGTCTGTGAGTATTACGGTGAGAACAGAGGGAATTGTCAAGTGTTTCAGTGCTAGGACTGGATAAGATTATCCAGGAGCTCTGTGTTCTGTTGTGATGGACAAAAGTAAAATTCCACTTTATATCAGTTTTGATCCGATTCTGATATCTGGATTTAGATATTTATCGATATCAGAGGTTTTTTGTTTTGTTTTGTTTTCTTTTCTTTCTTTTTTTTTTGCAATGCATTGCAATTTTGCATTAAATGTATATATCAAATGTATTCCAAAGCAATTTATTTGCACTATATGTGAACAGCAATGGATTACTATGTGAGTACATGTCTGAAGTCTCTTAAGTCTGAAGATGTCCCCCAAGTGCATTTTTCCAAGCCAATAAAATGTCAAAGTAGCAGACAACTTTTATTTTATCTGACGAACTTCTAGAACACGACTTACAGACGTAGGCTAATAACGCCGTCACATTTACCCCAGAAATTGATGCAGAAAAAGTACAAAGTGGAGCATAAAAATTTAGGAGGAGTGCAGGAAATTGTTTGATGCACAAGATTTCATGCATTCAACATTTTGAAAGAAAATGTTGAAAGAAAACCTACACCCGTGATCACGACTCTCACTGTTCGTTTGAAGAGCCAAAAGACAGCCATGATAAAACAAACAGCAGGCCGTATTTACCCGTTTGAAAGCCGGAGGACATCACTGTGAAAAGGTAGCAATGTGTTGTTTGAGGGACCTAGAATTGGACTCTTTTTGACTCAGTGTGTTCTGGGCTTGGATGTGCCTCAAAACTACTTGGTTAGATTAAGAAAAAGCATCACATTGTAGTTCCAACAAATATGAATGACATCAGTACGTGAAAGATGGACATAAGTCATGTAACATTACGTGAAAACAGCACTGACTTTTGTTGTCACACAGGACACAGACATCTGTTTTTTCTGTTTGTTAGACCCAACCACGCCCTGTCTGATAATTAGGAGATACGGATAAATATTTGTGGGCCTATGATATGAAACACAATAAACAATTGTTGAGGTTAACACAACAAACAAAATAGTGTGATTAAGTCCCTATGACAGACACATTAATACACTGAAGCTGAAAGACCCAGCTGCCGGTTCCCTGTGTGCCGGTTAGCAACAACAGCACTGGATAGAGAGTTACATTTTTCCTCTGTTTGACTGCCACACTTTTTGCACCAAGAGGGGCACTGCTTGTGGTTCCCAGTTCAGAGGCCAAATAATAAAGCCTTGAGGTTGTTGCCTAAAAGTCCATTCTCGTTGAGGGCGAATATCCGTGTGGATTATTCTTGCGGAAAAATATAAAAGCTGATTTTATGGGTTCTTATGGAAGTTTGCACACTGGGGCGGAACTTTCCTGCGGTGAAAAGAGTTTCCCCCAGACTTGGAACCCCACGGATTTCGCCAGCGGAACTACACAGCTGGGCCAATGAAATTGTTTGTTTATAGTGACATAGCGCAGACCCAGGAGAGTCCAAAATCCAGTCAGGCAGGACAGTATGGGAGAAAGGTTGATTGGTGAGTGCTGTGTGTGTGTGTGTGTGTGTGTATGCGGGGTGAAACGTATCAGCGAACACACACACAGTGCATTGACTGTGTACTTGATATGTGTACACTGCGTGTGCAACCATCACCATGTACTTGCTTCGCGTGCACTGCACGGGCATTCACTGTGCTTGTTACACATGCAATGCGCGTGCAACGCTTGTACACGCCTAGACGTGTGGTTATTAGACGTGCGTGCGTTGACACGTCATGTGATCGCAGGGGTCAAAAGTGTCAGCTCGAAGCAACAACGCGTCGTGTGACAGGTAGCATGTCATACGAAAATTATTATAAATTTCAATAGAATAAACTTGTCTGATTAACTGAAAACAATTATACAATAACGAAAAAAATAACAGCCTATCGAAAATATAAGTCAAGTAAACTGATCATCTGAAAAAAGCCCATTTTACTGTGCTGAGACTCACAGCGAGCAACTGACACTGAAATGTCCCAAAATGCGTGTGACAGATCATCTGTTATAATACTTGCAGCTTTATATCAAAGAAAAAATGTGTCTCATGAAATTGTTATATTTTTAATGTAAACTGCAAATGTATGTCTATTTAGCGTTTAGAGTGATTCCAGCATATGGTACTCTGAGTAGACTGCTAGAATTGTGACTGAAAATATTTCCCCATAATTTACATGAAGTATTATATTTTTAAAAGGTATCAAACTATTTGAATGCATTGCAGAGTAGAGACTTTCACCCTCCTGGTCACAGGCTGAGGTGGATTAAAATGAGGTGTGTTAATTCAGCACCATGGACAGCTCCACGGATTTATCATTAAACAGCGACCTGCTCCACCTCAACCTGTGATATCCACGGATTTGGGTCATTCAGTTTTAATTATTAATTAATAGCGTAATAGGGTATGGGTGGATTAAAACCAGCAGACTTCTGTGTTATACTTTCCCAAACTATAGGCTTTATTGTGTGTAGAACCACTTTCTACAGGTGGCGGCTGGCTTAACTCGCCAATAATGTGCTGAGAAAAATGTCTGAAGTCCAAAAAAAGTAATTTATTACAAAAAAAAGGTCAACAAAACAGGTTTCAAAATTCAAATTATACTTTGTTCAAACAAAATCTTCAACATGACACCTTATCATTGGTTACTTTTCTTTCAAACATTTTTTTAAAGATGTGCACTCCACAGACAGAAAGCACCGCATGGAGCGAGGTTTTTGAGCACACTCGGCTTTCAATTATAACTGACAGGACTGCAAATAAAACACAAACACTTAAGATGTCATACTTTCAAACAAACTCTTAACTGGCCAGATCAACAAGACCCTCCCCGGGGTCTAGGCTTGTGGCGCTGGTCCGACCCGGCCCGTATGCAGTGGAGGTGGCTTCGTCGGGCACTTTACAGCAGCTCCGCTTCCCAGAGCCAAACTGTCGCTCGCTCAGATCTCCTTTCTCAGTTCGTGCCCTGCAATCAAGTCCAGCTGCGTATGATCAGTCCAGAGTCTCTGTCAGATCCACATGTGAACGCATTGTCTTTGATTACTTGTCGTCATGGCAACCGGTCCGCTCAACCCCAGTTCATTAGCCTGCAATATGAATAAATATTAGACAGTGATTAGAAATTCCTCCAACATGGTGCAGGGAAACTATTTTTCGGGTCGACCCGGGAGAGAGAGACTAGGATGCAGACTTAAAATTATTTATGAGAATTTAAGGATTTATGAGAAATAATAAGAAAAAAAAAGACGCGTCCATGCGTACACGCGTTGTGCGAATGCTGGGGTCAAAGATGTCAGTTGTTGCTAAGCGGCGTGTCGTGTCATGGACGTGTGACACATAGCATCGCTATGCTAACTAGCTTGCTATGCTAATCAGATGTGCGTGCGTAGACACGTCATGTGATCACAGGGGTCAAAAGTGTCAGCTCTTGAAGCAACAACGCGTCATGTGATGGACGTGTGACACGTAGCATCACTATGCTAAGTAGCTTGCTATGCTAATCAGATGTGCATGTGTAGACATGTCATGTGATCACAGGGGTCAAAAGTGTCAGCTCTTGAAGCAACAACGCGTCATGTGATGGACGTGTGACACGTAGCATCGCTATACTACCTAGGTAGTAGTGTCTATCTATTTTTACACAGTAGCCTATCTATCTATCTATCTATCTATCTATCTATCTATCTTTTTATTTTCTTTCCTTATTCAGGCACTATTTTTAAAACTTCTACATCAGGTCATTTGTTATAATAATAGGATACTCGCAGCTTTATATCAAGGGGAAAAAAATTGTGTCTCATGAAATTGTTACACTTGGCAGAAAATGTGGCCTACTTATTTCCACAGCAGTTAGGGTTCTGTGTATTGTTGCCTGTTCCTGCCACAAGGTGGAGTCTGGGGTTTGTGAGTCAGTGCCATAATACCAGACTGTATAGAGATTTCATTTTTATTTTGAATAAAATTGATTTGACATGTCAGAGGTTCAGCCCTGTCTTGAGATACGAAGAGACCAGAAACCAGTCACCTCTGCAGCTGCGGTTGAGCAAAAGCAAGAGATGGGAGCAGGGCAAACTTTTGTCAGGTAATTATTGTATTCAATGTAGTGCCTTATTTCAAAATACTTTATGTAACGTTACCAGAAATACTGTAAAAATTAATCATTTTTACAACTAATAATCTATATTTAAATTCCAGGCAGGTGAGGAATGCAGAGTTGACTGGAGAGGGCTACAGAGACCTGTGACAGTTCACATTCCTGAGTTGGAGCTCCCCCGTGCCTTGTCTGTGGCAGAATTGGCAATATTGCCACATCCAACTGTTCCATTGCCAGAGACAATACCAACATACATCGAGACAGTGCGCATTCTTTGAGAAATGTTGGATCATGTATGATTTGTCATCACTAGACTCTGCAGTCAGCAAATGTTTGGAAGAAAATTAACCACAGATAAGGTGTCATATTGAAGATTTCATTTGAACAAAGTATAATTTGAATTTTGAAACCTGTTTTGTTGATCTTTTTTTTTTTTGTAATAAATTACTTTTTTTGGACTTCAAACATTTTTCTCAGCACATTATTGGCGAGTTAAGCCAGCCGCCACCTGTAGAAAGTGGTTCTACACACAATAAAGCCTATAGTTTGGGAAAGTATAACACAGAAGTCTGCTGGTTTTAATCCGCCCATACCCTATTACGCTATTAATTAGCCTAATAATTAAAATTGAATGACTCAAATCCATGGATATCCGGAATATCTCTAGCCTACTTTACGTCATCCCAAAACTGAATGTCCCGCAGGCATATGGGCTTTTTACAGAAAACAGGAATATAATATAAATCTAGATTTTACAAGTAAGGAAAGACTTGACAAGACATCAGCATGAACAGCGCTGAGTGTTCCCCACTCTCAACCTGGCAGCGAAAGTCTGAGTGAATTTAACCCATTTAAACCCATTTAAGGATGTCTGAAAAGCTGTCTCCATAAACATTTGAAGATTTAAACATATTTAAACATAATTCGCAAAAGGGCAAAATGCAAAAAAAATGTTTATGAAAACACAACTATTGATTAAAAACATACAGATGGAGGTTTGTAGCATTTAAGATCCAATTCAATAATAGGCTATAGATTCACAATTAGGCTGTTGTACCCTATATATTATCTTAGTTAAATATTTTTAAACCACAGCCAGACATCGAGGGTGGTCAGTAGCTCTGATTTGTGAGGATAAAATAAAAATTAAAAAAAATTGTGCGTGTGTATATGCAGGTGTATGTCTGCAGCGCCTTGATTCATTCATTCAGTCCACTCTTGCGAAGCACACACACACACGCCTGCCTGCACGTGTAAACTGTGGAGACAGTTTGCTGAAGTAATTTGACACGTTCAGGTGTTAATGATGTGTACATGCACTGTGTGTGTGGGGGATTCACAAGCACACGCAGGTGTAGTGTATGTGTGGCGTTTGTAACGCGCTGTGCACGCATCCTGAAAAGACGTGTGAGCGCGTCATGTGAGTGGAGCGCGTCATGTGAGTGGAGTGAACAACACCTGCGTGTCATGTAGCGGGCGTTTGTGTAACACTTGTGTCCTAAGTTGGCGCAAGTGACAAGTTGTAGTGTGATTGGGTGAAATGTTCGACTCCTCATTGTGTGTGTGTGTGTGTGTGTGTGTGTGTGTGTGTGTGTGTGTGCGCGCGCGTGTTATATGTGGGGGGTGGGAGGGGCAGGTTTTTCATTGTTTTTTATTTTGTGAAGCGCTTTGTATTGCATTATTAATGTATGAAAAGCGCTACATAAATAAAGTTTGATTTGATTTGATAAACCTTGTTTCACAGCACCCTGTCCTTTTTGATGAAAGATGGGATGAGCAATGAATTAAAGGACAACATCTGGCAGTCCATTGTCCAGCTTCGTCGCTGTGGGGAGAGTGGTAAGTGTTGAAGAAAGTTGATTTTGATGCTTGTTGAACGTTAGTTTGCTTGCTCGCTGCTGCAACTCTCGTCCATGTTCACCCGCACCCATTCACACTGCGCAGACTTGGAACACAACAACGTGAAATTCCACACCGCGTCTGTACCGTGCCTGTGTGTATGGTTTAAACGCAGAAAAGCTCTGCACGAATATTCCACAAATCCGTCCCGCATTTCCGCATCTCGGCAGTGAGAATGAACCTTAATGCTGTGTTTTTTTTGTTTTTGTTTTTTTCTGGGGGCGGGGGGCGCCATAGAGAGGTGTCGCCCAGGGTGCCATTTAGGCTAGAACCACTACTGTTGGTCTGACGTAAATAAGGGTAGTCATGATAACACACAGAGACTGCTGCTACAGTTACTCCTTTACTATTACTGTACTTTGATCACTTTAGTATGTTTGTGTCTTTTTACCAGAAATAATTACTACGTCACATCTTCAGTTGTTTCATATCATACTTTCCACTGCCACATCCTGATAAGTGTTACATGCTAACACGTTACCTATGTGTCTTCACAGAAAATGCTTTCTTCCTCACTGGGCTCTTTAAGTCATTTCTCACAAATGTATTTGTAATAACTGACTTAAAACAGAGTGCATGTTTATAGTTCACAGAGTTTAAGGCACAAATACCTACAGTTAAGCTAACAGTATGTGACAGAGACATGTGAATAGCAGTATTTACCAGAGCAAAGTCTTGGTTGCTAATGTTCTTTTCTCCCCCATTGTAGAGCAGATTACTGCTAGAACATGGGCATTGAGAAGTTTTTGCTTTAGAAACTTCAATTTCAGCCATTTTTCATGGCAAACTGTCAAAGTTTTTGTAGTTGAGAAACACACACAGAGACTCCCAGGTTGCCATGACATGGCAAAGATGATCACAACATCGATGCAGAATACCAAAAACACTGAAAAATCACAATAGACTGACTTGTTTGTGGAGGGTTGCTTAAAGTGACAGACACTGAAACACAGCATTTCAAAAAGAGGGTGAGCTCAGTTTTTTTTTAAATCGAAGCATGTAAACTCAAAACACAATTATGAACCTAAAAAATGAGCATAATTTAGAGGGATTTGGGTTGGATGTCTAAGTCTACGTCTGTGTCTCAAGCCTTGTTTCCACCAAGCAGTCCAGTTCAGTTCAGTACACATCAGAATGGTTATTTTTTCGTATCCATTTTGAAAAGTTGTCGATGGTACCAATAGAACAGTTCCTCACTGTCCCCTTTTATGGTCACCCCTCTCTTGGGGTACCTAGCACACAGATCTGGTACTAAAAGGTGGTGACAGGGACACTGCAGTTTGTGGACTGGTCAATAGAGAGCCGTCACTCTTGCTCGGGGGTGAGTCGAGGCTGGTTTTGAAGATTATGTAACCACTGTTCATACCATGGCAAGTTTGACATATATAAGTAAACTATAACTATAA
This sequence comes from Epinephelus fuscoguttatus, assembly GCF_011397635.1. NCBI lineage: Eukaryota > Metazoa > Chordata > Actinopteri > Perciformes > Serranidae > Epinephelus > Epinephelus fuscoguttatus. The sequence goes on along the minus strand of NC_064756.1, from coordinate 39,871,981 downwards.
GATAAAAAGGATGTTGCTAATGTTCTTCTATTGTAGACAGATTACTGCTAGAACATGCATTGAGAAATTTTGCTTTAGAAACTTCAATTTCAGCCACAACATGAATCAATTGTCAGTTAAACATCAAAATAATAACTCTGACCATTCAATTTGTTTTTACTGTCTCTCTTGAATGACGTGTGCTTTAGTGATAATTGGATCTTTAAGCATCTAAACAATGTGTATGAATTTCAACCAGATCATGTGACCTGCAAATGTTCGTCTTCACTTCAGTGTCTTTCTGATGCACTCGGGCAGCACTACACCCCTTTTCTTGCCTGAAAAGGACTCAATGCACAAACCTGCTATTTTTAAATAACCCATAGAAAGATTCTCCTGTTCTTTATTGTTCTGAAAATGTTGGTGTGCAGCCCTGTTCTGTGAACGATAAACAAGGGGCAGACTGAAGAGGAAATATAGTGAAAGTTGGAAAGAGCAGTGAATGACAACCCACCTACATCTAATAGTACTCTCTGCAGTGGAAACAGTAAACCAATCTATGGTCTCAGTACATGTTTGTAGGGGTTACTTTTGGTTCCAGCAACTCTTACGAAAAGTTTTCTTGTGAGCTAACAACATGAATCAATTGTCAGTTAAACATCAAAATAATAACTTTCAGACCATTCAATTTGTTTTTACTGTCTCTCTTGAATGACGTGTGCTTTAGTGATAATTACAGGATGTTTAGGTAGGAATTTACTTTTTGGTAATAAAAATAACATATTATTAAGAGAATAATGTTACAGTGCTTTTTGTGTCCATACTGAACTTGGGCTGCCAGTGTGTCCAAAGCAAAAAAAAAAAGAAAAATAGATGCATCAAATCCTTTTGTTGTTGCAATGAATCAACAATAGAAGCATTCACAGTGTGATACAGAAGGAATCCAAGGTTGTATATCAGAATGAGACGGGCAGTGCTTAAGAAATAAATCCAACTTCATACAAACTCTTTCGTTTGATCTTAATGATAGCCATTGTATTGGCACCTTTCACAATTATTTCTGCTTTCCGCAACCTGCTCCAGCTCACCTGGCTGCAGGCCTGGGTGCCTGGCTGCAGTACACAACTTCTTTAAAGAGCTTGAAGGGGTCTCGGAGATGGAGCAAAGCAACAGCAACAGAGGAATAGAAGAGGAGAGGGTAGAGGAAGAGATAGAGGAGTGGGAAGAGGAGGAGGGGAGCTGAACAAGATGAAAGAAACAGCTGTATACAAATGACAGGCTTCCATACCCCACCACCACCAGCACCAGCACCACCACCCATCTCCCCCCACCTGCAGTGATGTTGCCCTGTGCGGTCATCGAACAGCTTCAAAGAGCCAGGCAGGCGAGACGAGGCGAGGCGAGCGGGCCGAATCCTCAAAGCGACAGCCTCCCTCTCCTCCTCCGCTAACACCACGGCCTCCGACACACAAGCACAATCTGCCTCGTCCACACTGCACACCCTCCTCACCCCCTGCCGCATGTAAAGAGTCGGGGGAAGAAATAGCGGCGAAGGAGGGGAATGAAGTGACTTTATCATAGCCATATACTTAGTGGAAGTGACAAGCTGTGTTGTGAGGTGAGACCAACAAGTGTGTACAGTGTATGTTTTTCTCTTTTTATTTTTTCATGAAAATCTCACATGTTAATCTGATGTAGTCAATATACAGTTTATTTAATTGAACAGAACTACTAAACAGATTGACTGGTTGTCTATGAGAGGCAGTAAAGGAACATTTCAGAGCTTTCCATTTACCACAAAGCATGTAGGCCTATGTTTTAGATTTTTTAAGACAGCCATTGGTCTCCATTGATTTCTCTACAATATTATAATTAACCTCTGCACATTTAAATCTTGCTTCCAGCTTTACTTTGTTACCCCACTTTGGGGTACCACCTTGATAAATTTAATGGCTAACATGCTAGATAACAGACTCTGCAACATTAGCATGCAGTTGTTGTTGTTGTTGTTGTGTTTGTGTGCGCCTGATGGATTTAAATCGTAGTGTCACTCTTTTTATTTCTTTTTTGGTCTCCACCAGCCCCTGTGAAAAACATCTGGCTCTTCAGCTGCTAAATGCTCCATTGTGTTCACCAGCTAATCACTATCGGTGAGGACAGAGAAGCTAAAAGGCTCTCTGGATTCATCATTGCAAGAGAAAATTACATTACACGTAGTCATTTGAATATCTATAAAATATTCTTGCAGCTTTATGTAAGGTAGCATCTTTCTTCTTTTGTTACATGGGTGTTGCAATTGTAAATGCACTGTCTTTTGAAAGCATGAACTCTGTCACTTACAGTGACATACATATATGATGTTTACAAGGGTTAAAATGTCTATAAGTTGATTTCCATACTGTACAGAAATTATTGGAGGCAAGAGGCTGACTGAAAGAAGTGAAAAAGAGAAATATCCATTTTCTGGTCAAGAATAAATCTTAAAAATTGTGAGTATTTTCACTGCTTTACCTTTCCATCAGACAGTGATTTCTGATGGGGAACTAAAGCTATTATATCACTTTCTTCAAAGCCAGACTACATTGAGAAAAACAATGATTCAACACTGCTGAACACAGGAGCTGCTGGTCTACCGCTGCCTCAATCAGTTATGTTTTTGGTGTTATTGTGTGACTTTGGTGTCTGGTGGATGGAGTGTGGTGGCTTTGAAGAGAGCACAGACGTGGAACTGAAGCCGTTAACGTCTTCCCAATTGAAGCGTCTGTCTGACAGAAAGGTAAAGTGGTGACAATATTTTTAACATAGCATACACTTTATCTGTTACAGATTTTCTTAGGTGGCTAAAACACCTTTTGCTGCTGACCCTCATCCACAGCAGTGCATTACTTAGCTTCCTTTTCGTCACTCCTGCTGCCTTTCCAAACTGGGTGTGTAGTAGGGTCATAGCGATATTCCGGTTTTGAGGTGTACTGTGATATTAAAGTTGATGGTTATCATACTGTGTACATTTGCTTATCTATGATATTGGAGGAAAAAAAGCAACTGGACAGAGAATCTCACTTTTACTTCAGTTATTTTCAAAGGGGAGACTTTACACATACTTTCATTAACATATGGTTTCAAGTTTCAGTTATAGTGATAAACCATGTGTTTAACCAAATATAAGCATTCTGTTTTCACACCCTTAAATTTCATCCTGACTGAAAATAATAATAATTTTGTAACACTGTGAAATGGAGATATTTTCTGGTACTGTGAAAATCCCATACCGTTGCAATCTACTGTAGATAATACACTGACTATGGATAAGTGCTTTATACAGCCCCACTTTAAAACATCTGAACTATCCTTGTAAGGCTCCATAACAGCTACAAAATGTACCTTGTAAAATTAATATCTCAAGTAGGAAATATACATTGAGACACACGTATGTTTTAAAAAAGCATACGTAAAATTTAAAAATGCAGCAATGCAGTTCTGGCAAGTATTCAGGATTTGGAGTAGAGTAGCTGGGCTTTGCTGTAGCAAGCAGAAACACTGACAAGGTCTATGTATGTAAATTTCAGTGCTGCTTTCAAACCCTTATACTTGTACCCAATACTTGTTTTGTCATGTCAATTATAAGATTGGCGATTTGAAAAAATAGGTGCATATAGTTAGCCATTGACAGCTATTTTGAGCATTTAAAAAAAAAAAAATCTACAATTTTTATTTTGGTCTCTGAGACCATGAGCAGAAGCTTTGCTTTAACTACATTGGATTGCATAATACACAGTAGGAAAATATAGCCATTACCATTCCAACTATGATGAGCAGTTTATGTCCAAATCTGTCAGTATCGAGTAATTCAGTGCTACTGTGTGGTAGAGACAGCTGGCATTGGTGTATGTGTGACAGACAAGGAGAGAGACTGATGAGGAAAAAATGCCAATTTTGCTGTAAAATAGACCAACCTGAACCCCCCTCCACCATACCTAACAATCTTGATCAGGAATGACAGCCCTTGGGTGCAGGCCAGGGCCTCTTCACCACAGACACATGATGGATATGGACATGCCTTTCCAAAGAAAAACATGGCCAGGTAATCAATGAAAGCCATGTTGTTGTTTTTTTGTCTTTTTTTAGATTTATTTCAGGATATCATATCAAGATCCTATCCTCTTTTTTACACCACACCATCTTAACTTCAGTGTGGATGGTGGAGTGGCAGAAGGTATTTTGACTGAAGATGTCATCATCTAGAAAATAAACTGGCTTGATGAGCTGATACCACTACCTTTTAAATAAATGCACATACTGTGCACGTGCATGCACACACATGAACACCAACCCCTCACTCACTCAGTCCCACCCTTTATTGGCCTGGGCTGGTAAATAAGGCCGGGTGTGTGAGAATCTCATTACCGCAACACAAAGCAGAATTTCCTCTGAGGATTGGTGTGTGTGTGTGTGTGTGTGTGTGTGTGTGTGTGTGTATGTGTGTGTGAGAGAGAGAGAGAGAGAGAGGGAGAGAAATCGTGAGACAGTGCTTGTGTATGCAAAAGTGAAATAGAGCGAGAGTGTGCATGTGCGGGCATGGCTATCTCAGAGTGTATACATATATATATATATATATATATATATGTGTGTGTGTGTGTGTGTGTGTGTGTGTGTGTGTTAGGCAAGCTCAATCAGCAGCAGGCTGATGGGGAGGGAGAGTGAGGCAGCTGGGGCCTCCTGCCCAGGCCTTCAATTTCCCTCCCAGTCCAGCCACTGGAGTGTGTAATTACTATGGGGCCGGCCTGGGGGCTGGCATGGAAGTGCAAAGGCATACACACACACACACACACACACATACACATGCGCACCATCCCTCAGTATCCACCCTACCGCAACCACTACCACCCCCCAAGTCACACACCTCCCACTAATAGCCCCCACACACCCATGATCTCCACTCTAACACACACACACACACACACACACACTCATACACACAGTTAAGAAACATGTCAGCCTCCCTCCCCTGGCCTGTAGTTCATCCTGATGCCCCGTGTTGCCCTGGGGTGGCTGAGCATCTATGATCCGCGACTGAGAGCACACTATGAAATCCCTCTCAGCTCTCACTTCACAGACACGCTGGAAAGTATCCACTCCTCCACCATGACACAAAGTATAGATTTCATATTAATCTACACTATATTTCTTCATGTGATTTGCTGCCAAGTCGGTTGTGTTTGCTGTAGCATTGGAAAGGTGCAGATTTTTTTATTTTAAAGTCCAGTCTTGAAAATCAACAAATTATTCTAAAGTGAAAATTCCAACCTCAACAGTGAAGTCCAAGCCTGTCTTCTTCACTTCATTTACACCTAGCATTAATATGTCATCTTTATATCCTATATCAATCAGAAAAAAAACATATAACCCAGGAATGCGATCAGTTTGGCCACACCATATCTGTACATGGTCTAGCTTGTAGGGGTGGGCGGATCGATACCACAATGTCGATCCTCTCGATTTCACATTTTCATTTTAAAGACCAATTCTAGCGTCAGTGGGGTCAATATTAAAAAAGGGATCAGTTTGTCTTTTCTGTGCTGTACCTGTTTTTATTTCAAGAATAAAACTGTCTATGCAAACAATGTTCAGTTGTTGTGAACACATCTTGTGCACATTTCACATCTCCACTGCTTTTCTATTGTCTACACTCAAACAAGTTATTACAGACCCAGTGGCATCTGCATAGTTTAACTTTCACCTGATGTTGACTCAGACCCTTAATTGTACTATGAATAGAACCACATCTGTGTGACCGTACCTTTCCATAAACGAAAGTATGTCTGTTTGGGTGGTGATTTTTTAGAAAACTCACCCGTTTAAACGTTAATAAGGCTTAAATTAAGGCCTTAGCCTCGTTGAGTGGCAAGCTGTCCAAGAGGAGTCACCACAGTCTATGGCACCTATTTCATTTGAGCTGCTAAAACACTTGAACTGATTCTGCAATCGCAGCAACATTTAGAAGACAAATGCACATATCAGGTCAGAGCAATCCTGCAACATTTAAATTTATTTCAACTATGGAGTTGATACAGCAGAGTCCTGCACAGGTCCATTTTGAAAACTTGCACCTGCCCATACCGGTAAGGCTCAGTACCAGAACTGACCTGCCATTATGTATAAGTGAAAGCTGCACCCGTCCACAACTGTTAATAAAAGTCCTGCGAACCGACCCCGTGATTAAACACACACACAGGCTACAGCCACCCACATTAAGCTAGGTTCACCATTTATGAATTACCAATCCAGTGGAGGAAACATCTCTTTCTCTGGCTGTGCTTGATGCTGGAATGGCAAAAACATTCTGCCCAGTCACTGCCAGGTTAGGAAATATTTTAGCATGCTCCTTCCACCACCATGAAACATCAAAAGGATTCTCCTTGGGTGTCTTGAACTTGATGTAGGCTGACACCTTAAACTCAGGCTGCAAAGTTTCATCGCTGAAGTCCTCCACGTCAGTGATGAATGTGACAACAGGGTCAAAGGCTCAAATTGTGTTACTGACTTTCAAAGTAAAAGGAATTGGGGCTTGATAATGGTGATTTAGATGTCAAAATATTATACTGAACATCTTTCTCATTTGTTCAATTCTGAAAAATAAAAAATGTTTTTGTTCTCATCCACTGCCCATCCATGTGTAGTTCATTTCTACCCATGACCGTACCCGCGAATTTATGCATTTATGTGTTACCTGTTACACAGCTTTTACAGGTCACCCATCAGGTACCTGTCCCGGTACTCTGACTCTGAGATACAGTACATGACAGAATGACACACACTAGTCTCAGTGATTTAATCTTACCACTGTCCTTTTGGTCATACTTGGGCTTATTTAAGGCATGTGCAATGAAAAGCTGGTGACACAATAACGTCATTGGACTTTGTGGCCGTCCGCTCTTCTGCAACTGAAGTTGGCAATATCAGACACTTAAAATACAGATCTTTCCTGTTTCCAGACAGGATTTAGACACTAGCGCTATGTGCATGATTATATGTTGATAAGTTTAATAAAAATACATACTCAGATGCAGAATAAACACTTCTAAAATAGTTCTCTGAGTTTTCTCTTGTTACTGGTGTGAAGCTACAGTTTCTAAATCTGTGGGTGGGATGTGTGCACTTGTTTCAACATGCTCAAAACAACAGCCAGACTTGAGAGAAGCTCCTTGATATAAGCACATTTTAATGGGACACACACTTACAACGTGTGCCTGACAGTATCTAACAGAGACACTGTGTACTTTTGTTCACGTAATAATGCTCTTACCCCTTGTGTGTATCTTGAATGCGTGCATGTGTGTATGTGTGTGTATATGTTGTCGCCCTTGTCCTCCTCCACGCTGCGGGAACATACACACACACACTCATTGGTGGGCCCTGGGACAGGCAGACAATTAAACAGGTCAGCATGGGGTAACCTCTGCCAGCCTGCGGGGGGCGGTAGACACGCAGCTGGAGGTAGCAGGACAGGCGAGAACAGCAACACCTCCGACGGACATGCTCTCTGTTTCACAGGCAGACACTGAGGGACACACACACACACTTGTGTACACCCACACATGCATCTAGCCAGCAAGAGAGAAAGATGATGAAGAAGTTAGAGAAAGGAGGATAAGGACCACTTCTGGACACTGACCTCAACTCCTAACCTCTGAAATTACACAAAGAGAGTATTTCACACCTCAGACCAAAAATGATAAAAAAGAAATTACTGGAAGTTTAAAGATCATCATCTTTCAGGCATTTCTTTCCAAGAGGTTTTGCTCATCCTTATTATTTCATAGTTACAGAAACATAATGGCCCCTGATAAAGGAAACTTCCTCAAAATGTACATTAAACTCAGTTTTAGGGTAATGTAACAAGGACATAAAACATCTATTTAAATATATGTCACTGTAGTCATCATTCTGTCCTTTACTCTCCACTGTTCTCTCACTCCTCTTGGTGAATGTTAAATATTTTACATCCTTCTCTTTATCCCTTGCTCCACTGAGTGTATTTTTCCTCTGCAGAGATGTTACAACAATTAAGAAAACAGGTGCCTCACAGTGTCTGAACAAACTTCAGCCGTGGCTCCTCTGTGATAGAAGCAGATTAAAGCCTTTCTCTGTTTGCGTGGTAACTGATTGCCAAGGCAATGCTATTCTTGTTTGCTATTGCAGCCGAGGCGGAATTACCTCGATTTTGTACAAAATAGTCAATTAAATTAACTGTGAAAGGCTATTTATTTTAACCCGGGGATACTTTTTTTTATTCTCTTTTTCTCTCCTCTCAGATGTTCTAAGAAAAAAAGGCAGTAGAAGAGGAGAAATTGGCAGGAGAACAAAGAGGGAGGATTTAGAGGAGGCCTCTGAGCTGGAGTCATACTGCCATCAGGTGGACAAAGGCAAACACTGCAGGGTCATGTCTGAATGTAAATGTGTTTCAAGCACAGAGGCGGAGGAGACAGAAACCTCTGTGCTGTTGTTCAAACTCACTTACTGTAACACTTTCTCCAAATTCATTATCCTTGTTTTCATCAGAGCCATCAGATTTGGTGGTTGTCTAACTTTAAATGGGTACTATTTTCACCTGGTGTTAACAAATGAAATGTCATCTGGATATGTTATGTGGATAATGATATCTATAACTGGAGAAAAAGAGTTCTTCCAGAACTGTGCAGCTGAATCAGGTCTTCTTGAGATCAACAACAGCAAACCTCAGATGGAAAGGACTGAAGCACACTGATTTGTGGACTGACATTGAGATACCCAAAAATAACAACACTAGTGTAGATCCAAGACAGGTGTGGCCACAGTCCCATACTCCTTACACTATTATCACTCCATACACTATTATCACATCACAATCAAAAGAACACAGATATTATTTACAGTTACATACTGTAAAACTTCAGTTAAAGCCTTGTCCCAAATAAACGCCCAGTCCATTTTACTAGCCTGATATGGCTTCACATTTTGACAAATAAATACTTGTCTTGACTCCCTCCGTTACCTCTGAAGTCATATAATCAAGTATGTGTCTGTTCTTCGATTACCGGGAAAGTATTCATTTTCCTTCATATTCCATTAAAAGACTCAAAAGGGTTTGTCATACAATTTAATCCAAGTTGTTTTAACAGCAGAAAGTGGTGTTGTGTCAGTATGCCAGGTGCCGTGATCCCTGGGTGCCATAGTGCTGTAACTCTCTCTCTCTGATGAATGATTCATAATGGATATACTTTCTGAAGCCTCATTTTTATACAAGTAATGTTCATACTGGTTTAAATAAAATCTTTCATTGTATTTCCCATCTTTACTGAGCAACAGTTTTGTGTGAAAGGAATTAAAGGCCTGTCCCAAATGTGAGCCCATTGAGTTCAATGATTTAAGCAAACTTCTACTACTACTATTACTAAAGTTTTACAGTACATTCAAGTATACTTGAATTAGATAATTGATTAGTAGAAGCATGACAAGAGCAGGAGAAATTCAGTTCTTCAGTACAGCTAGTTTTAACAATTGCATGAGAAACACTGCTGCTATAACATGTAGTGATGTCACCTGATACAGCATCAAACTGCTGGATTTCTTCCTGGGCAGTTTTTTTCTGTCTATGGTGTACCATCATTACATTACATCACATCAATACATAATATACATTTCACGTCATCCAGCTGACTTTTACTTATGACGCAGGCAGGGAGCTGCCAGTGCTGCCGGCATGGTATGGTGTGGGGGGGCGGCCTTTGCACACACTTTCCACACCACAGTGACACAGACCTGGTTGAATATAGAACCTTTTAGGGCCAACGTTACAGTGACATCATTTCATTTGCTCGAGGCAAAGCACGACTCACCACGACTGTAGGTTACACTTAAAATGTGGTATTGTTGTATTACTGGAAGCCAGTGGGTGCCACTGCCTATCAACAACAACAAAGACAACTACGGAGGAATGCGATAAGATGAAAGGGCTGGACAGAGACGATCATCAAAAATGCTCACGTGCAGCACACACTTCATATCAGGTTAGGGAAAAAGTATTTACTGTTGTAGGGATGATTAACATGTGTATAAAATGTTCTCATGTCCACCTAAACAGAAACTTATAAACAGGAGATATTAAGAGGAATATTGGGTTTCTCCGTAATGCTTATTTTTCAGCGCATTAGCTAACCTTAGCTTTAATAGGACAATGAACTGGAGGAAACCGTTCAAGTGTCGTCCTCCTTTGTAAGATTGGCATAGTAATCAACCACAAAGCCAGCCATCCCACCTTCAGCAATTCTGTCAAATCATCTATGCACTGAGTGAGAGCATATGGGTCGGCCAGTCTGGTCCTGTTGGTCAGTGTTTACTTTTTTCCAAGTAACACTTGTGGCCGTGGAGTGTAAGTGACCTGACAGGGTGTGTTCATTAATTCAGTCTGATGCTCTACACTAAAATGAGAGCCCAGTTGATCGAAGAAACCAAGCATTATATTTCTACTTGAATTAATGAAAGGTTAAGTTAATCACACATTCACTCCGCTCTCCCCCAGACAGAAAGCCCAGAGTGCACTCTGTCACGCTGAGAATGCGGTGCTCTGGATAACCAAGCACCGGTACATTCCAACAAAGCTCCGAATTTACAAATGGTCCAGTTTGTGCCAAAGTGTGCTGCGGCACTTGGAATGCATGCACCACTCGCATCATCTTCCTCCATTGCCTAAAACAAGCCAACAGAACTTGCTAGTTGCTAGAAATGTCAGGAAAACTGTTTTGCCTCCAGGTAAGCCCCACCCACCAAAAAAAGATCATGCTGTTTACTAACAGTAAAAGGGTCCATAGGAATGGAAGTACAGTGAATTACACAGACGGGTATTTGTCAAAGCATTATTTTAAGCACCAATCTATGTTTAAATTCCTTTGTTATGAAAATCAGATAAGCTAAAGGTTATTTGTAAACTAGGTGCCTTTATGAAGAATGTTTTTCCTTTGTTTAAGTAATATTTGTTGTCCGTTAGCCATGTCACATGCCATCATTTTGATATTATTGTATGTCACATTTGTGCTAAATATAAAATACATTTAATTCCATTTAATAACAAAGAGAATAAGCAAAGTATCCCTTTCAGCAAAGTTTTGAATGCATGATTTTACTTCTAATGGAGTATTTCTCCACTGTTGTATTGATACTGTCATTGAAAATAAAAGCTCTGAGTCCACTTGGATGGAGCTGGTAACAAACATGGTGGGTCTGAAGTGAAGATAAGTGCTGATGCTATCTCTGCTTTTTGCTTTGCTAAAGGAAGGGGCTGAGGTGGAGTTGGGTGAACTTTTAACTTCTTTGTTAGATTTTTTATTTTTATTTTTTCATAGAATGTGGCTAAACTGTACGTCATTTACACCTGGCTGAGACTGGATCAACCAGACCACCTCCGGATGTGGTCTGGATAACGAACCATACTTCCTATGCACCTTGTATTGTTTGATTGATTCATAACCTGTTAAAATAAATTTTCATACCTAAACATCATTTGGTTTGACTTATTAACAGTTTAACATTACAACTGTCATCTAATGCTTTATTAGGACTCTGCGCATGTGGTTTGATCAGCTTTGAATGGCAGTGCTGGCTACATTAGCCAGTAACTCCATAATTATCATCAAATATTGCTTATCTCGTTCCTCAGATTCAGTACATTCCACATTTTGTATAGACATTTTGCTGAAACAAATATCTCCTCGTAAAATGTGTCAATTTAACGTTTGCCAGACACCCAAAACATATCATTCATATTAATTTCGTTATTACTGTTTTCTCATTTATTTTATTTTCCAAATAAGGGACTTTGTAGGTCACTGCACAATTGGACATAAAATATAATAATCATAATAAGTCATCTCAACTAGCCATCATATTTGTTTACATTATTTACATTTTTTACATTAAATGCGAATGTTAATGACCCCATGTTGCGTCCACTCCGTGGATCAGTATCCATGCTGTATTGACATCATGTTATTGTGGTGGGCTGGTTGGGTTTTACGACTTACACAGTGTACAGACTTTTCATTATGTTTCAGCTTGTAATGATTCCAAAGTTTGGACACTTGATGTCATTTTCTGGCCTGTCTCTACTCTTCATCCTTTGCAATTTTTGTCTTTCTTCCTCCATTTTCAAATTCCGTGCCATTGAATCATTTCACTAAAAAACCCGTTTGACAGTAATAATCATCGGTTTAAAACACAGTCTGCTGTACACAGTTACACTTAAATTACTTTCTTGAGAAATCATTTCAGGCCCAATCCACACACACATCACACATGTTAATACAAGGTGTAAATGGGGTATAAAAGAATAGACAACATAATGATGTTTTTTTGTTTTTTTTTAGTATAGCTCAACATGAGGTAAATTTATCTTATAATAGATGCACCCAAACACCAACTGACATCCAAATGAAAACAAATAGACAAAAAACACAATGTAACACCAGAAACATAAGGGATTGCACACACGCATGCGCACACTGCTGTCTGGTTAAATGAGGCATGCTGTGATACACTGTTGTGAAATGTGTATGACAGTAAGACAGAGAGAATAATTGTGACTGCGAGATAGAGCAAATGATGTGTTGGAGGGAAGTAAACAATGCCAGTTCCTGTGATAGACTGCAAAACACTTTCCGTCTCATTGACTTTGAATAATTTTTCACATCAAATGAAAAGTAATTACATCACAACAACTCAACTTGTGTTGAATGGTTTCCTGTGTCTACGTCTGTAAAGCAAGATGAATATTTATATTGGTCAGTGATTTCAGTGAGCCTCTTCAGACACTATGTACAAACAGGAAACTATATGGAAGAAAATTTTTGAAGATTATACTTACAAGGAGCTGCCTATCATTACAAAAGGCACACAGAATGTGCAGCATGTACTTTTTATCCTCAAAATCACAAAAAAAATTATAAAATTTGAGCAAACTTGCAACGGTTTTAACCGGTGGTGTAGTGGTAGTTGATAAGGGGGGTGTACTGCTGGTGGATGGGTAGGTAACTAAGTTGGTATTCTTTCCAAAATATACCAGTGGCTTTTTGGCTGATAGGTGGGTACACTATAAACTACCAGAACACCTGCCCTCCACCACACCATTGATCCTAAAGTGGACATCATTAATTATGTTATAGACTACATATACATATATGTATATGTATAAATTGTATTGTTTGGACTAGGGGTGGGCAACATATCAAATATCCGCTATGTATCATGTCATTTTTTTAAGCTGCCGGTATGAGACTCGATTGGGCATTTTGGTTATCCTGTTCCCCCTTGTGGCTCTCTCCCTCTCACAGACACAAACATAAAGAAAAACTCACAAACATGGTACATCACTCTTCCACCTGTCTAGATCACTGTCTCCCAAGCGATAATGTGTGAGCAAACGAGGCGTGCTTCTCGTCGGCAGGGCTCTGGACCACCACTATTTAGTCACATTTTAAGTTAAGTTTAAGTTTATTTACTTTATTAATCCCCTGAGGGGAAATTCAATGTTTTCACTCTTGCTTGTCAATTACACACAGGTCTGAAAGACACACACATGCACAAACAGGACTTATACATGCACAAAGTGAAGAGATGTCAGAGTGAGGGGGCTGCCCTTGGTCAGGCGCCCCGAGCGCCTGACCAAGGGTTGGGGGGTTGGGGGGTTGGGTGCCTTGCTCAGGGGCACCTCGGCAGTGCCCAGGAGGTGAACTGGCACCTCTCCAGCCACCAGTTCACGCTCCATATTAGGTCCGGACGGGGAGGCGACCCTCCAGTTCCCAACCCAAGTCCTTATGGACTGAGCTACTGCCGCCCATTCTGTGACCACGGAGATCCACTGCCACTTGCAAATATTATTAATATATGAACTGGAGTATGTTTCCAGCTCACTGTAAGTAAATCCTCATGTTTAAAGATGCCGCGGGCAATAATTTAACTTTGTGCTAACTCCTAACAACTGTTGACTGGACGCTTCAGGTTCACTGGAAAAACATCAAGATTTCCGGTCCAAGCCGAGCTGAGATGGGTGCTTCAATATAAAAGCAACAGTGGTTCTACTTGGATTTATTCAATCACATAAAGTACTTTATTCAGCTTCACTATAACAGTACTTTAACTTAATTATGACAGTAGCTGCTTTATTTAACTTTATTGTAATTGTAGTTCATTTTATATAGTTTTATATTAGTCTACAGTACTTTTGAGGAGATTTCAAAATAGTGTCATGTATATAGTGTATCACAATATAGCCTTTTATGTCATATCACTAAGGCCTTGTTCATACTGTATTGCTAGCCCAAACTGTTTTGTTGGCATATCCAGATTGTATCTTGTATATGGACAGTGAAAAATCTTGCAAAGAATTCTGCAAACCAGATCCAAACCACATTTGGAAGTGGTCTGAAATGCAATTACGATCAAATTTCTACAGATGTGTCTCAGTCTGGATGCTCTGGCTGCTCAAATCATTGTAGTCATTGAACACAACATACAACAACATTAAATCAATGGTGCTTCTCACAGTCAAGAATGCTTCCTTGGTAGGACGGGTTCTTCCAAGTCAGGTCCTACAGAGGCTAGGCAAGATGCCTTCCGAGTATTCGGTGAACACATGTTGGAACAGGCTAGTGCTCAGGTGTGCTCATTGCCCTCAACTAGTCCTTCTTACCACCATCCATTTCCTCACCTACGGCTTATTACCCAGTTCACCCCTCAGTATTCATACCAGTCTCACTAGTCATGTGCCAAATTGTTTAGAGTTTTGCCACCTAGCTTTCCAGTGTTTCTAGTTCCTGACCTGCCTGTGTTTGATTTTGTTTGCCTCATTTCCAGACATTGCCTCTATAGCCTGCTACTCATCAGATTTGTTTCCTTAACTGGCTAATTAAAAATTGGTAACTGACTTTTGCCTGACTGACCGAGTAAACTACCTTACTGTTTTATTTTGTCTCAGTGTCAGTCTTTTGGGGTCACTCCTGCCAGTTTCTTCTAAATCGTCACATATATATATATTTATATGAATTTATATGTTTTATGCAACACTGTCTTTGTGAAACCATGTTGACATTTTATTTTTATGATTTTGACCATCTCTTTCTTCAGATGCAGGTTTATGACCGTAGGCTCCAACTTTATTGACCCAATCTCCATCTGGATCTCTGACTGTTATCCATCAGTGTCTTGACACTGTTGACCTGAACTTTGACAGACTCCTAGCAGATACAATTGCTGTGTTCTGTTTACTGTATGGATTGCATAGATTGGCCTGCATACAGTATATGATCATAATCCCAGAAAGTTGCTATCAGTATGTAAGACTGAAGTCAGCCATAGCCAGTATTTTGTGCTGATATTTCATCTCTTTTACTGGCTCGTTAGGCTGTAATGTATAACATTGGCAAACCCCTAATTTGTATAGAAATGTACATAATCACTCATTAATGTTGCTTTGATAGTAAATCTGGTCACTGCTGTCTGGAGTAGTATGGTCATGGATGGATGGGTTAAATGGAAACAAAACGTATGTGATCAATCAACATAAAACAGGCAGTTTCTATAAAGGCCAACTGTAAAGCTTTTAGAAACTAAATCCAACCACATACTGGTACACCATGTTCTGTGAGTCAGAGTTTGCCATGGAAATGAGGTTTACTCCACTTCAGGCATGTTAATGTGTCTAATCCTTGGATTATGGACCCATTTCAAGGTGAAATTACATCAATGAGTGTGGGGATCACCATAATAATGGTTTACTGGTGGCATCTTCTGCTAATCCTATTTCATTCATAATCAAAAGCAGGTGGCATGCAGCTTTGCACATTTCTTGTCTGCACAAAACTAATGATTCAGACACCGTAGGAAGTTAGCTGAATTCCTGATTTCCTATGTGTTGTCCTACCAATACAAAGTACTGTGAAAAAAATCTGGTAGTTTCATAGTAAAAAATGCATTTCACAGGGTTCTACCATAAGGGTTAGGAAATGTAACATATGCTGGCCCAGAGGGTTCAGCACACTGGAAATAGACACAAGGAAATGAATAATCATCCATTTGACAACATGTGCAGCATTTTAGAAAACATATTGGGTGATACCTGCACAGCATATTAAAAAAAAAAAACAATTCAAGGACACATTCACTGTAAGGGGTTATGCTTGGACCCAAATGCAGCATACAGGACACAAGAAGAGTTGGTAAGGACGTTGAATGCCACAGCACCGCAGATACAGGACAGGAAAAGTTGTCAGCACATAATGTAGTTCAACACCCCAGCAAAGCCTCTCCACAAAGTCCTTAGCAGCTCAACTGTTTTGGCAGGCTGAACCAGGCAGGTGAGTGGGTGGTGACATTTGCCCAATCACACACACAGTTCAGTTCAATAACAGGCAATGGCACCGTGAAGGAGCTGGCAGGCAACGTAGTCATGGATGCAGAGTATCTGCAACCAGGTAAGTATACAGTCCAAGCAGATGAACCACTGGTGAATAGGCAGAAGGTAGGTCAAGGCCAGGCAGAGGGTCGAGAAGGCAGCAGGTAAATACTCAATGGCTAGTGTGGCAGCACAGTGGAAGTCTCTAGACCACAGGAAACCACAGGTAAGCAGATGGGAAAACTGACATTGAAGAATCATTGTCGGATAGTAATGCCAAGCAGCCACAGGCAAACAGGTACCAAGAACACAGAAGCAAATCTCGAGGTCGAGGACAGAAGGCTGGTGCATTTATCAGACGGGAATCAGACAAGGCAGATTAGTCAGACACAGTCAGGGTTGGCAACAGGAAATCAGTCCAGTCTGGCATGAATGGTAAAGAACAATCTGATAACGAGTGTGTATGAGGCTAGGGTATATATATACTGGCTGTAGGTAATGAGGAACAGGTGAAGTGAGTTGCTTTGATGAGGTGGTTGTGACTAGTGCTGAGGCAAAAGAAAACCAGGATGAATGGAAAATGACTGAATGGGTGCTGGGTGACTGGGCATGCAGAAATGAGCAGGTGATCAGAAACACAAAACTGTGACATTAAAAGCATTTTAAAAATGCTCAAACCCCAAATTGCTCCTGAAGCTCACCACACAATGGAAACTGTTTCCAGGGCACATACAGCTGGGACACACTTGTTGTCACAATGTGTGGCTTGTGAAGTTATTTGAAGTCAGTTATCTGTCAGTGGTGTTGGAAAATCACTTAAAATGTAAGTTTTCTTTCACTTATTTAAACATTGTGATCACACGATTCAGATATTATTGCAGATAACTGGTGTTAATTGCAATTACTCAGATTAACTGAAATAATAATAACCAAAATAACCCAAACATAATCGAATAACAAAAATAATATAAAATAGACATTTAGCCACTAAACGTAACAAAACAGTGAATAGCTGTAACAGCTTCATTCGCACTGCATGGGTATGTATGCTGTATCTATTTTATTAACAGCATAGCCAACTTTCTGTAGCATGGCTTGTGTGTCAGTGCATTTCACCGTACATAATGACTGTTGGGTTTTATCTATTTTTACTTTCCATTGCTGCTCTGCATGTCTGACTGTAATGCCAATCTGTGTGTTTGTTCTTGGTGTTTCCTGCATGTCTGTTTGTGCTATCATACAGTTTGTTGTTGTTGTGCTATTGTGTTGTACTGGTGCTCAGCTGTTGCTTGCTGCTTTGCATAGCCTCTGTTCTATCTTGACAATTTCTTATTGCTATAATTAATTAATTCCTGTGATTTTTTTTTATCCTTTTATTGGTTTCCAAACATTTTGCCAAAGGACTGCAGTTGAAAATTAGCCAGCTGGCTGACACAGGCACATTTACAGAAATGTTGATTAATGTGAGTTGTCCTAAAATAAAAGACATCTAAAAACATTTGAAAAAAAAATCTATCAGAGAGGTGGAAAGCTGTGGCCAGTGAAGAAATTGTTTCTTCAATATGGTGCATCCCCTGGATAGCAAACCATCTTCAGGTCATCATATCCATGTGTCAATACAGTTTCAGTCCATAGCACAGTCACATCATCACAGTGTAGCAGGGAAAAAACAGTGAATGCCCTGAATGGTAAAGCATGACATATTTACCCTCTTAATTGTTTATGTGTTCATTTATAATAAATAATGAATTTATTTATTTATTTGTTTATCATGTCAATAGTGAATCGTGATGTTCATGTTCACAAGACATTACAACAACTTCATAAACAACAACTGATTAAACATATACACCTCCATCTGTATCCATATCAATCACAGACACATGTAGCCTTTCATCTTTCAACTGACGCCTCCTTACCAAACTATATGCTTACTACAGCCACTGCATTAGTACTATACTATGACGTTTTTAATGACAGTTTGACGACATACTATACTTTGACGTTTTTAATGACACTTTGATGACATACTATACTTTGACGTTTTTTATATTTTGATGACATACTATGACGGTTTTTTATATTTTGACGACATACTATACTATGACGTTTTTTTATATTTTGATGACATACTATACTATGATGTTTTTTATATTTTGATGACATACTATACTATGACGTTTTTTATTATATTTTGACGACATACTATACTATGACGTTTTTTATATTTTGATGACATACTATACTATGATGTTTTTTATTATATTTTGACGACATACTATACTATGACGTTTTTTATTATATTTTGACAACATACTATACTATGACGTTTTTTATTATATTTTGACAACATACTATACTATGACGTTTTTTATTATATTTTGACAACATACTATACTATGACGTTTTTTATTATATTTTGACAACATACTATACTATGACGTTTTTTATTATATTTTGACAACATACTATACTATGACGTTTTTTATTATATTTTGACAACATACTATACTATGACGTTTTTTATATTTTGATGACATACTATACTATGATGTTTTTTATTATATTTTGACGACATACTATACTATGACGTTTTTTATATTTTGACGACATACTATACTATGACGTTTTTTTATATTTTGATGACATACTATACTATGACGTTTTTTATTATATTTTGACGACATACTATACTATGACGTTTTTAATGACATTTTGACGACATACTATACTATGACGTTTTTTATATTTTGATGACATACTATACTATGACGTTTTTTATGATATTTTGACGACATACTATACTATGACGTTTTTTATATTTTGATGACATACTATACTATGACATTTTTTTATTATATTTTGACGACATACTGTACTATGACGTTTTTTATATTTTGATGACATACTATACTATGACGTTTTTTATTATATTTTGACGACATACTGTACTATGACGTTTTTTATATTTTGATGACATACTATACTGTGACGTTTTTTATTCTATTTTGACAACATACTATACTATGACGTTTTTAATGACAGTTTGACGACATACTATACTTTGACGTTTTTAATGACATTTTGATGACATACTATACTACAATGTTTTTTAGGACATTTTGACGACATACTATACTTTGACGTTTTTTATATTTTGATGACATACTATACTATGACGTTCTATATGACATTTTGTTGACATACTATACTGTGACGTTTTATATGACATTTTGATGACATACTATACTATGACGTTTTTTATGATATTTTGACGACATACTATACTATGATGTTTTTTTATATTTTGATGACATACTATACTGTGATGTTTTATATGACATTTTGATGACATACTATACTGTGACGTTTTATATAACATTTTGATGACATACTATACTATGACGTTTTATATGACATTTTGATGACATACTATACTGTGACGTTTTATATGACATTTTGACAACATACTATGCTATGACGTTTTATATGACATTTTGACGACATACTATGCTATGACGTTTTATATGACATTTTGACGACATACTATGCTATGATGTTTTTAATGACATTTTGACGACATACTATGCTATGACGTTTTTTATGATATTTTGATGACATACTATACTATGATGTTTTTAATGACATTTTGACGACGTACTATACTATGACATTTTTTATATTTTGATGACATACTATACTATGATGTTTTTTATGACATTTTGACGACATACTATACTATGATGTTTTTTATGATATTTTGACAACATACTATGCTATGACGTTTTTTATGAGATTTTGATAACATACTATGCTATGACATTTTTTATGAGATTTTGATGATATACTATACTATGACGTTTTATATGACATTTTGATGACGTACTATACTATGACATTTTTTATATTTTGATGACATACTATACTATGACGTTTTATATGACATTTTGATGACATACTATACTATGACGTTTTATATGACATTTTGACGACATACTATACTGTGACGTTTTATATGACATTTTGATGACATACTATACTGTGACGTTTTATATGACATTTTGATGTCATACTATACTGTGACGTTTTATGACATTTTGACGACATACTATACTATGATGTTTTTTTATATTTTGATGACATACTATGCTATGATGTTTTTAATGACATTTTGACGACATACTATACTATGACGTTTTTAATGACATTTTGACGACATACTATACTTTGACGTTTTTTCATGAGATTTTGATGACATACTATGCTATGACATTTTTTATGATATTTTGATGACATACTATACTTTGACGTTTTATATGACATTTTGATGACGTACTATACTATGACGTTTTTTATGACATTTTGATGACATACTATGCTATGACGTTTTATATGACATTTTGATGACATACTATTCTATGACCTTTTTTTATGATATTTTGATGAGATACTTTACTATGACATTTTAATGATATTTTGGCGACATACTATAACAATTTTTATGACTTTCTGATATACTATACTATGACTTGTATGATATTTTGACAACATACTATACTATGAGTTTTTTTATGATATTTTGATGACATAATGTAGGATTTTTTATGAGATTATATGACATGCTTTACTATTCCAATCAGGAGTGACTCAAACGAAAAATGTGGAAAATCTTTGGCGATTAGACCCCATTGAGATTGTATGATTGAGGGAGCATGATGAATCCATCGTCCAATAGGGATCCCCCAAGAGGTCTAGACGGTGGTGGTGGTAAAGGTGGTGAAGATGAGATGTGAGGAAGATGGAGAAGTGCTGATGATCTGGATGAGTAGAGGAATGAGCCTTTGCTTGAGCTTGTCCTGGACTCTGGATATGATGACTGGAGGTGAACAGGGTGGAGGAGAGCACTACAGTTATAAATCAATTGACGGCTGACAGCAGCAGAAGAGAGAGCAGATTTAAAATTTTGAAGTAGCATTGTGATTGGCTGATGGAGATCATGGCAAAGTTTCATTGGATAACTAGAAGAGTGAATAGTCAGCTGATAAGAGGAAGCAGTGGGGGTGGGATGGAGAGAATTGTGAATGGATGAGCACAAAGAAAGTCTTCCTGATTAAACACATAAAATCCCAAATCTGAAAACTGTAATTATAAAACCATACACTGTAGATATTTATAAATACAGTCTATGAGCTGAGTTTAGAGAGCACCAAAATCATCTACCCACTCTCAGGTAAATCAAATGTGATAATCCATACAAATTTAAATTAGCTGCTGTGAAACTTTAGTAGTTCAACATTTTGGGAAACATGCTTATTCTCTTTCTGTCTGTGTGAGTTTTCCTGTTTTGCTTTCACCCACAGAGACTATGAACTAAATGGGATCTCGTCTTGCCAAAATACAAACAACAATAAAGATTGTACAGCGTTAAGCTGACTGCCTTCCATCTGTACCTGTACGTTTGAGTGTAAAATAAAAATGGATCGTTTTTCAGGATAATATAATGCAGTCGCGATGCTAATGTTTGGTAGCGCGTTAATGGTAATTCCCATTATGTGTTAATGGAGGTGGAAGAAGAACTTCGATCTTTTCCTTAGGTAAAAGTAGTCTGCAGTGGTCATGGAAGGTAACGAAGTACATTTATTCTTAAGTACTGTACTTAATTATAATTTTGATGTACTTCACTTAAGTATTTCCATATACTGCTTCTTAATTCTTCTTCTTCATTACATCTGAGAGGGAAATATTTTGACTAGATTCAGACTAATAATAAAAATATGAACAATTGATTTATGGTGGTTAAACATAAGACTTGACTGCTAACTCCAAAAAACCCCACATTTACTAGCCTTAACATTAAAGTGATTAACACATGAATGCATAAGTGATTTTATTTTATCTGAAATGAACCGTTCTGCAGACTGAGTACTTTTACGTTTTGTTTCTCTTACACTTTTACCTTAGTAAAAGATCTGATTACTTCTGCGACCACTGCAGCCGTGGGTCAAATTAGTCCGTTAGCTCAATAAAAACACATAATGACAATTACTATTGACGGGCTACTGAAAATCAGCATCGAGATAATATTGTCCTTACAAACGAGTCATTTTTGTTTCACGTTTAACATAAATTGATACTTCGAGGCATAAATTCCCCACGCTGTCTGGAAAAGAACAGTTCTGCACACAATGTGACTAATATTTGAATAAAGTAGCCTCAAGATAGAATAAATCAATGAAGCAAAAAAAATATTTGTTGCAGGAAAATCAAAAACCCAACAATGACAAAACATTTGTGATGCTGTAAGTATGTCAGCACCAGTGGTGGAGGAAGTGTTAAGATCCTTTACTTGAGTAAAAGTATTAATACCACACTGCAAAAATACTCAGTTACTAGTAAAGGTCCTGCATTGTAAATATTACATATTAAGTAAAAATATGTGAGGATAATTAGGGAAATGTATTTATGTATTAAAACTACTCAATGCAGAAAATTTTAAATAGATTTAATAAATAATAAAAAAAAATACTTTAAAGAAGAAGCAGCAAGTTCTCATAGTTTTGAAGCTGGAACCCTGATTTCTTTTACATGAAAAATGACAACTAATTTTAAAAACAGCTGAAAATTTTCTGATCAATCGACTTAAACTTCCAGCTGCACTTGTATAGTTTTATATGGTTTGTGTGTAAACATTTTAATTTGTAAAGTAACTAAAGTAATCACAGTAATTGAGTAAAAGGTACAATATTTCTCTCTGAAGTGTGGAGTAGAAGTAGAAACCAGCGTGAGATTAAAATACTCAAGTAAGGTAAAATTACCTCAAACGTGTATTTAAGTAAAGTAGTTGAGTCAGTGGACTTACATTTACATCCCAGCACTGGTCAGCAGAGGGACACACAGTTACTGAAATTACAGTAATTGGGATCATGGACCAAGTTAAGTATTTCTTTAGCCCTAAAAGTTAACAATCAAATCACTCCAATTACTCTAAAACATAATCTAAGTTTTATTATGTGATTTTTAGCCTATATGATTTTGAATATGCATTTTTTTTTTAATTAAAGGGGCAAAAAGCAAAATCGTTTCACTGTTAGGTTTGCTGTTGTGCACTGCCTGTAGACCAAAACAAAGTGTGTCATGAGCCACTCCTCCCTCTACCTCTGCCCGAGCTCCAGACATTAACCCATCCCGGTGTTTCCTCCGCAGCCTCCACTTCACCCAGCTTCACTCAGCTGCCCAATAAACCCGCTGCTTCTTCCCACTTTAATCCCGCGAGCCAGCTGTCCACTAGGCTAAAACATCGCTCTCACTCACGGAGAAGAGGAGGAACATTAGTGTTAGCTCCCGGTGTTAGCACTAGCCAAGTTGGCTGCCACCGGCTACTGGAGTGCCGAAGTCACACCCCTTCCGGTGAAGATCATGGGACCTTAGATCGGAAAAAATATGAATGGCAGTGAATGAGGAGAGAAATATTATCTTTTGGTCCTGTTTGAGTTGTGACATGAAATCCAAATATGTTGTTAATAAATTTTAAACATACGTTTTAAGGTCAAGAAAGTCATACTTTGTGGTAAAACTGTTGAGATATAAGCTTTTGAAAAACACGTAATTAGAAAAACTACACAGGAGGCGGTCGCGTATGTGACGTCATAGCTTTCGCTCGCTTCCAGCAGCATGGAGTGACTGCAACCTGGAACAAAACACACAGACATCTTCAATCATAAATCGATTAATCATAAAACAGTGGAATTTCAGCGGGGAGGCCAAGCTGCAGGAAGCAAGCGAAAGCTATGACGTCACATACGCAACCTCCTCCTGTGTACTCTTGAGTCTTTCTAATTAAAAAGCTCATATCTCAACAGTTTTACCACAAAGTACAACTTTCTTGAGCTTAAAATTTATATTTTAAATTCATTAACAACATATTTAGATTTCATGTCGCAACAAAAGATATTGCTCTCCCCATTCACTGCCATTCATATTTTTTCCGATCTAAGGTCTCATGAGCTCGACTGGAAGGGGCGTGACTTCAGCACTCTATAGAGTGCTTCAATCAGCTCTTCTAGTCGCTGAGCCTCGCCTTCATCTCAGCAAATATATTACAAAAATGTAGCCTCGCGGGGAGGCTACATTTTACAATGCTAATCAAAAATGTTAGCTGGGCTGACGGGCTAACTTACTCACTTAAAGGGCCAGTGTGTAATATTTGGCATGGTTTATTGTTAAATCTGAATCTGAATCTGAATATTCTACCCATTAATATGTTTATACAAATGTATAATCACTATAAAATAAAATTTGTTTGGTTTTCGTAGCCTTATAATAATGCCTTTATATATATATATATATATATATATGTATATATATATATATATATATATAGCAAGGGCCTTGCTTTAGAGAGGTCACCATCTTGCGCCGCCATGTATGTAAGGCAGCCCGAACGGACAATCCAGCCAGCCAGAGAACGCGTTTCGCGTGCATAAATAAACCAACGAAGACAGCGGGAGGAAGGAAGAAGGAGGAGGAAACAGCAGAGAGTGTTAGTAGTTCGTGGATAGAGAGTAGTGAAAAGTTATTTTAGTTATAAAGTTTGCAAATGGACCACACTTACCACGCAACAGGAGAGAATGAACCCGAACTGTCATCTGCGAGGAAAAGAAGACGCAACTTCACTCCTTGCGATGCACTCTCTGTGGCGCTTTTCCTCCTGATGATATATCTCCCTAACGATGGTAGCACCGATTCCCATTCTGTGCAGTAAAATGGGAGCGGAGGATTCAGCCTCTACTCGCCCGCTCAGTGTACCCCGGCTCTCATCTGTATGCTCTGGTTGAAACAGGTATGGCTCTGGATCTGTGTCCGCTACAAGAAACTCTTCAAAATCACATTCAAAGTCGTCCATTGCAGTTACTATACTACTATTGCTAGGCTAAATGAACAGCTGAGCTCTGTTTACAGGCTACGCTGTCAGTCAGTGTGCAGGCTGGAGATTGGTGGAGCAGCGAGGGGAGGGGGTACCCGCTTGGTACTGTAAACGAGTATGTGTGTATGAAGTACGTGTGTTACCCTAGAAGAGTCAGAGTTTGGGACGGAGTCTTTTACCCCCTAGAGTGTTACCAGAGTTTCTGGAGTGCTCAAATAAACTGACCTTTTTCCCAAACGCTCCTCTGGTCTCCTGCTCGTGAGTGATCCATCACAATATCGTAACATGGTTTAGATTTCTAAATAAACATTCACCTCGTCGCTAGATAGAGCTACTCCTGAAAAACTCGTGTCTGCGCAAGGCTTTTTGTCCCTACAAGGCCACTGTCATTTACCCGACGGGAGGGGTGAGCGAGTGAGCCCTGCAATCTAGAATTTCACCACTGATGTCACTGTTTTCAACCCATTTTACACACTGGCCCTTTAACACAACCGTAACGCCTGACCCATTGCTGGGACTGAGCCGCTAATAACTCAAGCTCCAGACATTAACCCAACCCGGTGTTTCCTCCGCAGCATCCACTTCGCCCAGCTTCACTCAGCTGCCCGATAAACCCGCTGCTTCTTCCCACATTAACCTGAATAACAAACCAGGTTTCGTTCCGCTCTCTGCCATTTCACTTCGAAAATATGCGCTGCCATTGCTCACTGGCTGTAGCCTTTTATAGGGATGGAGGGCCAAGGGGGGGGGGGGGGGGGGGGATTCACATGAACGTACATGAACATCAACATGAAGATCAACACAGAGAGAGGGTGTGTGACGTCATGCTATACTCCAGATGAAATTACACCTCTAGTTCTTCACATAGCAATTTTTTAATTCCTTCAATCTAGAAATGATGAATTTCACTTATTGCTCCTTTAAAAAAAGTAAAAATAAGAAAACACTGGTGAATGCGAGAAGACAGTGGCTATGTACAAAATAAGAAAAAAATGTTTTTACATTGTTTTTTACATGGATGCCCAATGATAATAAAAAAAAATAATCCAATAAGCTGGTAGTTCATCTACATTCATATTTGCATAGTGATTCAAATAGTTCATTTATTTGCCTTATGACCGATCTGCATGAAACTTGGTGAGCATAATCTAGGGACCAGTATCTGAAGTTCCCTCTTGGCAAAAGTTGGAAAACTTACTAAAACTGAGCTTCTATAAGTCAATGAATATTGCGGAGGGTGTGGCTCATCACATAAAGGTGTATAACATCTCAAGGGTTTCACCCATCACCACGCAACTTTGTAGGCATATGACCACACATAATCTGAGGGGACCCCTCCATTATTGACCCCATCAAACAAAATGGGGGCACTAGAGAGCTAATTTCCTATCTAGGCCTAACCGCCATATCGATTTTTACTGAACTTGGTAGATATGTAGAACAGGACGCCTCAAGGTGACTGGAGAAATTTAACTCTAACTGGCAACTGGGTGGCGCTATAACAACAGAAAAATGCTTAAAAATGGCTAAAATGCGACCGATCGCTGTGGCTCCCCCTGTGGCCCAGTGTTTTTGTTTTTTTTCTCATTTTTGGTATGACTAAGTCATGGTATGGAATGCTGTACATAATCATGGAAACTGTCAGTGTGTCATTCTGTCAGTCAGTCATTCTGTCTGTCCCATGTTTGACAAATGATACCATTCTACCACTATTGGCAATGGTACTACTGTACTTTCAATAAAGCAATCGTACGATCAAATTCCCAAAAACTCTGTCTGAATACATTGCTCTTCTTAATGGGTTCAGTTGACTATTGAATCTTCAATTTCCTATGACCTGTATCCCAAACACACACCATGTGAAACTGTACGTGGACAGCTGTGCACTCAATGGGTATGGACTAGTAATGTTTATTACTATTTTTATTATTATCAAATGTTCAGAAAGGTTGTTGTGTGCTATTTTAGAAGTTAACTGGCTAACTGAGTATTATTGCTTGGTGCAGTTTTGTAATTTGGCATTTCCACCATTGGATACATCTGTCCCTTGATGCTGCAACATGCTACACATCAGTGCAGATGTGCTTCAGTGTGTGACCACTAGATAGCAGCAGAGAGCTATAGGAGAGGGCTATGGTGACTTCATATTCCCCATGTTGAAATTAATGGCTTCACTATCAAGTTATGAGAGAAATCTAAAATGGTATTCCCTCAATCCTGAGGTACACAGACATTAAGAGGAGAAGATGCAGAGTTTTATTCTGTACAATCAAAGACAGAGGTGAAGATTTTATTCTGTTAGTGTGAAAGATCTGCACTAGTGACACATTCTCAGACATTGAGTATATAAACTATAGCATCCCAAATGGCACTTAAAACACATGATGACATATGTAATGTGTGGAGGTTTGTCCCATTGTAATTTGGGCAAAGAGCATTCAAAGCCTTTCCAGTCATTTAAGCAAGCTGCTGATTAGTATCAGGTTCTCCCTGTTCCTCTGAGATGCTACGCTAAGCTCCAAACTGACAGCTTTATCACTTAATAGGTCTGGGGATATCCAGGCATTCAGCCTGTGAGCCAGCAAAAGGAAACAGCTGCCATCCCAGCACCCTGCTTCAGCTCTAACAGGCTCACTTCAGCTGTACTCTGCTCCTGGAGGCCCAAATAAGTGTTGCATAACTGTAGTGAAGTCAGACTGTTGACTTGACCTGGACATTACTCCAGTCAGTTCGTGACATCCACAGGAAAACAGCAGTAAAATCTGCACCTCTACTTTAAGTAATGATTCTAAAGATCCAGTCGATAAAGATTTATACTGGCTGGTACCACAAAATGACATAAATCAGTAGGGGTTATGTAGGTTTACTGATCAGTAGCTAACAAACTTGGCAAGTTGATCAGCAGCAATTCACCACATCTTCAACCGTGAGGACTAAAAGGCCTTGTTCTCTCACAAAACTCCTGCACCAAACCAGCTATCCATCTCACGCTCCATTTTACCCTCACAGAGGTACTTGAACTCCTTTGCTGGGGGCAGGCTCTCTCTCCCAGCCCAGTGGGGGACAATCCATACCCTACAACTAAATGTCATTATTCTACGTTGGCATGAGACACTTGGAAGATGCTGGTTTTTGGTTATTTAATGACACAACTTAAAACAAAACAACAAAAAAAACCATGGACATCATCTGTTGTCGGTACTCTATGTCATATTGACCTTGGCATTAACCATTGCAACCCAGCGTCACAGCATATATTCCACCAAATATTAACATCTAACGATGTTGGTGGCCAGCAGGGCAAGCACACTACTCAGCCATGCATGAGACTGTTTGTCCTGACATGTTTTAAATCTAAATGTATTAGTGAAAATGCATGTGTTTGGGAAGAGTTGAGCATACGACTGGATATATGAGATTTGTGTTGAGATGTGTGAGTTTGTCAGTAGATGTTGGAAAACCTGTTTTTGATTCTTCGCTCACAGTGGCAGAAAAACTGTGAGAATGAGAAAAACAATATTTTCTTCACAAATTCGAGGTAACACACGGTGAGTAACTGTTGAACCAGTGGCCATTTTGAGATTGAAGTATTCCTTTAAGCCCAGAAGGAACTGGCAAAGCAGTTCTGTCGTGTTAGTAATTTACATGGACATATATTACCTCAGTTTCAGTCGTTTCTGACTGGACATCCTCTAATTAACTAGCTGTGTAAATGACACCTAATTTGTGTCAGTTACAGGCCTCCACAGCTCAAGGCAGATTGGCACTATCAGTGCAGTTGCAGATCCTACAGGTTTCTGAACATCAGGAAAAGGTCACAGATCACTGAACGTTGCTTTAATGTACTCTCTGGGGCTGGAGCCACTTGTGCTTCAGAGTACCCTTTAAGACTACTTTTCCTGGGCTTTACTTAAAAGTATTCCTTTTAAGTACATTTGCTGTTAATACAAGTGTACTTAAGTAGCATTTTAAATGCAGTAGTTTTACTTGTAATGGAGTATTTTCATCTTCATGTATTGGTACTTTTATATGCTGTAAGTAAGGGATCTGAAGACTTCCTCCATCACTGCCTCTGGTGTCACTCTCATGTTCCTGTTGTATAATTTTGCTTTTAGATACAAACATGTATCTTTCTTGTCAGCTTATATAAGTATCTGGCCAGTCTCATTCGTCAGACTCGGAATTCAGAATCAGCTTTACTGGCCAAGTGTGTGTGTGTGTGTGTGTGTGTGTGTGTGTGTGTGTGTGTGTACATACAAAGATACACACACACACACACACACACACACACACATATATATGCAGTTTCTTATTTCAACAATACTTTGTTTGGTCACAAAAAATGATTAGACAAATTCCCAATTTGACCTTATAATGGCACTAGATGAAAAGTCAGAGGCTCACCAGTTACAAGTTAATACAATGTCAAAACCAAATTGCATAGTAATCCATCCAATAGGGAGATATTTCTGGACCAAAATGGTGCACCAACCAAAACAACCATCCTCAGAGCCATAGCGGCAGTGCAACTAAAAAAAAGACTTCTAACTGAATTCTTGAAACTGACATAGAAACCAGGCCACCACAAAACATTACTGACATTAAACTAAAAAAAGGAAAAGCTTGATGAGCAAAGAGCTTCAGAAGTCAAAGAGAACTTTGAAGTGTTTT
Organism: Epinephelus fuscoguttatus; assembly: GCF_011397635.1. Classification (NCBI taxonomy): domain Eukaryota; kingdom Metazoa; phylum Chordata; class Actinopteri; order Perciformes; family Serranidae; genus Epinephelus; species Epinephelus fuscoguttatus. Next base: position 39,841,988 of record NC_064756.1, on the reverse strand, counting down.
TTAACTTTTTCTCCTCTTGTCACCTGAATTTAGATATTTAGACACATATTCTTCTGCTTCTTTACAGATGATGTCTTCCATGGATGCTGGAACACTCACGATCACCTGTCCCATCATCATGCACACCATCACAACACACTATCTACATCTCGAGTTTGTTTCTTGTCTCCTTGAGCTGAAATAGAATCTAAACATCATTTAAACTCAAGACCAGTTACTTTGAAACGCATTTTTGGATGCAAATGTCATCTCATGTTTGATGCTGCAGACTGCAACAGATCTGAAAAACAAAAGGAGTACATGTGGTCCAGTTTGGGTTTGTATTTATAGATGAACTTGTGTGATAGGGCACTTTAATTTTGATGTGTACAGCTGGTTTGATGGTTTGACAGGTGTCCAACTTTCTGACCTCCTGTTGTGATATGTTCCATTTGCAGATGAGTCATGCACCGCAGGAGATCCTTCTGAAGTCTGTGCTGTAGATTCAGGGCTTTGTTGCTGCTGGACTGTAAAGTTTACTTTTGCACAGAGTTGACCTCGTTTGTCCTCTACATATAAAACACAGTCTGCCAAAAACCCTTCAGCCGAGCAGCTGTCTGGCTGAACTCTGCTGGCAGTGAGCTTCCAACACACACACACACACACACACACACACACACACACACACACACACACACACACACACCAGTCCTTATTCACACTGCTACTTTGGAAAGAGGGATATCCCTTTTCTATGTATTTCACCCTGCAGAGCATTTGGCGTCAAGGTACAACACGTGCGGTATGGTATTTCTCATGTCTCCTGTCTTATCTCAGTCCTGTCTCACTGCTAACATCTCATGAATAATGCGTGATTTTGAGATCTTGACATCAATTCAAGAACAAGTGTGAAGGTGAACATATGTTTGCATGCATTAATGTTGGAAGTGTGTGTGTGTGTGTGTGTGTGTGTGTGTGTGTGTGTGTGTGTGTGTGTGTGTGTGTGTGTGTGTTCGGGGGGGGGATCTTTCTGATTTAGATCTGAAGGTGATTTATATTCCCACATTTACCCACCATCTGATCAGTTTTGTATTGAAATTGTGAAAGCAGAATGTACAAGCACTAACAAGCTCCACTATTCATTCTGAACATTTTTATTTTACCATTTTACCATTGTTTATTTTAACATGAATCATGGTTGAAATGGAGAGGGCCTGATATGGTCACTGACTGGATCGGCTCGTGATGTCTACGTCCTTGTTTCCCAGGTGACCCTGATGCCCTGATGTTCATCAATAGGCTCCATTTTGTCATTCAGGGACAGGCATGGCAACCCCGGGGCAGTGGTGTAAAATGTAGATTACATAATGCAGCTGTTAAGCAGATGTAATGGCAGAGTCATGCTATGTCCCTTCCCCCTCTCCCTGATGGACCGTTGTCCTCCAAAATGGCCATGAAAAGCGAAATTTATATACTGAATAATAATCTGAACTTTATTACAAAATTTAATCATTTCATGTAGGCCTATGTTTCTTGACAGAAACTACCTATATATATATACATATATATATGTATGTATGTATGTATACGGACACAAATATACATACATATCCAGTAGCGGCTCGTGGTGAAATTGGGTGGGAGGGCTAACGCATTAGGCCTATGGCCTATACTGATCAATAGTTCAGCTGCAGTAACAGTAACATCACACTGAGGTACAGTACCAGGTTACAGCAACAATGCACTACGACAAAACTAGAGAATTAGACACACAGACAAAAAAAAAAATTACACACAGACAGGAAAGGTAAAGAAAGGAAAGGAGTAATGCTCCTTTAATAAGAGGTTGGGGCTTGGGCCTAGGGCTGGGCGGTATGGCCTAAAATCATTATCATTGTATTATTCTGGGGGGATGCAGTGACAGTATGATATTGCGGTATCGTCTTCTCTCTTTTTTTTTTTTTACGGTTGCTAATCCATCTATTATTGTGTATAAAACGTATGTATAAACTAATAATAAAATAATAATAATAAATTTTATTTATAACGCGCTTTTACAAGTGCTCAAAGACACTTACATAAAAATAGTAACAGTTTAAAATACAAAACAATATAGAATAATAACACAATTAAAATACAGAAACAATGTAAAAGATCAGGGAGAGATAGAATATGATGGGATAGGATAGAACAGAAAATTAGACATATTTAGTTTACAGATTAAAAGCCAATTTAAAAAGGTGGGTTTTTAGGAGAGATTTGAAGGTGTGGGGGTCTGTACAGTCTCTGATGAATTTGGGGAGTGAATTCCAGAGGGTGGGGGCGGCAACAGAGAAGGCTCTGCCCCCCCAGGTTTGGTGCTTGGTGCTTGGAGGGAGGGGGGGGGGGGGTGATGGAGCAGGTCTGTGAGGTGGGTGGGGGCCAGGTTGTTAAGTGATTTGTAGGTGAGTAGAAGGATTTTGTATTGTATGCGGTGTGAAATGGGGAGCCAGTGTAGTTTCTGGAGGACAGGGGTGATGTGTTCTCGGGAGCGGGTGTGGGTGAGCAGGCGGGCAGCGGACTTCTGGATGTATTGGAGTTTACTGAGGACTTTGATGATGATGATGAACCGTATAGGATGCTGTTGCAATGTTTTTGAGGTGAAAGAAGGCGGTCCTGGTGATGTAGTTAATATGGTGGTCAAACTTAAGTTGGCTGTCAAAAATGATACCAAGGTTCCGGATGTGCGGGGATGAGGACAGAGTACTGTTGTTGAAGGTGAGGCTGAAGTTTTGGGTGGTTCTGGTGTGGGATGTGGGACCAATGATGATAATGTCTGATTTGTCACTGTTCAGTTGAAGATAGTTTCTTTGCATCCAGTTTTTGATTTCAGAGAGACAGTTACTGAGTGTGGAGAGGGTGGTGTTGGTGATGGCTTTGGTGGAAATGTACAATTGGATGTCGTCGGCGTAGCAGTGGAACTGTAGTCCAGCTTGATGGGACTGACTGCTCGAACTAGCATCAGAGCCTGTGCTAGCTCGGACCTTTGGGTTTGCTGCCTCATGCTTTGCATTGAGGTGATATTTCAGGCTTGCAGTACTCCGATAGCACAAAAATTCCTCACTGCAGAAATTACAGAGAACAGTGGTCCTATCAACAGTTCCATCTGGGCATATTTTAAATGTTAACGCTCCATTTACAGGGCCAAGCAGCATCGTCTTGTCTGCCTCCAGCATGTGACAAAGCTACTGTAGCTTTCAATGACGCACCAGGTCATAGGGCACCACTGACCGCAATTTTTTTTTTTTTTCATGCGTTATTTTTTTCTGTGATTAATTAATTGAAATGAGCACATAATTTTGATGGCCCTAACATACACACACACACACACATACATATACATATATATATATATATATATATATCATAGGCGTTTCTAGCCTTTTTTTTATTTTTTTATTACTGTATGTACCTTTTTTAACAAGCTAGAAAAGTGTCAAAACCATACAGCACTTGGTTGCAACGTAATATTTTAACAACAAAAATACAGCAGCACCCCCCCGCCTCAAAAATGGTTTGATCCACCCCATCCCTCCCACCTTTCCCCGACTCGGGCTCTGAGCGCTCTATCTGCACAGAGCAATGTGCTGCCTTCCAGAGTGGGTGATATGCAGTACCTGGCTTAAACCAGGATATGTGGCACATTTCTTAACTCCTACCACTCAATACCAACACATTATTATCATTACCAGTCCTCATTTTTGCTGCATTTAATTGTAGGTCACTGTTTATGTTGTTAGGCAGGAGTTAGCTGACGTTTTTTTCTAGCTAGGAAACGTTACAGGTGGTCAGTACCACTGTCCTCTGTTTGAACTGGAATGAGAGAAGCTAGCTGTTGTGTCATGTGCATGTGTTAATATTAAAGCCAAGGTGCTACTGACTAGCTAACTGACTGGATGCCCATTAACATTATAACTGCTATTGTGTGTAATTATTGTTGTTATTTTGTAGAATTCAAGCACTTTTCTTTTTTGAAGTATATTTTTATTTATGTATTTGTATATATAATACAGACAAGAGAGGCGGCACGGTGGTGTGGTGGTTAGCACTCTGGCCTCACAGCAAGAGGGTTGCCGGTTCAATCCCGGGCGTGGGAGCCCCTTTGTGTGGAGTTTGCATGTTCTCCCCGTGTCAGCGTGGGTTCTCTCCGGGCACTCCGGCTTCCTCCCACAGTCCAAAGACATGCAGATTGGGGACTAGGTTAATTGATAACTCTAAATTGTCCATAGGTGTGAATGTGAGCGTGAATGGTTGTCTGTCTCTATGTGTCAGCCCTGCGATAGTCTGGCGACCTGTCCAGGGTGTACCCTGCCTCTCGCCCGATGTCAGCTGGGATAGGCTCCAGCCCCCCCGCGACCCTCAAGAGGATGAAGCGGTTAGAAGATGAATGAATGAATGAATACAAACAAGAAGGAAAAAGGCAGAGACAAACATTTAAAAAGTCAATTGCTCTTAATGTGTTAATGTTACATGTTGTGCATTGCATTTCAAATTAAAGTCCAAAAAATAAGTCCAAGGTCCATTTTTGGTATTTTTGGTACTCACTATAGGGGGCTGGTTTACTCCAGAAACATACATACTCTTTATGTGTATGTTGAGGAGCTGCTGTATGAAAATGAGTTATCCTCCCCCAGAAATTAGGGTTACGATATGTTTCTTTTATGATTCCAATCCATTCCTCTTTTGCTGTGGCTCAGCATTTAAAAAACCCTTATCAGATTTGATGGTTTAGTCACAGACTTTCCCAAAAAGTGTTGTGCTTTTCTTTCACAAAAGTGGGAATGAAATTGAGTTAAAATGTACAAAACAGTAAAATTTATCTTGCCTGGCCGGGCAGCTCTCTACCTCTAAACCTCTGATCCTAGAATATATATATATATATATATATATATATATATAAATAAATGACCCCCCTGTCTAAAAATAAATAAATGACCCCCTGCCTAAAAGTATTGATTTGAATGTGGACCTTAAAACCTGGCCTTCAGCACATGACACATTATTATATAACCAATAAACTGTAGATATAGTGATGTAGATGTAATGAGTGCAGCTTGTGTGCAGCTGAGCTGGGCGTATCATCACAGTGACATTTCTCATAGTTGATCAGTGTGCAATACAGTAATACTTAAAATGAATGGAGCTTGTACTGTACACACTAACTGAGATTTTAATGCAATGGGCTTGTATGGGAAACTGAATAATTGTTATGTATTTTATAATGTGTAATTTATTTATTAAATATTGGCCACTCTGTAGTTCCATATGGACAGTCTTGAAAGATGAATAATTTCCCATTTTGTACGGGAGCAGATGTACTCATATCTTGTGCTCCAACAACAGAACTCTTGAAAATGTTAAGAAAACGTAGTGACTCTCTCTACCTTCATATGTTTCATCCTCAAGTAAATCACAGCATCCTCACAACACCTGTGAATGACAGGCATTTTTCATTACTTAGGTACCGTTGCTATGGTAACCACTCACCTCTCCGACTTTGAGATGTGGTGTTACTTCAGGCGTCCTAAAAGTGTCATTTACAAAGATAAATGAAGAAAACAAGAGAGCAACCTGCCTCATGCTCAGCACAGTCTGAACAGAGACACAGAAGCAGGATAGAGGACGAAGTACAAGATCAACACTGCCATAATGAAATGATACATTCTAAGAAGCAACACACACACACACACACACACACATATATAGATATGTATACATATTACATATGTGTGTGTGTGTGTGTGTGTGTGTGTGTGTGTGTGTGTGTGTGTGTGCGCGTGTGAGATACTTTTACTATTTGTACTCTTCCCACTTTGTATTTCAACTGCCATACAGCAATTTCCCTTGGGATAAATAAAGTTTTATTTTATCTAAAATATGCCGCAGGGCATCAAGGCTACTGCAAATTTAAAAGAAGAAAAAGTTCTTCCATTTGTTGAAGACTGACAGACAGCACATCCAATCGGTGACAAGGAACTATTGTACAATATGTACTTGCCATAGACTGTAAAAAATAATGGATGCAGTTGCAGTGATGTCACCCATTGGCTTGTGGACTTCCATTTTGAATCCTCGAAATTAGCTATAGGGACCAAACCATTTTATGTACCAGGCTGTAAACATATTTCTGCTGTAAAGTTGGGCATTTTAACATGGGGGTCTATGGGGATTGACAGAAGTGCAGTTTTTGCCACTAAATGTTGGCTGCATTTTTTAATGTTGGATTCATTTTTTTAATGTTTGCAATGTCATTTTCCAGCCCTGGAGGTTGCTGATTGGTACTTACCTATTTTGGTTTGAGTCACAAAAGACACCATTGTACTTTCTCTTTTGCTGTGATGTTTTGTAAAATATTTTGTTCATTTGTTTGTTCTGTGACATTTCATTGGGTTTTCTAAAATTTTGTAAAATATCAAATGTTGTGTTTTTGACCATCAGGGCCACCATAGAGTTTGCATAAATTAATGTCCATTAGGCATCAACACATATGGTTGTACAAGTGCCACTCAGTTTGTCCTCCAGATATGTATTCTTCCATAGCACCTCTTGAAACAAATGAAACACTAGTCGGGTTTCCATCCACCTATTTTTATTCGCGTTTTCAACAACTGCGTAAAGAAACTTGAATGGAAACGCCAGACATTCGAAAAAAGGCCGAAATATCGCAAAAAAGTTTTTACGCTTGGAGGGGGTGGAAAAGTCAGTGTATCAATATTAGGAAAATGCGACTTTTGGCAATGGAAACAAATTTAGCGAATAAACGATGACGTAGGCTACCGAATCCTACTTCTACTTCACACACACACACCTGTGTGAACTTAGAGAGAGGTAATTACTCCAGTGTCAGGTGAGTGTAGGCTATTTCACAACTTACCTGAATAGACTGGATGTGTTGAATACCGCTGCATCATGTGCACTGCCTGGTGTACCAACACAGACATCACAGCATTATGTAGGCTACGCTGACAAGGCTGATATGAGTGTGATGAGAGCTCTCACAATAGCCAAGAAGTTCCCAAGGAATCTCTCCATCTCGCCGTAGTCATGGATGTGCCGGTAATTGTTTACATCAGTTGTGGACATGAGACACTCTGAGTGACGTCATCTCATGGCGCCCTCTTCTTCTACGGGTGTTCTTTTGCATTTTTATTTTTCATGAGAAGCGCCACCTTCTGCTCGACCTGTTGACTCCCAATACTCGCAAAACAATAATGAATGGAAATGTGCATAAAATCGCATTTTCTTTTGCACATTTTCACAAAATTCGCTTAAAATTTGCGATACATTTGGATGGAAACCCAGCTACTGTCTGTAATATGTGGAGCACCTGTGGATTAATTCTGGATACTTCATACAGCATCATACAGCCACTGCACAGCTAATAGACAGAGCAATTAGTAATAATGTGCAGCTGTGAGATCTGTGAGATCCACACATGTGCAAAGGGATCCCGCTAATTAGGCAGAGGGAGGAGTCCCTTCCTTTGTCTGCTTCAGTGATTGTGCTTAAGAAAGCTGCATAGAACATTCTGTGTCCAACAATGGGGTCCATGCAGTTTATTGTGTTTGGCTTTGTGCTTGCATGTGTCGAGCTTAGTGACACTCGATTTTTAAGTATCACAGTGCCAACCTACTGGAGAGATGATGTGGAAGTCAAGCCACCAGCAGAACCTGAGAGAGAGCACTCCAGGGATTCTGCTCAACAAGCTGGCATGCTCCAGGCAGATCAGATCCAGCATGCAGTCGCACCACTCTCCTGGAAGTTTCCAGAGGAACCAGTGGATTCAGTTAACAAGCCCCCTGTCAAGTTTGATCTGCGGCAGCGGGCAACGGACAACCGTGTTGCTGTGAGGTGTGGGGAAAATAAGATCCACGTGGAGGTGAGCCAGGACCTGCTGGGCCTGGGCAAGCTGATAAAGCCAGAGGAAATCACTCTTGGTGGCCATTCAGCCACTGAGATTGACAACTTGTCTCATGTGCTAATCTTTGAATGTGAACTGCACAGCTGTGACAGCATACTAGTGGTATGAGATTTTTATTCATAATGCACTGATATTCCACTTCAGTCAAGTAATCTTAATCAGATGTTCTTTTCTTCTTAGATGACAGAGAATGCTTTCATTTATGCCTTTGCACTGGTCTACAACCCCAAAGTGTCTGGCAGAAGTCACATCATAAGGAGCCAGAGTGCTGTCATCGGAGTGGAGTGCCACTACCTGAGGTGAAAAAGGATCAGCCTGCAAGGACTCACTGGAGTTTAATTTGAAGAAATCTGCTTTATATGTAATTAAATGAAGACATAATAAAAGTTTTAATGTTTCAACAGACTGGTTTTACTTGACCAAACCCAAGGAGACACAAACACAACTTCTGAATATGGTTTCAGAATCTGATGGGTCACAGAACATGCTATAACATCTGAATCATGCACCAGACATCTGTGTCACATATTATCAGGCTGTATAGTTTAATGTTGTAGTGCACTGAGTGGCTCTGTAAGCCTAAAAATACAGGACAAAATGCTTTAAAAGTTATCTAACACACTAACACAGGGTCTGGGTCCAGACTTGTCTTTACTCATTAGTTCAAGGTCCACACAGTTTAATACATTCAGCATCATACATGCGTTTGGTCATGTCATCGAGCTAGTCTGCTGTCTGTCAAGAAGCTATCCATTAGTCACTCACTCTACAGCAGGAAATGGCACTTCAAAATAAAAGCTCTGTGCCAGACATTTACTGTACTTCAAAATAAAGTGTTTTTTTGTTTTGTTTTTTTTACAAACTTTACACATCTCATTGTCACTTGCAGTCCATTAAAAATGGCCCTGTGACCCACTTTTGGACTGTCACCCACCAGTTGGGAGCCACTGATCTAGCACACATAAAATTACATTCACTGTTCTTTTCCAGGTGGTGTTAGATTTACCAAACCATTTTAGTTCTCACTTAAGTTTTAAACTGTTCAAATTGTCAGTGAGGAGGCATTTGCAACATGACCTCATCAAAAGTAAAACTATGACAATTGCTTCTAGCCCTTTTAAAACTGTATTCTGATTTATTAATGTGTATATCCTCAGAAATCCAGTAATTTTCTCCCTAATTGTGATAATACCTTCAAAACTAATAAAATCAGCCTATAATGATAACACTGGCATTTCTCAAGACTTGGTGGATGCTTTCTTATTGTGTATTGTGTGGCAGTGTGCAGGCTAGAGCAGGGATACTGAATTTGTTTAGCCTGGGGACCATTTTTGCAAAATGACAGGAGGCCATGGGCCACTTAGTAAACAAACCATGATATTTATCAGATAAAATGAACAAACAAGGCAAATTCCATCGCAGCAGCCACAAACAGGTCAGGTGAACACACGGGCGTTTCTAGAATTTGAGGACATTCAGGGCTCAGCCTGGACCCCAGACCCTCCCCTGGCACATTTTTTAATAAACAAGCTCTTTTTGAAGGGGTTTTAATGCACTCTGGCACCTTATTCAATCTACAAAAAATCCCCAGTGTGAATCAGTTGATTTTCTCTGTGAATTAGAAAATGGTCAGCGAGCCACCATGCATCCTGTCACAGGCCAGATTTGGCCTGCAGGCTGCAAGTTCACTGGTCTTGAGACTTGTAGTAAAACCTAAGCAAAATTTATCTGAATCAGACACTGAGGGGGTAAATAAGAATGACGCCCCATGAACAGTTGATTTGTTTGTACTTTCCCGTAGTTCACTCAAGTATTGTGATGTGTCTGAAAGTCACTGCTGTTCTGTACACAGATGCTGGTGTTGCAACTGTACAGTTTCAGTTTCATTTTTAGGATGCACAGCTTGGATGTCATCCAGAATTACTATAACTATAGAACATATCGAGAAATGTGAATTTGCAAAATGTTCATTGAACTTATTTTGTTTAAGGTGGCACAGTGATGCAACAGTTAGCATTACCACCTCACAACAAGTGGGTTCCTGGTTTAAACCCAGCATGGGGGCTTTGAACCCCAGGGGTGGGGGAGCCCATCTGTGCGGAGTTTGCATGTTCTCCCCATGTCAGCATGGGTTTTAGGCTCCTTTTCTTTAGTTTCTTTTTGATGAACAGCAAGAGTGATGGTGAAACACTTGTGTAAGAAATGTGGTTGCAAGAACTGCTTTTCTCAGGACCAGTTCTCAAAACTGATTGTGATAATCTTCCATTTAGTGTTGCAAATTGTGGAAGTGTGCGAACACGGTGCTAATGTTGGTGGTCCAAGGTTAGAAATGTCAAAATAGCGGCCTGGCCCACAGTAGAGAGAAACTCTCTTAACATTAGTATATTCCAACAAATTTAACACAAGGATACCTGCAGTTAGAAAGTTCAGGGCTGTGACATGTTCATGCATGGACGCCTAATCTGATGTTTGTTATAAGTGCAACATGTCAAAATGCTAGAAGAGAGAAATGATTTCATGTTGAAAATTGCAACTTGCATGCTGCAAACTTGGTGAAACAAGCCCCTGGTTGACAAAGATAGGTTATTCTTGGACTTGCAAAGACTTTCACAAAATTAAAGACTAATTTTAAAACTAAAAGTGTAGAGTTGTAATTGTAGTGCCCTCATTGGCCCGGCAAATGTCACTTTCCTCCCTCAGATGTTAATGCTTACCACACATTTTTAGCACTACTCTGAAGTGTTTTAAAGCCACTGATATGGCAGAGGGTTGGTCATTACAAATGCATGGCAGGCGCTGATCAAAGATACAAGATACTTGAGCCCAAAAATGTGGTAGCATGAGGAAGCGTATGAGGTTTTCGCAGTGTGAGTGCCCACAGAGTAAGTCTGAAAAGAAATAAATGGAGCGACATCTTTAAACACTGTGACCAGGTCTGTGATATGTACATCCATGGATGTGATACACAGTCTTGACAGTTTTTTCCACTATTCCACTGATCTACAGGTGGTGGTAACACACCAAGATATACTTCAATATGCCAGCAAAGGCAGGGAAGACGACGCTGCTAGCATGTAATCATGGATGTAAACAATGCAAGATTTAAAATACTTAACAAATCAGCTCAACGTGTTTGTTAGGCCTCAGGGATACACACCATGTGTTTGTATGTGTAGCTTTTTGCTTTCATACTTTTGTAGAGAAGGAAGTGACTTACCTCACATCTGGGGACCCTAAAGGAGGTGACTTGCCTCACATCTGAGGATCCTACACGAAGTGACTTACTTCACATCTGGGGACCCTAAAGGAAGTGACTTACCTCACATCTGGGGACTTGAAAGGGAGTGACTTACTTCACATATGGGGACCCTAAAGGAAGTGATTTACCTCAGGTCCTGGGGCACTTTTTGTTTTCCTAAACTGTGTTTTGCCTAGTCCCACCTCACTGTGCCATGAATGGCCAGTACATTATGTTCTTACTCAAAACTAGTCAAATACTGACTCTTGGTCAGTGGCCCTTGGCATACCAGCACATCTAGGAGCCCCTCAGCATCTGCATGAGATGCACTGGGCGGCGTCATTATTCAAAGCTCCAAGCAACTGACATATTATAAAGAGCAGGAAAGTCAGCATAGGGAGTGAGGGAGGGAGAGGAGGTGGATGGGTCAAACAAACACAGAGCTTTAACCTCATTTCCAGTGTAAAACTTTGAGTTATTTGAACTACATAGCAGATACCCTACATACAAGTATGAACCTTGAAATGAGCACAGCAGGACCTCTTATTCTGAGTTTAAACAATGACGTCTTTTCTGTTTCTCATCTGACACACTGATGTTTGTCCAGACATGATGATATCTACAATAGGTGTGGACAATCCAACAGTCAGTCCTGGCTTCAGACTGCAGTGGAAATCCTTTTTCCCTGCTGAGGACAGTAAATACTTAGAGCCTGCAGGAATGAATAATAACAATAGTGCTTTTTGTTGTAAGTGAACCAAGCTGTGATTGTAATTTATCCTGTATTTATCCTCCTCAGTTTTTCCTGGAACACTCCCTGCTCTCTGCATGCTGATGTTTTATTGTTGTAGGAGTTCAGACCTTATCAAACCATTTCATGATTTCTGGAAAATTTCATTCATGCTGAAGCCCATGTTGTTGACAAAACTTGTCACGACAACATAGTTTCACTTTGTTTATGCTGTGTATGAGTTTTTCCTGGAAACCCTGCACTGAATCCTCCAGCAGCTGTTTGGTTTCATGCTAGTGCTGCTCAGAATATCTCCTCCACCTCAATCATAATATTGGAAAGCTTTGCCATCATCTGACTCTTCTCATCAAGAAGTTATCAGCTCCTTCCAGTGACCTCACAGTTACATTTCTCATCAGCATTGTGGTTTATAGGGTGCTTTATTTTTCCATATTTCATATAGATTTTGTGATAACATCAACATGTGTTTCAGTGTGTGTATTGCAACATGTGTAGCAACATCTGTCGGTTGTGTATTTGTGTGCTGTCTCTTTTATCTCACCCATGGGTCTTCATCTCGCCGCCGCCTCCTCCTCCTCCACACTACTGCAGAGGCTTGTGCACAGCAGCACACGTGGTGCAGGATATTCTCTGATATTTCCGCTGTCTGAAGGCCTTTAATGCTAATTTCACAGAAAAGCCTGCCAGATGTGCACCACGTATGTGGCTATGTTTTGCATCTTATCACCACAGGAGAACACACACTGTTGCTACTGATTCATTTTCATGATTATTAAATAAAACACTCATTCCCAGGTCAGCAAATACAGATGCTTTGGGTTGGTAGTTGGACTCAACAATCAACTACCTTTCTCTGCTGTTACAGAGAGCATTTTTAAGACAAGAAACTTCCTGCTACAGTGATTAACAAATACTACTCAACTCTAATTGGCTTTTGTTTCTCCCTAAGGTCAATAAATTACCACAGAGGGAGGTCGAGGAGGCACCAACAGAACCCACATTCCATCTGCAATCCCAGGCACACATCTCACACAGAACATCAGTTCCGAACCCTGTAGGGAGGTCTGGGGGCATGCTCCTCCAGGAGAAAAATTTATATTTGATTTAAAGGCATCATTATGGTAAATTCTGAGAGCCAAGTTATGATGGCAGAATATGCCTAGATTTCAACATCTTTGTGCTTTTTATGTGTGAAAAATGTTCTATTTTTACTGATAAACACACTAGTGGTAAGTTATGGTGAAGGGTTACACTTAAAATACGGCTAAGATTAGTGGTTAAACATTTCAGTAATCAAAAGAAAAATGACTGACATACTGATGGAGGGCTATTTTATTATTTAAAATCATGTGCAGACAAAATATTCTTTTAAAATTCTCACACTCACAAACACAGTTACAGATACGCAAAACAATACAAAATACGCAATACGAAAAGGAAACAAAAGGTAAGACTCAAATCAGTTACACACAAACAGACACAAATTACTGCTTTCCTCTTCCTCCCCCTCCCTCCCTCACGATTTCCAAGTATGGCACCCTGAAACAGAGCATTTAATTTTACGCGGCTTCGAAAAGAAGATATCAAAAGCCCTCTGGGAAAGGCCCATTTATGGCAACCCACTGGATCAGTGGCATGCGCAATTCGGCAGAGGCGCAGGTGCCAGAGCTAATAGCGGCCATTCAAATCAATGTAAGCTGCGCCGCACCGCGTCCCAGCGGAAATTCAGTGCTCCGCTCCGGATTGTATTTCACATCGCTACATCAACATGATGTGACATGTAACTACTATGAGCCTAATGAAAAAGAAAAAGTTTTCAGAGCTTACTTCAGTGGTGCTGTGTGTTGCCATGCAGGCTCAGAGTTGTCTTAAATACAGCCACACAATTCTCTACTGATGTTTTCCAGGTGTTTTCAAGAATGCTTCACGAAGTGGACGTCAGTATTCGTCAGTATTCCGCTTAGAAATGCGTTCTGCTCTATCAACTCAAGTTCACGCTAGCGCTAGGGGAGTGACATCTGTGGTGAGGCTGGGGTGGGTGAGGGGGGAGCCAAAGAATTCTCAGTAGGTACTCCAGCTGTGCTCTGCAGAGTGTCAGAGTTCATTTACTGGAGGCATTTTATATCTGGCCGATTTTTGGAGACTATGGTGGGGCAAATTAGTCAATGAATCGGAAACACTGTATATATATACTAGAAAACTTGTGCCCTTTTCCTCCTTGTGTGGTGTATTCCGCATGATCCGGAGGGTGCGCCACTTTAAGTGGTCTGACCGGCAACCTGTTGAGACGATTTAGTTCTCCATCCACACTCCAACTCTTCGGTGGGGGGTTACGGGGTTACTTGGCCCTGCCCCCCCACCACTGTAGTGTATGGACACACACACACAAACACAAACACATCTACACACACACACACACACACACACACACACACACACACACACAAGCTCCCCAGTAAAGCATAAGGACAATATGCAAAGGCAAACAGAACAACAATAATAAGTGCTATAGTGTTATAGAGAGGTGGTTGGGGTTAGGGTTACAGTTTATTAGTAACAGGCTGAATCATGTCGTCATGTATAAATTCATTATAAAGTGGATTATTGCTACATTTGGCCACATCATTATTCACTACAAAGTTGCGTTGTAGCAGGGTTCAAATAACTGTCACATTGGTGGATTTGTCTTGTACTGGTTGTTGGCAAGGTTTGTATAGGTGTGTTGTGTACTGCAGCTATACGTATATATGTCTCAAACGAACGGTTGTTTTGTCACCCTTATAGAAATACAATGACAGCCAAATGGCTGATAACCAACTGGAATGGAGTGCAGATCAGAAAATGTGCATTTGCAAAATGTCAGACTGATGCAGATCCTCAGTTGTAGTATGAATGGAGTCATGTGCAGGTCCGTGCAACTGGTACAAGTCCGCAGCTGTCCACAAAATGCAGAAATTATGTCTGAGCTTTTAACCTTTAACCCTGTGGCTGATGCAACCACCAATGCTGCTGTGGTTTAAAAGTGAGGCAGGATTACAGTTTTTCCTGATTGCCTGAATGTGTGCTTAATGAAATTGGGATCCACTTGAGCCTCATCATCAACCTCTTGCACAGCAAAAGTTAGTTAAAGATGTTCTGTAACAGCTTATCTGGAGCCTATCCCAGCTGACATTGGGCGAGAGGCAGGGTACGCCCTGGACAGGTCGCCAGACTATCACAGGGCTAACACACACAGACAGACAAACCAACCCACTCACATTCACACATACGGCCAATTTAGAGTCACCACTTAACCTCACCTGCATATCTTTGGACACTGAAAGCCGGAGTGCCCCGATATAACCACTGCATCACGGTGCCACCCTGACAGAAATGACTTGCACAATTATGAATCTTTAATGAATGCACCAGTGTGAAAAACTTCTTTTCACAACTGTTCAACCAGCAATCAGTCTGTATCCATCTATAAAAGATGTCAACTCTATGTTGCTATTTGCAAGCATGGATCAAATGGGAAAAAGGCATGTAATGAAAGGAAGTGACCATTTATCAGCATTTCTGAGCCTGAAAAGTATGAAAACAAGACCAAAGGTCAAAATTCATATGGCTGTAGTGGTCCAGCAAAAAAGAATGACATAGAAAAATCTGATTGAGTGCAATAAAAAATGTATTTCAGAGTTTTGGTGACATCCGTTGTTGGTTCTTTTGTGAATAAAGAATGCAGCAAAAGGGGTCTCAGTAGTGGATAATGCCAGCACCCCATGTACAGAAGCATTGCCTCACTGCAGTGGTCACGGGTTCGAATCCCGCTTGCAGCCCTTTGCTGCATGTCAGTCCCCACTCTCTCTCTGTCTCCCCATTCCACAAAAATAATCTTTAAAAAAAAAAAAAAAAAAAACTAGAACTGCAAGCAGTTATGAAAGGGGGCCAAGCCCCCCAGTGAGACTCGGTCCCCACGTCCCACGGAGCCCATGGAAGTTCTCCCCGAAGGACAACGGGCTCTGGGCGAGCACATGTTTATGAATGTGTCATTTAAAATGTGGAAGTTGCAGGCAAAACTGCCTTTGCATCCGTTATAGCGCCACCTATAGACCGATTTGCAAGGAATTTGGCACAAAGCCTCTGGATGACCTCGGGAACAAGTGACTTAAGTTTGATGTTGAAAGCATGTACTTTGAGCGAAATATGAAACAATGTGTGTTTTTTAGCTAGCAAAAAAGATTGTTTGGTTGTAACAAGCGCATTTTTTGGAGTGCCAAAATTCTTTTGATAACTTTTCATCAGACACATCTGGAGATTCTATGTGCAAAGTTTCAGGCAGGTGGCACTTAAAATGTAGGAGGAGTTTGAAAAAGTAGGTTTTCGACATGTGGCAAATTAGCAAAGAGAATGTGCAGCAGAAGTGGGCGGGGCCTGTGTCAGAAAACCCAGCTCTATCCAGGGAACACATGGATATAATGTCTGTGAAAGTGTCATTTAAAATGTGTAAGTTGCAGGCAAAAACATGTTTGCACCCGTTATAGCGCCACCTAGTGAAGTACATGTGAAATTTTTGGTACAGAAGATCTGTGTCCTATTCTACATGTACCCTTAAAATTTCAAAGCCCTCAGCATAATAGTTTGGCTGAAATTAATGTTTGTTGTTTATCTTGTAATAAGCCACGCCCACATTGGCCAGTCATGACCACCTTCAAGATATGACCTCAGAATTGGCCGTACATCATACCAACCGAATTTCATAGAAACCGGTGCAGCTGTTCAAGAGATATAAACTTACCATATTTGTAGCGCCCCCTAGTTGCCAAAATTTGCCAAATTTGGCTCATACCCTCACAGTCTTATGCCAACCGATGATCTCAAATTTGGTGTTAATAGCATTTAGTTTGACCGAGATATCCAACAGTTTGCATTTTTATAGCTAGCTGTAGAAGTTTGTTTGTTAATAATTTGCATATTTTTTGACTGAATAAAATTCTTTGGATAACTTTAGATCAGATCCAGGCGAAGAGTGTATATGTCAAGTTTCACGCAGATTGGACAAAATCCCAAGGAGAAGTTCGAAAAAGTAGGTTTTCCAGTTTTCACGATTTTGCGAAAAAACTTCCTAGGCGCAAGTGGACGTGGCCTATGGCAAAGTGATTCAGCTCTATTTAGGGAAGCTGGGGATACAAGATTTTTGAATGTGCGACATACGGTGTGGGAGCTATAGGCAAAAATACATTGGCCTAGGTTATAGCGCCCCCTGCAGGCAGATATACATAGCTTTTTTGCGTCTGAGGTATGTGCAGGGGTCTGGACCACTCCTCCAAATTGCACCACCCTCCCTTGCACGGTTTAGCCTGCAGCACCACTTTTACCTACGGAAGAATAAAAATAAAAATCTTTACAAAAACAATAGGGTTCCTAGCACCGCTGGTCCTAGGAAACGCATCTGCTTGCATACGCGTTCCCTCAGCCCCTCGGGCTTGGCCCCCTAAAAAAAAAAGAATGCCGCAAAAAAGCTGTACCATAATCAATGCTTACTGTAGTGCAGCACAGGTCATGCTCTATGTGCTAACTGTAGGTCTTAAATGCCAATGACAGTTGGTGAGCGTGGAAAAACCTGCACACAAGAATTAAATAAATGAAGAAAATTATAAATATATATATATATATATATATATATATATATAAACTCACTGTATTTCAACTGCGCATCTCAAAAAGTGTACAAAAAAAACCAAAACAAAAGTGCAGCTGCAGACTGCAGCAGGGTTTGGTATTTCTAGTAAATAATAAGAATAAAACCACATTCTGAATATTAATCCTCAGAGAGAATTCTACACCCTGTGTGTTGTGAACTACTTCTCCACTGCACAGTGAATAAAATCACCTAAACCTGCCACATAATTGGACATGAAATAATTTTCGGTTCTTGTTTTAAAAAAAAACTATTTAGATTAAATATGAGAGGGACAAACCTCTGAAAACAAAGCTGATTTTGTTTGGTAAAACACAAATGAAGCAGCCAGTACTATGCAGCTGTTTATGTCCTGTGCGAGTGAGGCATTACTCCCAACTGACTGAGGCATTTGTTATCAGTGTTGAGGGTTACAAAAGTAACGCATTACCAGCAGGATTTTGGTTAATATTATTACTGTTATTTGTTTTCATTTATCATTTATCCACATTGATCCATACCACTCAACTTCCACCAGCTCCAGTGTATTCATTTTGCATTTGTCATAGTGACTGACTCTCACGCCATTCTGTTTGTTGTGTGAACTTCAACATTTATTTGTTGTGTTTCATATCATAGGCCCACAGATATTTACTGATATCTCATAATTACCAGACTTTGATCCTCTGCCTGACCCTCCCTGTGTCCAAGGCTATTCATTTATTTTCAATGGTCTATGCTGTTTAATTGTTCTATATCATCGGGCTATTATTAATGTAAGCAGGGGATTTTAATACAAAGTGGTAACCACTGTATGTGAATGCATGAATGGGTCAGACCTGTGCAGCTCTGGATTTGAAATGAACTGTAATAAACTGGAGCTTCTGTGCTTCGATTACCTGCTGTGAAACAACATGACCCTCATTAATAAAAAATTGAAATTAAAATTAAAAATTTGAAATTAATTAAAATTAAATTAAAAAATAATATTAGTTCTTCTGAGGTCATTTTGGTCAAAGTAACATAAGAGTAGTGTAATAAGTAACTTATTACTCTACACAGAGAGTAATGTTGTAAAGTAACGTATCACTTTCAAATGAAGGTAACTAGTAATACGTAATGCATTAGATTTTGAGAGGAACTTGCCCAACACTGCTTGTTACACTGAATGGTCTGAGGTCATGAGACAGAAGCTTATCCCATCATGCACTGGGTGGAAGTCAGGTAGACAGGTTCCATAGGTCAACAGTCAATCACATGGCTAACAAACACATTGATGCCTATGGACAACCTGACCCACAGGAGGAATACTGAGGGAGCATGCAAGCGGAGGAAGAAACTCCATGCTGAAAAGACTGGGAATCAAACCCTCAACCCTCTGCTTGTGCTGTGAAGCATCAGGTTAATCACTGAGACATAGAGGGCCCAGTGATACAGTTTGCAGTAATCCTTATGGATTAGTGTTCTGCTGCTATCTAAAACAAACACTTTGACTCTGATGCCTCTGTGGCCTGTGATGTAAATGTGACATCAGCAGCAGCCTGCTGTTTTCTCAAATGCATCCTCGTGATGTCAGTAGGAGTTGCTATATTTAGAGGCGATGGTGGCGTACCATGCATCAGATGATGTATTATTTGTACAGTACTGCCATGTTCTCTGCTCTTTTCAGAATGCTGGTTTGGATTAAGTTTGGTGTTGATGAAATCATGTACACTGAAGCATAGCTACTAAGGTTCTACTGAGGGACTACGTCTTTAGCAGACATGAGACACTGGCTGTGTTCGATATCATTCACTCATTTGCTACTAATTATATTTATTTATTTATGTATTTATTTATTTATTTATTTGGATCCCCTTTAGTTACTACCTAGGTAGTTACTACCTTGGGAGTAACTAAAGGGGTAACTCATCAGTAACTCATTAGAATTACATCATTAAAAGAAAAGAAAGAAAAAGAAGAAAAGAAGAAGAAAAAAAAAGTATATATCATTACATGAAAAACATTTGCATATACATACACTCATTCATATGGCATACACCTACATACATGCATGCACTACATAAATACTTGCAGACATACATACCCCCCCCCCCACACACACACACACACACACACACACGCACATATTCACATGCATTTCACGTGCGCGAAAAATATTTCTTCAGTCTCTTTTTAAAAACTGTTTTGCTTGTAGCATGAGCAATCTCAGATGGCAAATCATTCCATGCCCTCATCCCTCTGTATATAACAATTCGTTGCCCTGCACTTGTATTTGCCCCTGGAAGTAAAAAACAAGCACTAGCTGAAAGCCTGGGATTGAAATTATGAGTATTACTGCTAAATGAAAGTTGACTGTACAATACAAATGGAACTTTGGAACAGACGGTTGTAACCCAGTTTCTCTTTCTCCTCTGGTCCATCTCGTGTCTGTCCCATACAGTCTGTCTGTTCCTTTGGGCCAATGCATGATAGGATATATTGCTTAGTGAGTGACCATCAGTTGTACACTACTTTTCGCAGTGCATTGTGGGATACTTTAAGTCCACTATACAGGGTATAATAATTCGCACTACACATACGTACAGCACTACAAAATAGTGAAGTCACTATATAGCAGACTATACAGTGAGTAGTGAGTGATTTTGGACACAGCCTCTATAGTATACTTTGTACTAATGGAACAGTTTTGTCTAAAATACATTTTAATGGAGTAATGGCAAAATTGAAAACTATCAATGTGGGTGAATGCAACTTTATTTGTATAAAGTATAAAAGGTCACATTTGAAAACTCAACAGTAATAACTTTGACATTGCTTCTGGAAAGAAATATTATTGTGTTTTTCAGCTATTATTTGATGCTTTAACCATCACAAACAAAATGTCACTGACCTCCACTGAACTGGGCAGTGGCATTAATCTCAGGAGTGCGTATATTAAAATCTTGGTTAATAAAACCTGTCTGGATGGCTAGATATGATAAGAGATAAATTGGAAAATGGTCCTTTTAATGGAACATTACTCTTACAGTACACGTCACATGTTGAAAATGACTGCCCATTTAAAGTGATAAACTGCAAGATTGCCCGTTAATACAAGATTACCTGTCCATAAAACAATGTAGCCAGAACTGTGACGTTGTGACTCCATCCATTTAGCATTGGGTACTAGTTTAATTATTTGCTAACACTGTCCATGTGTATGCACATGTGTGTACTTGCTTGTATTGTAGCATTGGATATATTCTGTTTGTCAAGCTCCATTTAATTGTGTAATGTGTGTACTGGACATGTATCTCAGCCTGGAGTATTGATTGGTTTGGAAGTTCACCATTGTTTACTATCTGTCAAGGCTGTAAGTCATTAGTAGCTATGTAGACAGATGCTGCCTCTGTTAGTCATCTGTACTCATTAGTGCATCGATCTGATGAGATTAAGGTTGTTGGGTAAACATCGTAACATCCATGATTTCCTGGGGCAGGACTTTTCCATGTTTCCATTAGCTGCTCTGATGTCAGATGGTATCATTATGAATATATCTTTCATTTTGTATTTACTACGTAATATTTACAATTCTCAGGTGTAGGAAGGACTCAGTTTACTACCTTTGTGGTTCACAGTGTCTGTTATATAGTTTTTCTTTAGTTTTTTGTATTGACCTTGGACAAAGAAGACAAAAAGTTCATCTCAATGTCTATATAGTAGCTTTTCTGACGCTTTCAATCATGTCACATGATCTTCATCAGCACATAAGGGTTGCTGTTTCCAAGGTCAAGAATAGGGATTGTTTGTTAATTTTGTTAATATTTTGGTCGTTTACCTGAAGATATCTACCACCACAAGACTGATGAAACAATCTGTATGCTCAAGGTTGGATTATCAACCAGGCAAACGTCCCAGGGACATAGCATTCCTGGGGCCTTAAGGCTCAAGGATTAATGTACAACAGGCTTTTGGAATATGCGTTGCTAAAGCAAAACAAAAACCGATGTGGGCTGTGAAGTGAGTCCTGCTTTAGTGGCCATGCTAGTGGGCTGGCGCGGAGGGAGAGACTCAACAATTAATCTGTCCACTACTGGTCCAGACTAGATATCTTCAAAATAATAAGAAATATCACAGTGATCCATCCATCCGTCCATTTTAATCCACTTAATCGCAGGCAGCAGGCTGAGCAAAATATTCCAGATGACCTTCTCCCTAGCTTAGCTCTTTTTAGTCCTCCTTGGGGATCCTGAGGTGTTCCCAGGCCAAATGAGATAAATTATCCCTCCAGCATGTTCTGGGTCTGCCCTGGGGTCTTCCACTATTTGGACGTGCTCGGACAACTTCAGAAGGTGTCCAGGAGCATCCTGATCCAATACCTGAACTACCTCAATTGGCCCCTTTCAATGCGAAGGAGCAGCAGCTCCACTCCAAGCTTCCTCTAGATGTCTAAGATTTTTGCCCTATCTCCGAGGCTGAGCCCAGCCATCAAACAAAGAAAACTCCTTTTAGCTGCTTATGTCGACAATCTGATTTTTTGGGTTACCACCCAAAGCTCTTGACCATAGAAGAGGGTAGGATAGACTGGTAAAGCCGAAATCAAGAGCTTGGGCTTCTGGCTCAGTTTCCTCTTCATCACCACAGTCCAGCAGAACTGCCACATCACTGCTAATGGCACGCCAAACCCCCTGTCGACCTCATACTCCACTCATGAACAAGACACTTGAAGTCCTTTGCTTGGAGCAGTAATTCACTCCCAACCCAGAGGGCGCAATCCAGTGTTTTGTGGCTGAGAACCATGTTCTAGACTTCTGGGTACTGACTCTCATCCCAGTGGCTTCACACTTGGCTGCAAACCGTCCCCATGCATGCCGTAAATCCTCGTCTGAAACATCATCCGCCAAGATCAGAGATTCAATTCTAAGGTCCCAAAACTGGACACTCTCCTCCCCCTAGCTGTGCCTTGAGATTCTGTCCATAAACATCACAAACAACACTGGGGACAAAGGACAACCCTGTCCCTTGTCCCTTGTCTTGGCATTAAGATTAGTATAAACATTCATGACCCCCAGAGGATAAATCCTGCTGACAATGGCAATCACCTGACTTTACCTCAAGCATTAACTCAAAGTACCATTGTGGTAAATGCAGCCTCACAGAGCTACTAGCGTGGCTGTAGACTCATGCTCTTGTTTTTTAATCTTATGAGCCCTGACTTGAACAGTCTATCTTATGTAGTCCAGCAGCTCATTCATAGTTTGTCTTATGGTAAAACATGTGCATAGATAAAGGATCTAGAGTGTATGTATTTGTGGCTAATTAGTTATTGCAGAGAAACAGGTACTTTTGATGGAGCTCTTCATTAAAATAACAATCTTTTAGGCTTTTCAAATGTTACACTGGTTGGTAACTGACACGAACAAACGCTGTAGGTGAAGGCTGATGAATGAGGCAACTCTTACAGCTGCCTCATTGTCATGGCAACCAGCACAACAAGGTAAGAGTGGCAGATTTACAAGCTCATAATTCTGTTATGATTTCTATGCCAGAGTCAGTGCGTGTTCCATGTGTGGGTTGGGCTGTGTGGGAAAGATTTAAAAATAGTCCTGCTCTTGTATTTTTGGAGGATTGGCATCTGAATTCAGGACATATGCAGAAAATCTCAGAGATGAATCAGGACACTGTGTGTTCTGCTAAAGGAACAGGATGTCTGTCACCATGGAATATATTCCACACACATTCAGGTGCAGGCCATATGTACTGTCCTCGAGCTGAGAACATAATCACCTCGCTGGTGTTCATTCATGTGCTTGTTATGGGTAACAAAACAACCAGAGCAGTGATGTAGTACTATGTATATCTCTGTATAAGTCTCTATCAACATTTATACCATTACAAAGAAGATACAAAAAGATCTATCAATATTTACAAATGTGCTTTTTTAAAAAGCAGGAAATCACTGACTGAGGCATTTGAAAAAACATCAACAGAGTGATTTGCTGCAAAACAAGTCTCCTGTTGAACCTTACAGATGGATGAGATCAAAAGGCCAAAATACACCGGCGCCGTACGACGCACGTCAAAACAGCCACCCCCATTATTTTCTTTTTACAAACCCACACCGGCAGCGGCTCGACGTGCATCAACGTGCCGCACCGCGGCACTTTACGCTATTGTCCTATTTTTCCAGTGTCGCTGCCCTTGAAAAAGCCCTATTTTGTACTTCCCAGCTCCCGTAGTTAATTAATAACATAAAGACAACTACAATAAAAAACGTACCGTCGTTGTCTAGTCGTCGTGGTCGTCCTGCGTTGTGTGTTTTCTTCTTGCGTCCCGTCTTCTTCCTCGTCTTTTGTTCTAATTGGCGGTTGGCATCCAGTACCGCCACCTAGTGGACTGGAGTGTGCAACAGAAATCAGGTTGACGCCCCGCAGCGCGACGATTTTTGTGTGTGTTGGGGGCGGCACGTGACTTGCATCAATGACGCCGCCATCATATGACGCCGCTGTCATATGACCCTGCTAGAGTGTTTTGGCCTTAAGAGTCTAAGAAGGTTTCAAGGTGTATTCCTCTTTTCGATCTAATCATCTAGACCAATGATACTAAACTTATTAACTAAATTGATTTACATTGGGATTTATGTGTACTTTGAATGTAAATAAGGAACCAGGGTGCACAAGAAGAGTATGTTTATCAAAAAATGTGGACACCAAAACAGATGTCCTCAAATCCTAGGAATGTCTAATGTGTTTTCATCCCAACTCATCAAATACTGCCGCTTTGTCAGCAACTCAAATGTCAAAATATGACACACTTGGTACCTTCCTGCATCAGCTTTTGATGTTCTGGGACAGCGTGTCAGTTTACACTTATTACATGCACTCGTTACATGTATACAGTCTTTTTCAAAATAAACTTACAATGTATGTAAAACACCTAATTTTTATGTCCTTAAGGCAACAAAAGCAGGTTGGCTTAAAAAAGGTATGGTTGTAACTAATGTCATAAATGTAACGTGACATACATCATGTGACATACGTCACTGCCATAGCCAACACATTCTCACCCCGACTGGTTGGGTTTAGGCTACAAAAGCATGTGGTTGGGTTTAAAAAAAAGAATAGGGTTTGGCTTTACATTCATACGGGAAGCAAACACCGCCCTCCCAGGTGAAGGTCGGTGGTTGGATCCATCCACCACCCTGCCAGCCTGCTCTACTTAGACTTTTGCCCCTTTACCTTACGTTGTTGTCCCGCCGTGTTTCCCCCCGACACCATTACACAATAACGGTGACCAGCCGCATATCATGCCGATGTGAAAGGACAGCTTTTTTCATCAGTTTCCGATGCCAAAAGTCACTGCCCAAGCGCCAGTATTCGACAACTCTGTGAGAGTGAGAGTGACCTTGCCATAGCATGCTGCACATACTGGTACACTAGGTAGTTACTAAAATAACCCCACAGAGGAAATGAACAACGGGCTCTTGGATGAAAGTCCGGAGTTTGTTTGACCCATCCACCTCCCGCCCTATAGGGACTTTCTCACTTTTACACAAAGGTACTTGTCTGTGGCACTAAAAACTGCTGTGGTGCATTTCATAATGCCACAGAAGGTGCCTTTCTGTGCTGGTATTTGATGCAAACGTCCACTGACAAAGCGATGGTACTCCATGAGTTTGGCTGTTGCCTGCTGTACCAGCAACTGCCGCTGCCTGGTGGAATCATACTGCTGCAAAAGGTGCCTTTGTTGTTGTCCGTATCTGATGCCAAGATCATTGACAAAGTGGCTGTATTTGACAAGTTGGAGATGAGAGCAGGCTGAAATGCCCCTGTGCACGACTGATCTATCTGGGCATATTGCAACTGGATTTGCATCATTTACACATTTTATCTGATAAAAAATTTATGTACTAACTGACCCCCATGGCATCCTGACATTTTGCAAAAGTGGCCCCTTGACAAAGCAAGGTATGTACCCCTGATCTAGCCTAAAAGTGAAAGAACTGCCACGCAATGCTTAATTGACGACTAGAATCCATATAATGGTGAAAACACTGTCTGTGGGCGTGTCTGTGTGTCTGTTCCACGTTTTTCTCCTCACTGACTTGGTCAATCCATGTGAAATTTGGCACAGTGGTAGAGGGTCATGGGAGGATGAGAATGAAGCAATATTAAATCAATTGGCCAAAGGGGGGCGCTATAGCAACTGATTGAAATTGCAAACTTTGAATGGGCATATCTCATGCCCCTATGTCGTTGACATATGAAACTTTGCACAGAGATGCCTCTCCTCATGAGGAACAAATTTGCCTCAAGAGCACATAACTACTGCTTATATAGATTTTGGATTTTGGATCGCCATTTTGAATTTTTTGAAAAACACTTAAAATCGATCTCTTCCTAGGAAGTTTGACCGATCTGCATGAAACTCAGTGAACATAATCTAGGGACCAATATCTAAAGTTCCCTCTTGGCAAAAGTTGGAAAACTTACTAAAACTGAGTTTCTATAAGGCAATGAATATTGTGGAGGGCGTGGCTCATCACATAAAGGTGTATAACATCTCAAGGATTTCACCGATCACCACGCAACTTTGTAGGCATATGACCACACATAATCTGAGGGGACCCCTCCATTATTGAACCCATCAAACAAAACTGGGGCGCTAGAGAGCTAATTTCTTATCTAGGCCTAACTGCCATATCAATTTTTACTAAACTTGGTAGATATGTAGAACAGGATGCCTCAAGGTGACTGGAGAAATTTAACTCTAACTGGCAACTGGGTGGCGCTATAACAACAGAAAAATGCTTAAAAATGGCTAAAATGCGACAGATCGCTGTGGCTCCCCCTGTGGCCCAATGTTTTTTGTTTTTTTTTTAATTTTTGGTATGACTAAGTCATGGTATGGTATGCTGTACATAATCATGGAAACTCTCACTGTGTCATTCTGTCAGTCAAGTCATTCTGTCTGTCCCACGTTTTTCTACTCACTGACATGGTCAATCTATGTGAAACTGCACATAGGCATTGAGGATTGGCATAGGTAGAAGGTGACAAAGCTACCAATGGGTACGGACTAGTATAGATGTATTTATGACATTTTGGATGACACAGCCTTCATCAGGTGTGATCAGTTATTATAATCATCACAAAAAGCTCCTTTTGGATGCTGCGTAAATTCTCATATGGGAAGACAACAAAAATAGGTCCACTGGGTCTATAAATCAACTCCTGAGAGTTCAAAAGTCAAAGAATTAGAAAAAAACTTTAAGTTTATGAACATAAAAATACACTATTCATAATTTATTGACGGAATGTATTTTTGTCAATCCATCCTTACGACCAAACGCTGATCCAGTATGAACATACTTTCTGTGGATACTAGGCCAATTTATCCATTATCTAAGTCTAAATCTGAACTTCTGACAAGTTGTTATATTCTGGAATACACGCTACTAGTAATGCTAACCAAGTAATGGGAACTTCAAAAACAGCATGTTTATGGTACATGTCCACAGGAGCTGTCATTTCTACACTTTCTTTTCACTGCCATTCATTCCCATACATTGCAATCCAGTGGCCCTGCGTTGTGTTTCGAGAGACAGGACATACATTTTTAATGTCCAGTGCGACTCCCCGCCTCTGAAAACACCCAATAAACGTCTAAACTAACTGTGTTGATCTTAAGTGGGGCCAGATTCAGTAACCGCACGGCTTATTTCTTGCCTCAAATGTTTTATCTGAGAAAGTTCCCAAACGAGCAGCTATGCTGGACCAGTTTCAAATCTGGAATCAGACAGCCCACATACATAATGGCACATCCACCAAGCTTCCAATGCTGTGAACCAGTACAACCCCTTGACAACAATCAAAAACGCCCTGGTGGACATGTACCATTACTTTCTCTTTACCAATAACGGTTTATACTCAAATGTACCAGAACAAAGGAAACACCCAACTTAATCTCAAGCAGCTAACCACAAAACTGTCTTTGCATGATAAGCCCAAAGTGGATACAGAGTGAGTTGTGAGAGCTCTTTGCTGATACATTGTCATATAATTTATAAAGAAATGTTGGTATTTTGATCTGAAGAAAACCAGTAGACAGTAAATTCAGACACTTTGCTATCATGTGATTGTAGATACTTTTACTTCTTCTGATGTGTGTCTTGGTTGTTCCATTAAGAAAATATCAGATCTTTAAAAATATTTATATTTGGGGCACATTTGCTTGAGTACCAAGGTGTTCTTTCCCACTTCTGATTTTGGATTCTCTGGCTGCAGTTACCAGCTAAATAGCAGTGGAATGAAAACTCTGAAATTCCCTTTAGAGCCCTTGCACATTGAATTGTACACTGATTGTTTCCACTCACTACAAACTGATATGTCTATAACATAGAAATATGCTGTATCAAGCCAACAAGCCTTTTAGTGGTAGTTCTGGATGTGAGTTGTAATGACCAGGCTTGTGGAGCACATTTATAAAGCCGTATAATGGAGTAATACTTTGAATATGACCTGCTTGTCTGAATATATACGTGGCAGTACGGGGGTTATTTTTGCATCTGAAGCTGTTTGTCATCTGCTATCACTGCACACCCACAAGCAGTGACTCACACAGCAACATTACACACTTTATTAATTTCTTTGTTTACTGTACTCCAGACGTTTGTGAGTCTGCAGAGGGTTGATTTCTGAGTCCACTGGCCTGCGTGCCGCCCTCACTGCTCACTGCTCTGAATCATGCTGTTGTCATATTTTGCCAGCTCTCTGTCTGTCTTTTCGCCTCACTTGTTTCCTGTCGGGACACAGTTATGACAGTTAACAAAGCCCCTGCACTGTTTGTAATCCCTTACTCTTTCTCTTTCTCAATAGGAGTTCAGTCAAAGTTCAGATGAGTGGAGAGCTAAATGTCTCCCCACACCACTCATCACATTCTGCCATTCCTATCTCCTGACACTAACTGTGGTTAAATACAGATATCTTATGGATGCAGATGGGGATTCTAAAAACATCTGCATAGGTACAAAAACTCCAGTGTGTCATGGCAGAAGCTACGTTGCTGAAGTCCAGCATGTTCTCAGCACCAAGTACTATTTATCTCAATTTATCAACTTCAGTGAGGTACACTGTTTGTGTGACATCTGTACTTATATGTACCTGATTTGAACAAAATCTGTAATAATCATAAGTGGTTTATATTTTCAAAAATGTCACTCACCGGGGTTACGTAACTGAAAATAAGTTCAAGTCATAAACTAGATGGTTTAGAATATGCATTAAAATAGGTATTGAAATAATATAAATGGAATGTTGAGTGTATATTAAACAGAAGACTCTGGAGAATATAGTGAAATGACTTGAGAGCAATTGTGAAAAACTGTACTATTGTAGTGGCACCGTGATGCAGTGGTTAGCATTGTCACCTCACAGCAAGAGGGTTCCCAGTTCAAACCCAGGGTGGGGGAGCCTCTCTGTGCAGACTTTGTATGTTCTTCCCACGTCTGCATGGGTTTTCTCCGGGTGCTCCGGCTTCCTCAACAGTCCAAAGATGTGCAGGTTAATTGGTGACTCTAAATTGGCAGTAGGTGTGAATGTGAGTGTGAATGATTGTCTGTCTCTATGTGTAAGTCCTGTAATAGTCTGGTGACCTGTCCAGGGTGTACTCTGCTTCTCGCCCAATGTCAGCTGGGATAGGCTCCAGCTAATGGTAATACCTGTCAAAACTTTTACTTGTTGCTAACTTTCAAAAGAAAGCATTCAACAGTAAAGCTCAGGTAGGCAGAAACCTAGAAAAGGCAAAAAAAGAGAGAAAACACAACGAAAAACAGAATTTGAAAATACGCCCTCCTCTTGCAGCTCTCTATTCTCTGTCTGAAGCCCCTCTCAGCAGACAACTACAGGCAAATGCACTGCTTCATTCAGCAACCTAGTGTTTCCAATACATTGGTTTATTTATTTCATTGCAGATCGCTCATTCGCTGTGCCCCTCCTTGTTCCAGTCTCTTGTTGTTTATCAGACCAAAAACAAGACAAAAATTAGCTGCTGGCCACCCATCCATCCCTTTGCCTCGCTCCCTTCTGGTGTGGATGGCTTCCTCAGGAGGAGAGCGAGCAGCATTTTGGGAGATGGTCATTTGATTGTGGACTTTCCACGTCGAGGTATGACATACATGGTACCCTGGGTTTGTTGGTTGTTGAAGTTCTGGGATGCTGCATCAACTTCTGCCTGTTACACGCATTGTCTGTTTTCAAAATTACTTCAGTTTTCACAGAAAATGGACAGTTTGCATATAGTCTCTTTCAAAATAAATGCACTAAGTCAGTACAACTCTGTGAATCAATGTTTTTTTTCCTTCAACAACAAATGCATGTGGTTACCTTTTGCCAATGCATGTACGTGGTTGGGTTAGGAAAAAAGAACAGGGTTTGGCTTTACAGTCATAAGGGGGGCAAACACCTGTCTCTGGAGTAAAAACAGTGGCTGGTGGACCTATCCACCACCCCTCCCACCTGCTGTACTTGGACTTTTGCCACCTAAATTTTTGTTGCTGTCCTGCTGTATTTCTCCCTGGCGCTGCCAAACACCGTCAAACAATAACACCATCCAGCCACAAATCATGCCGACGTTAAAGGATGGCTATTTTCATCGGCATATAATGCCACTGACCAACACCAGCATTCGACAACTTTGGAGTGAGGCCGGGTTGGGAATTCAGCCAGTGCAAGCCCCCAGTCCTGGGTGTCACAACAGGCTGGTGATGTGCTGGGTCTAACTTGTGTAACAGCACCAACAGAAAGTTTGCTGATCTGGCAGGGGGTTGGGGCTGTCAGTCCTTTGTAGCTGAGGTTTGCGCTGGCTGGATTCGGGTTGCTGCAGCCACTGCTGTAGTGGTCTGTAGCAGCAGGGAGTGAGGCACAGGAAACGCTGTGATACAAGGCTCTAGCTAATGTTAGCTACAAAAACATGAAGCTGCAGCTAGGGGCCTTTAGCTCTGGTAAACAGAAGTCTAACGTGTTAGCAATATTTCCTCCCTGTTTTTGAAATGCTCGTCTGACACTGATTGAGTTACCAGCGGCAAGTATGTTTTGTTCAGTCCTGCCAGTGATGTAACAGTAGGGAATGTTTTTCTACAACATCAACACTGTTGCAGTCTGAATGGTGTAATGTGCACTAGTTTGCACATCAGTGTCATATTTCAACATGCTGCCTCTTGTGCACTAGCTGTGTATGCATTGCAGGGAAAAGGAAATATTCACATTTTAGGATCACTAAACGTCTGACTCAGCCTTCACCAGCTGCTTGTAGTATTTTGGTTCTTGTTTCAACTTCCCCAAACTTTTTAAGTATGTTTGCAAGTTAAGAGGAAGTAGAAAACCATGAGTCAGAGTGCTCTGTGAGTTTGTTTGTCATAGTTGATTGGGCAAATAACTGAGCTGTGTCAGCGCACTTCCTGCTGGAATGTGGGGCATTGGAGTTCTGGGGGCTGTGATGGAGGTTGAGGGGAAGGTATACAGAAGATGACATGGTGACAATATTTGGCAGCACATCCAGAGATTTTCAGGTTCTCTCAAATTTCGTCTCTTTCTGCTGTGTTTTGTTTAAACAACATCTGTGAAACACTATTTCTGTGGAATACTGGACATTATGTTGAATTTCCAATGTGAATCATTACATTAAAGATAAATCCACTCCCATCTGTGATTAATACAAGGCCTTTAGCCAGCCTTTGGTGTGTTTGTACTGGTTCGAGTCTCCTCATTTACTGGAATACCATCGTTAGATGAGAATTTACAGTAATAATATAAACATCTGTTGAGCTTGCACAGATTGTTGAGAAAGATACTATAGTTCAGTTGACTCTTGTCAAGCTGCAATTCTGTGAGTGCTCTGAGGTCTAATAGATAATAGATATACTAAGAGAACTAGATACTGTGCTCCAAAATGTAGCCATTTTCATTCCAAGACAAGTTACTCTTTTTTGGCCCATATGCAGACAGACTTCCTGCCAGCTCACTGCATACATACATTTCACAGAAATTATTTACTGATACAGCTCTTCAAGACTTTCCAAAATTTATTGGAACTAAAGACTGGTTTTAAGGTCATTTGGGGATGTTTGTGATGCTCAGCAAAAAAATAATTCACCATTTAAAAGCTTTTTCTTTAGTAATGATTGTGTATGGGGACAATGTGTGTCATATGGCCTACAATACCAAATGTGGCCTCTAAATCCTAAATAATCACCGACCAACCCAGTGCTGTTCCGGGTGGCTTGACTTTAACCTACTGTATAACCTTGATTACATTCTCACAGAATATGCTACAAAACTAGTCTTTAACATGTTGTCACAGAGGTGATGTCAGCCAAAGACCAACGTAGTTGCCACATTAACACTGGCATTATGCGTATTGATGTAACCACGGATATGTTACATTTGTACGTTATTACGTATACGTTGAAACTTCACTTTTCTTTATGTTTCAAAAGAGCTGTGGTTAACATGGTTCAATTTAGGCACAAAAACCACTTGCTTGTGGTTAGGAAAACACTGTGTTTTGCTGGCACAATCCTGACTGAAAAAGCCACAATGTCTCTGTGAGCAACAACCATTTTTGGTAGCATTATCTGGGTGGGAAATGCAGCAATGTCTCAGTTAAAAAACAACTGATTTTCATTGCACTGTCCTGGCAGGAAACACAGCAATGTCCCACTGGACAAACAACCACTTTTCATTGCACTATCTGGGCAGGAAATGCAGCAATGTCTCTTTAAGAAACAACCACTTTTCGTGGCACTGTTCCAGCAGGAAATGCAGCAATGTCCTAATGAAACACAACCACTTTTCTTAGCACTATCCTGGCAGGTAACGCAACGATGTCGCCGTGGGAAAACAACCACTTTTCATTGCTCTGTCCTGGCAAGGCATGCAGCAGTGTCTTGGTTAAAAAACAATAGCTTTTCACGGCACTGTCCAGGCAGGAAATACAGTGATGTCTCTGTAAAAAAACAACTGCTTTTTCATGGCACTATCCCGGCAGGAAATGCAGCAGTGTCCCCATGAAAAACAGCCACTTTTTGTAGCACTATTTGGGCAGGAAACACAGCAATGTCTCAGTTAAAAAACAACCGCTTTTTATTGCACGATCCTGGCAGGCAAGAGATTGTTGTTGTTTTTCCGGTAATGACCTTTTACTGCCTTCTGATTGGCTACAATGGCCTTACAGTTAGGAGTTATATTGCCGCCTACTGCTTTGGCATGTGTATTACATTGCTTGATAGTGGAATTTGCGGTGTCATGTGGACGGAGGTATTTTATTACACCGCTCGTATGGACGCAGATTTTTTAAAAACTGGAGGCCAAAAAAGTTCGGTTTTAAAAATACCCGTGCTTGTGTCGACTAGGCCTTAGTTAAAAAACTATCTACTATTTTTGTGGCACTGTCCCAGCAAGAAACATAGCAATGTCTCAGTGAAAAACAACCATTTTCTGTGCTACTATCACCAGTCAAAACACAGAGGCAGGTTGCTAAAAAAAAATGTGACCAAGAAGCTGCTCGAAACACAGCATCAATGTGTTGCTGGTTTTGTTGTCAGTTGGTTTCAAACATTGGTCTGTAGCTTGGCAGGCGTTTCACCATCCACCATCCCCTCCACCTCACTTTAGAAACATTTATATGGTACCTATGTAACATGCAAATGTGTAGAAACTTACAATGCCAACATTTTAGTCTGGCAACTGGGCTGCAAAGACAGAGCACCAATTGGCAGGGCTGTGACATACTCATGACACTTAATCATTCAAGTCTGAGTTGGGCACAAAAAAAGACAGCTCTAACCCAGTTTTTATGACAAGAACATACAGAGATTACAGGGAGGCTTAAAAGATGTAAACAGTCATTCTAAAGTCATTTTGGATATAATTTAACATAAGGTCAATATATGCCTCTGTACAATGTTAATATCTACAACAGTTGGTTGTCTGTAGGCATTTAGGCATTTGCAGAGTGGAGTGACTAGTCTAGACATACAACATCAGAGAAATACTGAAGAAAATGTCCTAGCAGGAGTAAAATCACCACTTCCTCAGCTCTAACTTCCATTGGCCCGGCTATCAGTTACTGCAGCGTCAACCCAAGACATGATTAGTGGTGGCCCTGTCAAACTTAATGAGCATGTCTGGACGACATATTGGACTTTCTGAAGCTATCTCCCCCACTCAGAAAGTGGACTTGGAAGCAAAATCTCTGACATGGCACAATCAGGAGGTCCTTATTGGAGGAGTCTATCGTCTTGATTGAGCTCAAGTTTCGCCAATGAGGCACCAGCCAGGGCCAGAGCTCCCTGGGGAATTAGCAAAGTGGGAAGGAAATACAATAAAATGTCAGGGCCAATTAAACTATAAATGCATTAGGTTCAGATCACCCGTTGCTAGCTTATTTGCAGCCAAAGGATTCTAGGAAAGTTGCTGCCACCCATTTTGCATAATGTGAAAATGCTGTAAGTGTTTGCTGCTTGGGTCAACATGCTGAACATAAATTCTGGTGCAGCAGACTCCACCCTGGCCATTATGGCCATTAATTCACCTCTCTGTGGAAGGCCCAAGACATGGAAAAGATGAGCGATGTTTTAATGGAGTGCAGAACTGGCTCGATTCACCAATGTGCTTCATCACTCCCATCAGCCATTAGCCATTACTGTAACATTTTAAAATTTTAACACATTAGTTATCATACAGGCACGTCATAAGTGACAGGCAAAAGAAGTAAACATAAATATGACTTGCTGGCTTCCCTGACAGCAGATCGATGACTGGCTTGTGTGTATGCTGGCTCAGACAGAAGCCATTTGTGTTTACTGATTGATGACTTTGTTGGTGGTCTGCTAGTCACAGTTCAAGGATATGGGAGCAAACTTCCTGATATTGTTCCATAATGGACCTATTATACCAATGCTTTCTATACAAAACATAGCTGATCACTGAGCAGGGTAACAGGACATCCGTATCCACAATGATCAGATTTATCAGATCAGATGATCAGATTCATTCCCAGCCACCCTTACCTTACCTCCTCGGCCATGAAGGTTGGCTGTAGCCCCTACACTGGCTAAACAACCAAAACTGGATTTTTATCGTGGACAGCTTCAGCTACAAAGAAGTGATGAAGCTTTTGGCTGGATATGTGGTGAATGAAATGTTGCTCCATGAGTGGCTCTCCATATTTTGGGCAGAGCCTTGGGAAAATACCGGTCACAGGCAACAGAAAGTCCCATGGTAAGTAGAAGCTATCTAGCATTAGCTACACTTAACTGCGATTA
Organism: Epinephelus fuscoguttatus; assembly: GCF_011397635.1. NCBI lineage: Eukaryota > Metazoa > Chordata > Actinopteri > Perciformes > Serranidae > Epinephelus > Epinephelus fuscoguttatus. Next base: position 39,807,096 of record NC_064756.1, on the reverse strand, counting down.
CCCTAATATTTACACAGAAGCACACATCTCAATTTTGGGGGGATACGCAAATACCAACTTTATGGGGTGTAATGGAAAAATAATTGGCAGGGAGTAATAGGTAAAGTAATATTATAACCTTTAAAAAGAGTAATGAGTAATGACTAATTTATTACACTGCTTAGTTTAACCAAAACTGTGATTTTTTTTTCTTTCCAGTTTTCTTGAAAAGACACAATGCATGTAATGCATGCATGTTAGATATTGGGCTTTATAAATAAAATTGATTGATTGATTGATGTAACAAGTGGAAACTGACATGCCATCCTTTAGCATCCAAACAAATCAACCTGGTCTCACAAAGTCGTCGAATACTAGCACCGGTCAGTGTCTTCCAGCATCAGGCACTGAGGAAAGAGGCATACTTTCACATTGGCATGATTCGCAGTTGGTCCTCGTTACTGTTTAATAGCACCCGATGGCATCAGGAGGAAATACACTGGGACAACAATGAAATATAAGGGGGCAGAAGGAGTAGGGCTGGTGGGAGGAGTGGTGGATGGATCCAACAACCACCAACTTTCACCTGGGAGGCCAATATTCGCCTCCGATAGGACTGTAAAGCCAAACCCCTGTTCTTTTTTTCAAAACCCAACCACATGCATGTATTGCTGAAACAAAAAAATGTCAATTGGCATCATTGTAACAACGTAGTGCATTTATTTTTGAAAGAGACTGTATGCAAACAGTACATTTCCTGTGAAAACAGAAGTATAAAACTCATTTCATCAACTCATTTCATGTCATAGCATGGCATCCCAGAATGTCAACAACCAACGCACCCAGGGTACCTTTCATGCTGTATGTCAGCGTGGAAAGTCCATGGCCAAATGTCAATATGTGACGAAGTTGAAGTTGAACTAATGCTAGAGGGGTACCTAAATGGACCTTTTCCACTATCACTTTTGGCCACACTGAGTCAAGCCATGCCACACCAAGCTGCACTAAAGATGGACCTTCTTCAGAGTATGCTCAAAAGCCAAGCTGCCTACCCTCAAGCATGTAGCAGTAACATCTTGCCAACTGCAGAAATCCCCCAACGTCGCTGCTTCTACCCCTCAAACAAGTATGTTGTTTGTTTGTTTGAAAGTTTTATTTCGAACATGTTAAAGTAACAAAAGGAAGAAAGAAAGAAAAAAATGTAAGCAATACAGTAAGTCAAACAGATGAAGAAAAAGAAATATATACTTGGCATGTTCGAAAAGGGGTGGCAAGACTCCACTCACTTCTGTCTGCAGGAGACCAGAGAGAAAGACATTTCTAAAAGTCTCTTTGTGTTCAGCTCTCAGTACTTTCTGCTCAAAAACTTCACATTTCCTTATTTTGCTGCTTCACAATAAAAGTTTTTACATAAGAAAATAATGGGGGACTTTTGTTGAAGAATCTATAAGAAATAGAATGTGTTTATTACTGAACTGGCAGAACTTTGTTAGCAACTTTTCTTCAGTAAAGGCAGGTTTAATGATACTGCTGGGAGGAAAGTGGAAGCAGAAACAGACAACAGGCCCCTACTGCACCTCTGCAAACAGCTCACCTCCAACAGGTAAACTTTTTTTACCCGCCCTGCTGTGGAAAAACACATGCAGCAAAAATTACAGGGGATAGATCTGCCCATGACTTTAAAACATCATCACTTAAGACAAGACACACCATCAAGTATGTAGCCCTGTTGTACTGGAAATGCACCCGCACTGGGCTGACGGCCCAAATCAAACCAAGCCAAGCCAAGCCAGCACGTGAGTGTCAAAAAGGGGTAAAAGTGCCATAGTTTGAAGAGTAGGGCCACTGACCAAGCTGCCATATAATGAGTAGGGAGTGAGAACAGGTTTGTCAGAATGCAATATTCTTAATCTACAGCAAATCAAACTTTTTTAGTTTTGTATTACTTTTTGCAAACATCCTCCATGAAATGTTGAAACCCCATTATAAATTTTGCTTTCCTGATATTAACCTTGAATTAGGCCTGAATAAACAAAAAATGTTGTTAATTTAAATCAGCCTTGTTTTATGTTTGAATACAAATGCAGTTCTTTTATGTCTCTGCTGGGACAGCTAAGTGCTGCATTTTCCAAAACAGACAATCACTGCCACCTTCATGGAGTGGTTCATGACCCATCCACCAACCCCTTTAGTCTCTATTAAGACAGGCCTTTCACCCCGCTTTCACATGATACCATTCAGGACAGCTATATCACTTGTGCATTGAGACATGGTTGGATGACACGTCTAGTTCATTTGTTACATTTTTTTGTTTTTGTCTTCTTTGGGGCAGCACAAGAAGCAGAAAACACTACACTGACATTTTATTAGCTGATATATTTGAAATAATTTTGTAAAACTTTGATCTGACCTGAAGACAAAATCTACATTATATTATTATGAGCACAAATGCTTCATTCTACATCACAAACAATAAACTGCCCTTTCTTCATAAGGCAAGAGTAGTCTGAGTCATCCACTGTTTGGAAACAGGAGCAGAGTGAGACCTCTCTACATACACTTATGGACACAAGTCAGGCAGCTGGGCTCCATGTAATTTAGTGCAGTATACTTTGTTAAACATGACATGACACAGAACGAACACTGACTGCCAAGATCCAGCCTATAGATAGTATATGGGCTGATATGCTGCTGTAAACTGACACGACTGCATAATGTCAGTTCAATCAGGAGAGACTTCATTTAGGGCAATTATTTATTACATAGAGGATGAATAATGGTAAGTTCTTTGGCAACTAGACCCCATGGTGACATGTATATTTAGGGGGTAGGGATTCCATGATTAGTTTAACAATGGATTCTAGACACTAGTGGTGGTGGTGGTGGTGGTGGTGGTCGTGGTGGAGGTGGAGAGAGTTGGCTGAAGATGTGGACGATGTGATGTAGAGCAGGACTGGGCACAGCTGTGATGAAGACTGAAGAGTTGAATGGGGTGGAGGAGGGTTGCAGTGAATTGTCCTGAGATGGAGGTTTTTAAAATCTTGGCAGCAATTACATGATTAGCATAGGGAGATCATGGCAAAATCTGGTTGGATGAATTTATAGCGACGTCCATAGTCAACTGATAGAGTAGAAGCCGGAGAGCGCAGCAGAGAGATTTGTGCATGAAAACTCTCTTTAAAAGTCTTCCTGACTAAAATTTACACTCAATTTTATTCATCTGAGAAGTGACAAAGCAAAGACTTCTGCTTGTTCACATGAATGTGAAATTTTATGGATAACCCAGGAATAAAATGGAATATAGAGACTGATACGGTGGGGGATGTCTAAACTGTACATTTCCTGTAAAAACAGAATTGTATTTTGAAAACAGACAATGCATGTAACAGGCTGAAGTTGACATGCCAACGCACCCACACGCCATATCTCGATGTGGAAAGTCCATGACCAAACCTCAATGTGTGACGAGGTCGGAGTGATAATGTGTTGGTAGTTCGTATATTGTTTGTGAAATAAAAACCACTTAAGATAAATAATAAATTGCTCTACTTCAATTTGTCAATATTGTGACACTTTACTGCTGTGGTGTAGTTTCTGCCTTTAAACTGCCGTGGAGAATTTCATGATTGGTTCATGATTGGCTAGAGTGCAAAATGTTGTTCGTTCAGTAGCCAATAGACTTTCAGAGAGGAGCAGCACCAAATGCCTGGGGAAAAAAGGACAATGTCCCGAGTTCCACGTCCAGGAGTATGTGGACAATGGAGGAAAGCTGACAGAGGGCCCTGAGCCATGGGCATGAACCCTGTCACCCTCCCGCCCTTCCTCTGGTTCTTTAGCAGAGAAGCAGAGTGCAGTCTGGGTCAGTGGGGCTTGCTGGAGGCTGCTTAGGGGCTATGCAATAAAGCAAGGCGGCTGAGAGTCAAGTCAGGGCTTGTGGAACATGCTGGAAGCTTTTTGGGGCTGGAGAGGCAATCATAGAGGGTGAGAGGAGGAGAGCCAGAGCATGTTGGAGAATCAGAGGAAGGACAGGAGGTCTGCAGGGTTTGTGCCCAGGGCCGAGTGCCCACTGTTGGCTGTCCTTCAGTGTTCACACTGAACCCTTGGATGTGGAGCCTCCACTGTGTTCTGCAGGCCCTGGCTCACCTCGAGCCCGCTATAGCCCCAGTAATGCCTCAAGACTGAACAAACAAAACATAAGAGTTTTAAACATAGTCATTTAATCCATAGTTGATATAAAAAGTACAAACATTTACCTTCTGTCAAGGTCTTGCTAATGTCATTCCTCTGTCCTCTGCCATGAGGCTGACATGTTTGTGCTATTTATGCATGTAACCTGACAGGATCAAGAAATATTGGCCCAGCAATCACCAGTAATGACCATTCCTCAGAATATGAACATGTGCATCATTATGATATCATTTGCTGGCACTGGCCAGCCAGTTTAGGTACACTCAGATAATAAATTAAACGTCTCTATCAATCACATTAATTTCCTGCTTCCTGGAGTTCTTGCTGCTCAGCCAAGGGTAACTTTAGGTCAAACCATTCCTTCCACAACAGTAGAAGAGCAGTACTATGAATATATACCAATACCAACTCTTAGAGACCTTTCTCCAAACCTCAACCTTCCAAATAAACTTCTGAATCTTTTGAATCCTCATATACAGCTCTAATATTTCCCAACAAGTCTTTTAAACTGAATTACAAAATATGACATTTCTCAATTCCTACCTAACAACCAAAGATATTGCCTGAAAGATCCTGACCAAGGTATAAATGTGTCAACAGAACTTATCAAAAACAAGAGACCATCTTGCATTGAAATCATACCTTCCAGGACACCGATCCTCAACTTAAAAAAGGATGGGTAACAGTTAGCCTATGTGGTATGATTTATAATATGAAGTAGGCTACATGTCTCATACATTTCCCTCACATACTCTTCATCGTGATTGTAGGTGCCTTTTTTTTCACACTTCACGTGGCATAACATTATTTTATGTTATCGTGTGGCTCCAAAACAAACTAAAATGGGAAAGGACCAGGGATCTCATTTATAACTAGTGCTTACTCTCAAAACGAGACCTGATCTATATAATACAGATTTGATGGGAGAAACTTTGACCCATGCTTACGAATATTTTGGAGGCGGGAATTTAACAATGCAGATGGTAAGGTGGGAGCCTGACTGCAGAAATCATCGACAAAAATTTGGCGCACAACAATTTTTGCTTTCGTCCATACCAATTTTTTTAGTATGGATCCTACACATTGTTTTATGATTAAGACCCCAGTTAATTTTACTGTAACCTAGGTAAAAACTCTTTAAATTTCTTTAGTCACTGTGGACAGACAGACAGACAGACAGACAGACAGAAAGACAGACAGACAGACAGACAGACAGACTGCAGCAGGTGATGGAGAGTTGAACAGTCTACATGCTACATAATGCTTTTAGAGATGAGAAATTTTCAACCTTAGTAGTAGAAGCACAATGTTCACAATTGAAAGGTAATATACTCAGAAGTTACATTGTAAAATTTGGAAATGCTGACTCCTAAAATGAACCTGTCAAAAGGTCAAACACTTCGGGGGTGTGAGTAGCGTAGTGGATAGTACCAGTGCCCCATGCACAGAGGCATTGCCTTGCTGCAGCAGCCGCAGGCTCGAATCCGGCTCGTGGCCCTTTGCTGCATGTCAGTCCCCAGTCTCCCGCTGTCTCCCCATTTCACTCTCTGTCCTGTCATTAAAGGCAAAAAGCCCACAAAAATAATCTTTAAAAAGGTCAAACACTTGTACACTTGTCACTGACCACACACTGCATGTGCATGAACTGCAATCAGTACACTTCAGTAATGTTAGGACTGTTAAGGCTCAGAAAAACAGCAAGCTTGAATCCAAAAGCACAACCTACAGGCAGACAGGTTAAGATAAATGTTCCAATATCCAGAAAGGGGTTAGGCAGATAAGATCAGTCTGTGGACCAGGTAGGCAGAGCAAAGGCTGAAAAGGTAGGGCAGATGCAAAACAGACACTCTCTTAAAGAAAGAGTGGAAATATCCTGATATATATGCTGCAAGACTAATGAGGGGAAAGGGCAACAGGTGAGCAGGTGGGTGAAGATGGTCAGGTGACGGCAATGGCAGGAACAGGGGTTCCTGCAGGGCATGTATGTCAAGGAGAGTTAGTATACAGCAGGGAAAATAGAGCAGGCAACGTAATGAATACTCAGAGCTGGCTCAAGTTGTGACAAGTACAGTTCCTGTTAATATTTTCTGATCCATTCCCACCCCTTCACGAGAGCGCAGATAACTATTAGTTAAAATATAACATGTAGACTGATTAGCAAAGATAGGTAGTTTTTTTCCTATTTTTATTCAAGAGAGTGGTATATCAATTTGAGAGCATTATTTATTGATTTCACATTCGGATTTTGTAATTTTGTCCCTCAAACCCTGCCCTCGCACTCACATTGCCTCTGTTTGCGTTTAGATCTACTCTGTTAGATACAATGTTGCTCGCACAGATTTCCTGCTCCAGCTTCAGCTCTTCTCCTCGTGCTCAAGCTGCTTCTGTGCGCTCGTGGAATTTCTGCTCTCAGATTTCTGCCTTGCGCTTGGATTTTTTTGTGTAACAACCCTGTCAAAATCCCCCAACCAACAGAACGCCAGGTTAATTGTTGACCAATGAAATGATCCCTGCCTCCTTGTGGGCGTGCTCGCTTTAGTTTTAGAGCATCCCAACTGGGCGGTACTCTTTAACCAGGTTCATCCACTCCCGCCCTGCAGGACCTTATTAAATGTTCTTCCCTTGCTTTCTTTACGAGTTTTGGAATAAAGGGACTGTTAGTTTACACACATGCACCCGTATTGTTTATATATATGTGTGTGTATATATATATATATATATATATATACAGTACAGGCCAAAAGTTTGGACACACCTTCTCATTCAATGCGTTTTCTTTATTTTCATGACTATTTACATTGTAGATTCTCACTGAAGGCATCAAAACTATGAATGAACACATGTGGAGTTATGTACTTAACAAAAAAAGGTGAAATAACTGAAAACATGTTTTATATTCTAGTTTCTTCAAAATAGCCACCCTTTGCTCTGATTACTGCTTTGCACACTCTTGGCATTCTCTCTCGCTTATAGTGATCACTTCCGTCCAGGTCAAATTGATCTCGATAAGCGGATAAGTATTATAACCAATTTTTTTTTCTTTTCTCATGCAGATTACCATCTAACTGATATTTGTATATTTGTTACATGAATATTCCACTCATTCACCAGCTTTCTCGCTGTGTATACATACATATATATATATATATATATCGTCGGGGAAATATGTAATCCCAACAGTAACAGTAACAGTTACAATCTTAGCCAGTAACATCTCATGCCACCTATCCAACCTTGCAGATTGACATCATATCATCATATCTCCACTGGATCAGCTGCTAAGAATAATATCCTGAGTGTCTCTCCCTCCACCCACTTACATCACTCTAAAAGTCCACTAATCTCAATTATTCCACCCTTCCCTCCAGTCCTAGAAAAAACATCTAGAGCACATGACCCCGGGTGGTTTTCTTCTCTCCCAATCCCTGTCATTGTGAACCTTAGACCACGCTCCCTGCGGGTGTCCGGCAGGTGTTACAGGGGGGCAAACACCTGTTACCTACGCCCATTGTCAGCCGCCTCTACCGTGGTCACTGATGGCGCGTCTTCACCAGTCAGGATGGCTCTCCTTAACGCCCGCTCCGTGTCCAATGAGACGTCTCTCCTTAATGACTTATTCACTAGCGAAGATATGGATTTTCTGTTTTTAACCGAAACATGGCAGCGGGTTTCTGAATATGTCCATCTTAATGAGCTCTGCCCAGCAGACTGTAGTTACATCAGCTCACCAAGACTGTCAGGCCGCGGTGGTGGACTTGCCACAATATTCAACGACTGTTTTGGTTGCCGGCTGGTCAGCACTGACACTTTCCCTTCTTTTGAAATGCAAATGACAAAAGTTGGACGTATAAACCCATTCTATTGTATTTTAATTTATCGTCCTCCAGGCCCCTCTGGTCCTTTTTTGTCTGAGTTTAATGAGTTTTTATCCTCTGTTATAAAACTAGATAAAGTTTTATTGTTTGGTGATTTTAACCTGCACATCGATGATGCTACTTCACAGGCTGCCTCTAATTTTCTTGACATTACAGAGTCTTTTAATTTTAAGCAGCATGTCTCTGGCCCTACACACAGAGCTGGTCATACCCTGGACTTAGTCTTTTCTTATGGTCTTTGTATTGATAGTATTCACTTAGAGGACCTCCATTTTAGTGATCACAAATGTGTTTTATTTAATGTCTCTTTTGATCTGGATCTTTTGCCCAGTAAACATTTCTCCCACCACCGCATCATCAACCAGAGCACAGTGGAAAATTTCTCAGCTTTATTTAACCCTGACGTACTTTTTAACTGCAGTGAGGTAGAGACTTTAGTTGAGTTATTTAATGAGCAGTGCTCAAATATACTTGACAGAGTGGCCCCCTTTAAATCCAGACTTGTGTCTACTGTTAAATCCTCTCCCTGGATTGATAACCACATTCGTAGTGTTAGGCGAGTCTGTAGGAAATATGAATGTCTATGGAAAGCCACCAAACTTGACATCCATCGACAACATCTTAAGGAACTCTTAGGGCATTTTAATGAAATGGTGAGAGATGCTAGGTCTGCATACTTTGCCAAAATTATTGAATCTAGCAAGGGAAATTCTAGTGTCCTTTTTGACACCATCAGCTCTATTGTATCTCCTGTTCTGCCACCTCCTCCTGTTTTCTCAGACACTGACTGTAATTCTTTTCTTAAGTATTTTGTTGATAAAGTCAACACTGTCAGAGCAAGCATCTCCCCATCCTCCAATCATCTGCCCATTGGTAACCCCAGCCCCACAATTTTGAACTCCTTCTCACCTATATCTATAGATGACCTCTCAAATTTGGTGTCGAAAATCAAGCCATCATCCACCCCTTTCAACATTCTACCTCCATCTCTGTCTCATCTCAGTCTTTAATTCCATTGGCCCATCTATCGTATCCATGATCAATCTCTGCCTGTCAACTGGCTCAGTTCCTTCCCAACTGAAACATGCTGTTGTGCAGCCATTGCTGAAAAAACCAAATCTTGACTCTTCCCTCATAAAAAACTACAGTCCTATCTCCAAGCTACCTCTTCTCTCCAAACTCCTGGAAAAACTGTTGCTGGGCAGCTCTCTTCACTGATAGATTCACATATGTTGTATGACACCTTTCAGTCCGGTTTTCGGAAGCTGCACTCCACTGAAACAGCCTTGGTTAAAGTTAGTAATGATATCCTGATGGCGGCGGATGATGGGAAATGCTCTCTCCTCGTTGTACTGGATCTCAGTTCAGCTTTTGATACAGCTGATCACAAGATCCTCTTGAGCAGGTTGTACCATCATGGTATCTCTGGGTCTGCATTAGACTTTTTAAAATCATATCTGACTGACAGGAGTTTTTCTGTGTCTGTGGGTCAGTTCATGTCTGTCCCGGCACCTTTGTCATGTGGTGTCCCGCAGGGTTCTGTCTTCGGTCCTATGTTATTTGCCCTCTATATGTTGCCTCTAGGTCGTATCATTGACAGATTCAAAGGCATTTCCTATCATTTCTATGCAGATGACATTCAACTGTACTGTTCATTTTTACCTGAAGAGGTTCACAAACTATCTAATTTACTTGATTGTCTGGAGACCATAAAAATCTGGATGTCAGACAACTTCCTCCAACTTAATAATGAAAAGACAGAAACCCTAATTGTTGCCCCAGACATTGTTGCCCCAGACATTGTAATCTCAAACGTGAAGTCTTGTATCGGGTCTTTAACCAGTTGTGTCCAACGCAAACTTCATAATTTAGGTGTCATATTCGACCAAGCCCTATCATTTGATAATCACGTCAGCCTACTCACCCGATCTTGTTTCTCACGACTTAGGAACATTGCCAAATTAAGGTCAGTTGTGTCCAAAGCTGAATTGGAAATGACCATTCATACTTTTATTAGCTCTCGCTTAGACTATGCCAATGCACTTTTTACCTGTTTGAATAAATCCTCTTTGGCCCGTCTCCAAACTATCCAAAATGCTGCTGCTCGGCTTTTAACCCGTAGCAATAAGAGGGCTCATATCACTCCAATCCTGTCATCCTTGCACTGGCTTCCAGTAGAATTCCAAATCAACTTTAAAGTATTGCTAATGACTTTTAAAGCCCTACATGGTCTAGCCCCTGCATACATCACAGACCTCCTTCAACCTCACACTCCTTGTCGCACTCTAAAATCCTCGGATCAGTTCCTACTGTCAGTTCCATGTACTCGTTTCGTCACTCGTGGAGACTGAGCTTTCCAAGCGGTTGCTCCCAAACTTTGGAATGCCCTCCCCTTTTCATTGCGATCCGCAGCGTCATGTGACACTTTTAAAAAACAACTGAAAACGCTGCTCTTTAGCCAGGCCTTTGGTTAACTAACTCCTTTTACCCCATCAATCTCTTACTATTTTTCTTTTATCTAATGTTTTATTTACATTTTGCACTTTGCAGACACCTTGTCTTTTGCCTTGCTTTGTTTTTAATGCTTTGTTTTTAATGTTGTTTTATATTGTTGTACTTGCTTTGTCTACTGGAAAGCACTTTGCGAGTATCTGTGAAAGGTGCTATATAAATAAACTTTACTTACTTACTTACTTACTAATCTTGGTTGCCAGTGTTGTTAATTTCTCCCTGATTTCAGATCATATTCCTGCTGGAACATATCTAGTTGTTAAGACTTGGTTTAGGAGCTTTTCTTGGGGATTTTTCACAGTAGAAAGTGTCGCTATTCTCTGCTATAGTTTCAACTCAACTTGGCCATTTCACTGGACTGTCCAAGGGAATTGATTTATTGACCAAAGTATGTCCGACTCCCCTCCAATAGGTGGCAATATGCTCTTTCAGCTTGTTAGTACTGAATCTTTTTCTGGCTGGCCTATTACATCACAGACCAAACAACTGACAAAAAAAGTTAGCTATGGTTAGCTGGTACCATGGTGGACAACTTTACAGCTCTGTATATTTCGTCCATCCAAAAATGCACAGCTCTGGATGTAGATTTTGCCGTATTGTTACTGGCTTCATCTTCATCTGTTACACATTTGATGCCATTTGGCTTCCAGGTCAAAGCCTGAGGCAGAAACTGCGGAGCATGCGCAGAGCGCCTCAGCCAGTTTGGGTCTGATTGACTGTATACATGTAGGAGTAATTTCACTCCCAATCACATTATCTGAGTGTGTTTGTCCAACTTGGAGAAATTTGCTTTAGTACGATTTCAGTCGGACTAACGCAATAAATTGATTTTCTCTAATGTCGTGTAAACGTACTGAGTGATTCCCCCAGCTGCAATAATGATGCAGAGACACAGAGATATGGCAGACCCAGAAATGCTGACCAATCAGAGCACACTGGGCTTTTTTGGGATGGGAGCTAAAAGAGACAAGTGGTACAAAGGAGCTTTTCAGCAAGAGGATTTACAGGGGTTCCTTCACAGACAGTATAAAAAAAGGAAAGTGTATGAACATTAAACTATGTAGACATGATCTAGTAAAGACCCAAAATATAAATCACTGAGCCTTAAAACTAGCATAATAGGTCCCCATTGATCTCGCAATTCAGTCTCCCCATTGCTGTGTCCACTGTACTGAGCAAAGATCTGCACTAATGGTATATTTTTCTTGTGTTAAAAATGATACGCTAATAGTTTTTGCCTTCTCAGAATTGGTAAAGCTTGAAAGCCAGGCAGCTTTACAATTTACCACAATACCCAAAGAACGGCTGTAAACTCCCATTAAGTCACACGAGGACATGCCTACATCTGGAAGGGGTTGGGCAAACCCTAATGTTTGTTGTGCAGCCAGTGGCTTCGGCAATTTAAAAGCTTTCTGGAAGTGCACAGAGGCTTGATGCCCAAGACGGAGTCAGAAGAACTTCTGTTTGATGTAGGGTTAATGTGTGACAGACACATTAGAGGAAATTGTGCTCTTATCACAGTCATTGCCAGTGAGAGCAGTATCACTACTATAGGCTGACAGGCTAATGAGAAGAAACATTAGGGTGCCTTCTACAGTGATGGCCAGCACTGGTGAGAGGAGGCTAGAAGCCTTTCTAACAGCATCAACTTAACAAGCAATGCAAGAAAGAAGCAGACTGACTCTCTGGTGTTTTCTCAGTCAGTCATTAAAGAGATGTGCTGTTTAGCACAGGATCAGATAGCACCTCAGCTACTCTGTATATGGAATTACTTGAACTCTATAAAGTGATTGAAATTGACCTCAGTCCATGCACTGTGATTATGTGAGGGTGTCCATCAAAGGTCTGCCAGAGAAGTTTAGACTGGGCCAAGGAATGCGTCAGCTCCAGTTAGTTATATAATATCACTCATTAATAATGCATCATAAGGGGCTGCTTGACACACATTTCTGACCATACAAGTCAGCAACCAAACAAGTTGACAATCAGATCCTCTTGGCAATGATGAACTGGCAGCTTATGAGGTAAAAAAGCTCTAGACTGAAGCTGTTTATTACCATTCCCGAAAATAAAAAAGTGTCTGTATTTGTCACGTAACATGACACGCTGACAAATAATTTGTGAGAAATTGGTTCTCACACTCTTTTGATACCACCTCACCACCCAGGTGTAAAGGCTTGAATGGTAATGACATGGCTCAGTTTGGAGATAGTACCCCTCAACGGATAAATGCAAGAAGTGTGTGACTTTAAAACAACAGATGAAAGATAAAGCCCTAATCTGCTAAAAATGAAAAGATTGTCAGAATGTACAAGAGCAAGCATATAACATTTAACCACTTCCATCACTTCTTGTGTGAACAACTATTTATACAATCATGAAAATCTTTGAGGAGAGATTTGTTCGGCCTCATTCCCTTTTTTAACTTAAAAACTATAGAGACAGACAAAAGACAAAGAGACATCAGGGAGATGGTGTGATGTAGTCAGAAGGACTCTATGACTACTCTATGACAAGGCTTCACGTCCTGCCTTTGAGTGTGGCATTGCTAAACAAGCATAATCACTTTTGCATTTAAAAGTAGTTTGTTTCAAGTGTGCTGAGCCCTTGACATAATTTTTTTATGTTAAGTCAACAATTTTTTTTATTTTTGAGTTAATCTGACCAGAATTTATAAAGCCAATTCCGCCTAATTAGTATAAGACCAATAAACAACACTATCATGGTGTATGACATATTGTAGTGTGTTTCACCTGAATTGGTTGAGTTTCCCAGCATGCTGTGAGACAATGTATTTAAGGCCATAAACCAAAGAAGACTGTGTTTAAATATCTAAATTATGCACATTACCCATTACACAGTGATTAATGTTTTTATATTTTACAATCATTCTAATGGGTTACAGTTAATGTTGAGTTAAGTCGTTTACACAATTAGTGACGTCCAGCCTGTGTGGATATTAGAGTGTCTAACATTAAGTTGTGCTGAGGTGAAATAAAGAGTACTTCCTGGTTGAGAATTCATCTCTTTGTCTTATTCTAGCAATCAAGAATCAAGCTCTACACAATACATTTTCATAGTTAAATGACATCATTAAAACATTGCTGTAAAATGTGTACTGTTTTATGTTCATATGACATAGAATTAAATGCTTAAATAATAACGGAGAAACGTTATGTTAAACTGACAGACAGGGGTCATATGTCACATATATTTTGTGTCTGGTGTACTCAAATCTTTTATGTCACTATATTGTACTAAACTTAAAGTTTTGAGTGCAAGCTGTTTCCAAAAAAATGTTAAGTTGAGTGAGCGAATTAGGGTTTACAGTGCTCGGGAGGTGTACCTGGACCGTCATAGTTTGACATGGCAGACAGTTTAATTTGTTTTAGTAATGAGAGCACGCACAATACCATTTAGCCGTTAATGATTTTATTATTTACAGTGCTTTTCCTCCTGCGACATATAAAAATGTCTTCAATGAGAAAGGCCTATTTTTGGAACCATCATATGAGTTGTTCTTAAGTTATTTTAAGGTTATTTTTTGCATTTTTTACAGGACAGCTGGAGAGAGACAGGAAAGAGGGAGAGAGAATGGGGATGACACGCAGCAAAGGGCCAGAAGTTGGAGTCAAACCTGGGCAACTGCCAAGGCCTATATGGGGCACACACTCTGTTGAGCTAGATGTTCCCATGAGTTCTTCTTGAGTTGTGAGGATTTACTGGCTCTGCCCCTGTACTGTGGATTTACTCTTTTAAAAAGGCAATTAATTATGCCACAACTTAATTATTAACAGAATTCCATTGCTTTTTGGTTGCAGTCTTTCTCAGTGTGTCCTATATGTGTGGTTTTATTTTTTCAATATTATGCCCAAGTGGTAATAATTCTTATTTTGAGAACTTTTTTTAAAGGATACTGTAGCTGAAGTCACAGGACAGTTATATGTGGTATGATACTGTCCCAATGCAATAATTGCGAACAATAAATCTCCTGATACTGTAGATTAAATCAACAATGAATCATCTCTATTGGATGAAACTTTCCAGCATCTTGCACATGGTGGCCAAAGGTATCACAGAGTAGGTGTTGTCAGCTGTCAGCTACAACTTTGATATGTATTCATTCTCAAGCTGTTCTTGTGCACTGTACATACGTTTTCTACAAAAAGTAATGCACCAAAATTTGCACATATCTCACATAATAATGAGCCAGTTATTCGTGCGTAATCCACATATTCGAGAAGGCTGCAAACACATGACCAGTGCCCTGACAGGAGTAAACAAGGACACAGTCCAGAGTGGTCTGTAAGGAGGTAGGTTGGGGGGCAGGTGGCCTACAAAACACAGGACTTCCCCAGGAGACTGGTGTTCAGAACTGTGTGAACTTTTAATGAACTTGGAGTCATTTTAAGGTACGCCCTTACCATGTTTCTTTTCCTAAAGCTAGACTCAGTAACTTTACTTGCCAAAACCTAACCAAAGTAAATTTACATTAATTTAGTAACTTTACATTAAGGAAGTAAAGTAATTTTTGGGGCGCTAATTCCTAGGATTCCATACGAGCCGCTGAATGAGATTAAGTTGTAGTTCTATTGTAATTCTATTTTTGTGACATATTGTCAGCACTGGCCTAACATACTGTTAACATTAAAATGTATATTATTTTACAACTCATTCTCACTCCGATCTCGTCACATATCAACATTTGGTCATGGATTTTCCACATCAAGATATGACATGCAAGGTACCCTGGGTTCATTGGTTGCTAGGATGCCAGATCAACTTCAGCCTGCTACATACATTGTCTGTTTTCAAAATACACATCTATTTTCAAAGGAAATGTGCAGTTTGCATACAGTCTCTTTCCAAAAAAAAAACCACACACACTATGTCGGTACAACACAGAGAATGGACTTTTTTTTTCTTCAACAACACATGCACATGGTTGGGTTTAGAATGAAAGAGTTTTGCTTTATATTCATACCGGAAGTGAACACCGGCCTCCTGGGTGACAGTTGGTGGTTGTTGAACCCATCCACCAAACCCTACTCTGACTTTCGCCCCCTTAACTTATGTTGTTGTCCTGCCACATTTCTCCTTGACACTACCAGGCGCCATTATAGCCACGTATCATGGCGACATGAAAGGACAGCTATTTTTTTGGCAGCATCTGATGCCCAAAGTCACTGACCATTCGTCGGCATTGGACGACTTTGGAGTGCACTTGCGCTTTGCCAACTGGGTGTGGCCAGGCAGATTTTGCAAGTTTGGCACACTGTGCGCGCTGGCGCAGCTGCTCCTCTTTCCCACCTCCGTCCCTCCTACCTGCGCAAGTTGGAAAGAGGGAGGAGAGAAGGCGTGGAGTGGGTTTTACACACATCACACTAATCAAATGAGCCCCTCTCCTCGCCCTTAAATGCGCCGCAAGAAGGCGTAATGAGAGTTTACTCAATTCGCCATGGCAGAAGAGAGCAGCAGCGTCAGACGGCCAAACTTCTCCCAGGAGGAAACTGATGTTTTGGTCCAGGAGGTCCAAGCTCACAGTGTCCGAATATACGGAACTGCAAGCAGACCTCCACGGGCTGATGATGCAAAGGTAGCCTGGGAGGAGGTCACCACAATTGTAAATCAGTGTTGCATTTCTCTCTCGCGCACGCGCTCTCTCTTTCTCTCTTGCAGTCTCACTCTGTTTCTTTTCTTTTGACTTTTCTAAGATGACAGATGCTGAATATATACTCCCTATCTGATGCTGTGGCTGTTTGTGGTTGGCTGAGAGGGATGTGAACTCATTAGTTTGCAGCTGTGTTCATCAAATCAGGTTGGGTTTCCATTACGCGTGCCAAACGTGCCAAACGTGCCAGTCCCCTTTGATCTGACATCAGATGTGACGGGACAGTCGATATAGAGATACATTTATATGCTGATTGCAGATAGTTGCATTGAATAGTGGTTTTGTGGCTATTTATTGCATTATTAAAGTGCCTAACATTCTGGAAACCTGCCTGTGAGGTTTTGGTGACATGTGCGCACTGTCCGCCGGTCAGCCAAACTTCGGCTTACACCGGCTGCGCTCCTGGTTTCAGCTGGTGAGCTTTTAGCGCACCTTCGGCGAAGCCTTTTGGCACGAAACTGTCACTGCGCCAAGCTGGATCTGTCGACACCTCCCCCTGCTGCGCCGCCACACCCATCTCAGTGCACCTCGGTCTGCCAAACTACCAAACTGAGCGCACCTCGGGTTGCGCTGATCGAAACTAGCTCTGCGCGGGGTTCGCCACCCTGTGCCACCCTGCGCTGCTCCGGGAAACTAGAGCCCTATGTGTTGTTCATTTTTAAAACAGCAAAGTTCCTGCAAATTAGTAATAAAGATCAGTCTCTCATGCATTTCAATCAGGAGAAAAACACATTTATGATTTGAAGGTTTTCTCAAATGGTCAGCAATACCACATGAATGTTCAGTTCATCAGGTAAACTTTTTGGAGAATACTTTTAAAAAATTCCTGCATCAAATAATGCCCTTGAGTGCCATGATTTTTATTTTCCTTTTATTTCAACACATTTATACATTTATAACCTTGAAAAGCTTGTGGTCACTGTTTCTGATGACTGTGTAACTGTATTTCTTTGCTGTGACATATGAGATGTATGGATTCTAATAACTGGGATACTGCTGGCTTAGGGATAATATGGAGTCATTATTCATCACTCATTTTACTGTGGTCTCACATGCCTGCTGTAGCCCACCCCCTCACCCCTTTTCACCATCTGCCCAAACAACAGACAGACCCCTGATCAGCTTACTGTGAGATAAAACCTGACCAGACTCACAAGCCTCACGCTTAACCCGTCAAGACGTGTGTGTGTGTGCGTGTGTGTGTGTACATGAACTGGTCTTATAGAGAGAAACACTTTTTTTTCAAAAATCATTTAATTGTTCAATAAATCATCATTTATTTGTCACATTAACTCATACAAGGTGCAGCTCTAGTGAAATGTGATCCCATCAGCTCCTTAAACTTGGGCATTGCAATTTAGTGCTCTATTGCCTCCTCTTACAACACCCATTCCCAGACAGCTGGGAGACTGTGTAAAACATAAATAAAGACAGAATGCAATGATTTGCAACTCCTTTTTGACCTTTATTCAATTGAATATGGTTCAAAGACAAGACATTTACTGTTTAAACTGGCATTTTATTGTTTTTCGTAAATATACATTCATTTTGAATTTGATGCAACATGTTCCAAAAAAGTTGGAACAGGGGAAAACGAAAATATTGGAAAGTTGTATAATTCTACATTCTATAAGTAAACTGATTAACTGGAGACAGCTGATAGTATCATTATTGGGTATGAAAGCAGCATCCTTAAAAGGCTCAGTCGTTCATAAGTAGCATAGCCATGAGGTTCACCACTTTGTGAAAAACTGCGTTGGCAAATAGTCCAACAGGTTTAAAAAAAATTCTCCACACACAATTGCAAGAAATTGGGGGATTTTTCTATCTACAGTCTCATTATATCATATCATCAAATGATTTAGAGATTCTGGAGAAATCTTTGCAGGTAAGGACCAAGATGACACTGCATTAAAAATAAACACAGTACATCACTGCATGTTAAGACTCTACCATGCAAAGTGAAAGCCATATATCAACAATATCCAGAAACACTGCTGACTTCTCTGGTCCAAAGCTCATCTGAGATGTACTGACACAAAGTAAAATAGTGTGCTGTGGTGTGGCGAATCTACATTTCAAATTGTTTTGGGATATTATATTATATTATATATATATATATATATATATATATATTATACATATTATATATTATTATTATAGACATCGTATCCGCTGGTCTAAAAAGGAAGGATTGTCCAGATTGTTAACAACTCATTAAGCATATTTCCCATAAAGAATTATTGCTTTAAGTAAGTACAGCAGTTTTATGGGCACTTAAAGGTCCAGTGTGTGGGATCTAGAGGGATTTAGCAGCATCTAGCAATGAGGATTGCAGTTTGCAACCAGCTGAAACTTCTCCAAGTTAGAATTCTGATCATTGTTGAGGAGATTTTTCACAGGGAGCTGATTATCCACAGAGTTCTCTTCCTCTCCAAAACAAACCGACCAGGTTATATAAACCAGTAAAAACACTGAATAGAGCAGTTTCACTTTACAAAAATCAATGTTTTTCTGACGCTGTCATCATGAAATGTCTCTGTCTGGAGGCAGAGTTTGGTTTGCCTATTCCAGGCTACTGTAGAAAAATGGTGGTGTAACATGGCAATCTCCTTGGATCAGAACCCACTCCCTTGGTAGATATAAAGGTTCATTGTTAGGTAACAAAAACACAATGGTTCTTATTCACACTACAGGAAACATACTTATTATATTATATTCCATTACTGCCAATATATCCCCCTAGATCAGACCTTTAAGCAACAAAGTGACATTTCCTCTACATGAGTAACATTTAATGATTGTGAATCCCACAAGCTTGTAGCTACTGGCCCAAAGCAAATCCCACCTGGTACTAAACTAAGTCTTTTTGTCTCCCAGCTGAATTAGAGTGAAAGCTGTGCAGATTGAACCTCTTTGTCTTCCTCCATTGTCCCTTAGAAGGCAAACAGCTTGACGACACAGACTGCTTTCGTCTTTGTATTTTATGCAGGCCACTTCACCTTGTTAAACTTTGAATAGTTGGGTATCTAGGCCAAGAGCTCCTTCTCTCATTTCCTGGCATCCTTTGCTGGCAGGGGTTGAAAAGCTGTTGACTAATCAGCACAGATGCACTGCTGCTAATTGGGAAGCAGCCGGAGGGAGCTGGTTGTTTCAGACAGAAAAGCCTCAGGGGCTCCAAAAGACACAAGCACAACTTCTGACATGCAACCATGGTCAAAGAGCTCAGACTGTACATGGCCTGTCTTTGTTTGTCTACCTTGTCTTCCTTTGGTTCATGTTGAATGAATCAAATCTTCGGACTCTACTCTTCTGCGTGCCAAAGGAAAAGGGTAAGACCATGACACATTTGGCAAAATATATATGTAACTCAGGGAGTTTCACAACTTAGAGAGAAGTGAAACCATCATAGGAATATAACATCTGTTTGGCATTAGAGGAGAGATAGAGATAGGAGCCAGCAGACAGAGATTTTACACATATCAACATTACTTGATGAGGGGCAGCCTAAGGGGAAGAATGTTTACTCACCCATTTTCCTATGAATATACCACAAGAAGTAGTACTTTATTCGGCTCTTGGATTAATCTAAATCACCTTGAATGCTTGGATGATGCAGTAGCTGTCTTTTCTAAGGATACCTTAAAATAAAACTGACATATATCTTTTATCTAACTAACATCTTTTCTCAAACATTGTGTGGTTGGAATTAGGAAGATGTGGTCTTTGAAGTAACACTTACTGTGTTTTTAGGCCAGGAGATCTACACAGGCTGCTCATTGCACACTGTCTTGTTTGAACTAGTCGAGCATGTTCAAATAAGACTTTTCAACACTTGCACTGCTTATAACTATGTAAGTAAGATGTACAGGCAGATGACAAATTAAATTACCAAAGCTGGGTCTGTGCAGGTGGCAAGAGAGCAACACTCTACCAGGAAGGCACAGGGAGACGGATATTAGCACTGATTTCCACTGCCTCTCCCACTGTTCAACCTTGTTTTGCTTTTCTGCAGGTAATCCAGGCAATGCAAGCTCAGTGGTGACATTTCCCTGCAGTTTCTGATAGTCATTTGTTTCTAAAGTTAAGGCGTTTATGTCTAATAACAGGGAGCCATATACTTATTGGTTGGCGCTGGACATTTGGTACATCGTATTTACATTTCAATTCTAAATGTTTTTCTGTATCACTTAAAGAAACACTTACCTTTCCTGGAAATTTCACACTTTTCTTTGTTTAGGTTAAAATGCTATTAATAAGCTGATGGCACATTAAAATGTAAGTGAATTCCACCAGAAATAAAAACTAATTGTACCATTCTCACATGGTTCTAAGAAAACTCCGACCAATCATTGAATTCTGTCTGTCTTCCCCACTGGAAGCCTCTGACTGATGTAACCGCTCGTGTAACATTGTGATGTGAAAGGACAGCTTTTTTGGTCAGTGTCTGGGATCAGAAGTCACTGACCAAGCACCAGTATATGACAACTTCTGAGTGAGTGAAGGAACAGGTACTATATTAAACTAGAGGACCTAGGGCATCCTGGTAACAACCATGTCATGTTATCTTGTCAGAAAGGAGGGCAAATAATGTTCCAAAGTTACATTAAATTTTGACTAGGAAAAAAAGTAAACGTTTTCCAAAATGGCATATTTAAATATTTCTGCAGAACAGTGGATCCTAAACAGTCTTTGAATTGCATAAATTGAGTATGACTGGAAAACTGAGAGTTGACAACCATATGCTCCTTACAGTATTTCAGTTCTGCACACAATTTGACCAATATCTGATAAAAGTAACCTGAAGATTAAATAAATAAATGAAGATAAATGCATTTGTTCACTCATGAGTTGATCTGAAATACTTTCCCTTTGTATCTCAGAATAAATAAGAATTTTTCTCAGAATTACTTATTTTAAAGTAATGGGTTAGTATCTGATTATAATGAGAAATCTTTAATGATCTTTAAGTCAGTATCTCAAAATAATGAGAAACTTTTTCAAAATAAATACTTAGTCCCTTTAAGTCTCTTTCTTGTTATTTTGAGAATATTTCTCATTATGACTTACAGGACTTTTTTTCATCACACTGGCAGAAATGGGCTTCCATACGGGGTCATAAAAAAAACAAAAAAGGTATATGCTACCTCTTGCTCCTGCTTTTCATTGTTAATGTTACAGATTACAATTCTTCATGAACTCAGTAAGTTTATACAAGATTAAACCTAAATGATTCCTGTTTACTTAAAAGACAGGAAGAACTAATTGAGTCAAGTCACGCCAAGCACTGATGATAAGAGCAGCCCCATCAAGTAAGCAAAGAAAAACTCCTTTAACCCTTTAACAGGAAAGAAGCTGGAGAAATCCTTAGGATGGACACACACAGGGGGGAAACCCTGACAGGTACAGTTCCTGGGCATTATCACAAATACAGATCAGTGGTGTGAGTTCAACCAGGCCCAAAGTTACTGTATCAATTACCACTGATGTACTCAAGTCCACCAATGCCACTTTGGCTTTAGGGAAGATTTAGCCAAACTTCTGTAATTTTTCTTCAGTGATGAAAATGTGAGTGGGAATACAGTCTGTGCCAAAGCTGTTGAAATTATTGCTACATGCGAGTAAAAGCACAGAGCATTTTAATTTTCAGCACTCTGAAGTTAGTTTCATCAGCTCACATAATATTAATACTGGTGGGATGTAGATCAAAGTGTGGAGGACTTCTAACTTGATGATTGAAATGATTTTCAGGCTCTGAAAGACCAAAGCAGCATCTATTATCATCTCTGTCTGTACAGTGAAGGTGTTTATATGAGTTTTGGTTTCAATGGTCCTTTGAAGCACAGACTGACAGCAAAGAAAAATTACAGATTTAAAAGGCAGCAATCTAGGACACAATGCAAAAAATCTTAATCTAAAAATGCCATAGACCATTTCATTCATTCTTACTATTAATTTGAAATCCTCGTTTTAATGAAGGCTATGTGTGCCCAGTGCAGATTTTTGTGGTTTTCACTGAAGTAAAACAAAAGACGAAATTAGTCATTTGAGTCACTTGAAGCTATTCTGACTTTGGTGACCCCCTGAGTGTCCATCTAGTTTACAAGTTTTCTCTTATCCTGTGAAATACGTTGCAATTACAATCATTTACCGTCCTTGTTTTATGGTGGCTGATCTCGTCCTCTGCTCCGAGGGTAAGGAGCCCCCAAATCTCAAAGTTTTTCCAACTTACAGACATTTTTGGCCACTGTTCTTCCTCTTTGAGTTAGCTGCTAACTGCTTTCAGCTGCTTTTAAAATCTCCCACAGTGGGCCACACACATAGCACATTATCAAACCATCATATCCATCCCATCCATGATCCTGTTCTGTCAGGTGTCCCTTTTACATCCCAGCCAACATTTGTAAGTGGGGCCCATGTGAGTAGTAAATGGGTGGTAAAATGGGCCTTATATGGGACTGTCTACAGGTTCCATATTTGCCACATGCCCATTGCCCCTATGTGTGGGTTTACCCAGATAAGATACCCATTTTTGGCCTATCCCACCTGGATACGTACCTGGATACCATATGGTACCCAGGTACTCCTACCATAACCTATGTGGGGCCTACTTGGGTAAACCCACCCATGTGGGCAACTGTCATGTGGCCAATATGGAACATGTTTACAATCACATATAGGGCCTATTTTCAGCCCCTTCACAACCCACATGAGCCCCACTTACAAATGTTGTCTGGGACAGACACTATTTCAGCACTGCTACTACCACCGTTGCTGGCTCAAAGGTGAGACAACTCTGTCCACCCATTCCACAATCGTAACTTTTATACAGAATGGCAAGGCGTCATAACGGCGTGATATTCCTTTCTTGAACAGGTAGTGTAAAAGGGGCTTTAGAGAGCGACTGGCAAAGCTGTAGGCTCTTCTTATTTCATTGCTAGTCTTGTATCCATCTGTATTGTGCAGTGTGTTGTGGGACATTTACCGTCTTTTGCAAGGCTCTCAATATTCTGCTAATGAAAGATGTTGATCAAGATTGTCAGGTTGCCACTGCCTGTTGTAATGCCACTGCCACTTAACTTTCAGTAACGTTCTTTGTTTCTTGGTCAGTCAGCAACATTTCTGTTGCGTCTCTCACGACAATGAACTGAAACCACCTAACCAACGTGATGCTTGATGCTCCATCATCTTTGTTGATGTTTGGACCTTCAGAAATTTGCAAAGTGCTCTATGATGGAAGTCTTACACTGTTGTTTTGCATATATTACAAAGAGAGATGACCTAATAAAACATTGAAAACAGATGAGCTCACCATCTGAATTTAAAAAAAGAGTCAATAAATCCTGATCTTTTCCAGAAGGAAAGAAGAATTCTTTTACAGTGCTGATATGCCAGTTTGGCACAACACAAGGCTGCACTGACCAGTACTTATCATCAGTACTTATCAACTTTATTACAGCAGTGTTGCAGAGGCAAACCAGGACATCAGTGAAACGTCCAGAAGGACGTGGGAGTTGAGACCATTTCTGGTTTAATTACTAAGGAACTGCTACTGGTTATAATCAGCTTGTCTCAGCTGTGTCATGTGTGGGAATAGAAAAGAATTCATGGCTGCAGTAAACTTTGTTTAAGCACAGTTACAGTCAAAAAGAAAAAAAAAGACACACTTGTCTTGCATTAAGAGAAGTGCTGCGTTGCATGATCTTTGTTGGTATATCTCCAAGAAAAACATGGACCCCACAACAGCAAACACTGACACATACATTGAAGGTAGGGCCAGTAAATTACTCTGTCAATCAAGGCTACATTCCTTCTAGAACACACAGGCTGATGCTCCTCTCAGGTTAAGAAAATCTTGATGATTGCAGCAACTCTTAGTGCCAAATTACCAGCTCCATGCTATCCAAACCACAACAGATAATTAGATTGACATGTCAGAGCTAAATATTTTCTGTTCCTTTTGAATAGTACAAAATGAAGCTTGTAACATTATATATCCTGAAGCTGTTTGTGATCAGTCAGCCCAAAAACAAAACGAGATGAATGAAGAAGTTTTTGTTGTCTATCTGTTTGTAATGATATTCCCAGCTGAAATTACAATTCAGACATCTGGAAAGTTACCTCAAGTGATAACATCTCTATCAATTCCATCCAGTGCAGATAAATATCTGTTTAGCCTAGCGTAGCACAAAGCCTGGACTTGGAAGCTGCTGGCTAGCTGCAAGAAAAAGATGCCTTGCACCAACTGCAAAATGTCTTCTTTACAAGTTACATCTAATTTATGTAACATATAGTCATAAAAAAAGGAGATATTATGGCCTAAAAAGTTTAAGTTTTTAAAGGGTTATCAGATCCGCGTATAGCTTTAAAGGGACAGTTCACCCCAGAATCAAAGTACATATTCATGACTTGGTTACTCATGATAATCCACTGACTTTGTTATAGAAACATGCAGGAACTATTTTCTTCACCAACAGTATCACTGTGCAAAAGGAAGCGTGTATCTACTGCAAGCACACCTGGAACAACTGAGCCAGCTAGCATTACAGCTGAGCCGAGGAGGATGCCATTACCTGTTCTTCTGTAATGCCTGTTCTTGCACCAAAGGCTACACATATGTCATAGGATTGTCTCTCTTTTTAATGCACAGAGATTAAATGGATATAGATAACATCACTTAACAATGGGAAGCCTAGTCCTTGCATAGCCATGGCTGTTTTCACTTTTGATGAGTCTAGGCTAACCCTTTTTTCTTTTAATGAATCTTTTGTCTTAGCTAACTTTCTTTCGTAGCTCCACATCCACAACACATCCGGAACTTTTTCAGGTTGCAAAATCTGTCTCTGGGTTCGACTGGTGAAAGGTCTTGTTCTTATATACAATCAGATTTTTATCAATAACATAGCATTCCTTTTTTCTGCATTACAGTACACCTAGTTTAGTTTAAGCCAAACTTTTTGGCCAGTGCTGTTCATTTGCCCTAGTTTGTGTTCTATATGTGATTTCTTACCTCAACACCTTGACCTTTGAACCTCCTCCCAGAGGAGATGGGCATTGTTGGACACCACACATTTCCTCCCTTTTTTCTCATGACTGCCATCCGTTCTCACACTTCGGCAGCCCCCCTGAGTAAAACTCTCCAGGGGGTGCATTGTGGCGGCAGTTATTTTTTGCTTTCATCTACCTCTACAGCCCTTCAAGGAATGATGAGTTGTACCACCTCGAGGGGGAATCTCAGATCAAGGAGAAGAAATCAGCAGTGGTATAATAGCCTACTGCCCACATCTCAAAGGAATGCAGTCAGGACTCATTTCCACACTGTGCATTGTTTCTGCTGTAAATGAGTCTCATGGGAAATATGAGTGTTGGCCAATATAATCAGATCAAACCACTTGTTATTGTTGCAATCAACACTATGACACTGAGCATCTTATTCATTGGTCCATAGGTGTCAACTGTCCATTCACTGTCTAGATATTTGGTTGCAATAGATCAATATATGTTTAAATATTTAAATAAATATCAGATATCCAGTCATCTGATATGATGATGTTCCTGCTTGACCGCAACTGCAAGTTCCTTTTTTGTGTTATTCCACTTTTTCTCTTGGTTAATAATATTTTGAATTATTTTATATATAAAAGAGGTTTGAGGGTGGAAATGAAGATGTAGTGTCCTATAATTTATAAATTACTGCTGGGACAGAAATAAGTTAGAGGGGAAAAACTAAGTGCTTTTCATTTTTAGTCTATTTTGAATATGCTGAATTCTGCAATAGTGAACTTTATTTGTAAAGCACCTTTCATGCAGAATGCAGTGCTTGAACAAGGCAAGTTGAAACAACATCAATTAAAACAGCAACACCAACAACAAAACAAAACTGAACAAAACAAAACAAAAACAGTAACAGTGGTATAAATAAAATCAACCTGTATTAAAAGCCAAATTAAAAAGATAGGTCTTTAATTTCATTTTAAAAATAGCTAGGGAGTCTGCCATTCTCAGATCCAAAGGGAGTGTTCCATAGTTTAGGGCCATAAAAACAGAAAGCAGCTTCACCAGTTCTTTTGTTGGACACTTTACGAACAGCTAAACGACAGTTAGTGGAAGATCTGAGAGTTCTTTTTGGGGCATAGTGTATTTCAAAACGTTAGAATCAGTATCAGCCTTCAGAAATGCCACATTGTTCTACCTCTAGTTGCTCTCAGTTTTCTCTGTGTCTGTGCATATCAGTTAACATACACTTTTGAACTCTGAGCGCTGGAGATGCTGAGTGCTGGTCTCTGCTGACCATTCACTGTGACTGAAACCAGAGCGTCCGTAATAATGGCATCATTGATCACTAGCCACCTTTTTTCTGTCGCTGCTTTCAAAGCATCCACTGCCATGAGAAATATTTCCGAAACAGAGAAGCAATCTTTATCTCAGTGAGAGGTTTGATCTGCCCTCCCCTCACCCTCTGAGGCCTGATGTGCTTTTAGTCTGCCTCAGTCTCTCTCTAATGTGTTTGCTTGCTGAGGGGCTTCTGTCACAGCAGCTGCTTCACCTACCAATGTGAATTCAAAGAGACATCGACTCATGTAATGGAGGGGCACAATTTTGCACACAGGGAACTGTTTAATCTACTGTACAGTGTCTTTATTAGTCAATTTTACATTATATGAAGTATGAAAGACGTTCACATTTCAGTGTGGGTATTAATCCAGACAGATTCCAGAACATGAAACCCCTCCTGGTCGTGCCAGAATCTGATTTTGTCTCTGCTGACCTGCCTTGTATTTTCTGATCCGTGATTATCTGTATTAAAAGTGGCAAAGAGATTGGAACCAAGGATTACCAACTGGGCAACTGCCCTGCAGCCCCTTAACCCCAACAGTCTTGAAAACTCCTGGTTAACTGTGTCAATGGGTTTGTACTAATTTATTGGAAAATTTGTTTTGTAATATGCACAACAAAACGTATATCACTGACATGATAAAATGGCTGTGTCAAAATGTAGTTTTAAGTTTTGAGTATGAAATGTATTTATTATATACACCCAAAGACTATAAAAATAATGGACATAGCTACCATGATGTCACCTACTGTGTGCAACCTCCAAGGCTGAAAATGGAGTTTACAGCAGAAATAAACATGTTTACAGCCTGGCTAATTTACAGCGTAGCTAATTTCAACATTCATGACAACTGTGCAGGGGGATGAGGTTTTTTTTTTTTTTTTTTTTAAATAACTTACGTTTACATTTTATAAAGGCCCAAAGTTGTGCATATTTAAGGGCGGGGCCACTTGATTGATATTGGTTGTCTACGAGGCGTTGCTGCACTCTGCGAGTCAGAGCCATACCTCACTCCTCCACAGCTCCACCCCCTCATCCAAATACACTTCTGCGTAAAAAAAAATAAGACTGCAACAGCTGAAATGCCGAACTCGCCTGCCCTTATTTATGCATAACTCTAAACCCTAAAAAAAAAACATGAACGGGTGACTTATATAAAAATTCAGTCACCTACAGTTGTCATGAAGGTGGAAATTGGCTATAGAGACCAAAACCATTTTTTGTACCAGGCTGTAAACATGTTTATTGCTGCTGTAAAGTTGGGCATTTTAAAGCTATAGTGCGTAACTTCTGTCGCCTCCCAGCGGATAATGCGTTATTACAACTAATAAACCGGCGGCACTTCCATGTACACAGAGTAACACTCGCCACACACCGTGTACACAGAGTAACACTCGCCAGTCGCCACACACCGTACACAGAGTAACACTCGCCACACACCGTGTACACAGAGTAACACTCGCCAGTCGCCACACACCGTACACAGAGTAACACTCGCCACACACCGTGTACACAGAGTAACCCTCGCCAGTCGCCACACACCGTACACAGAGTAACACTCGCCACACACCGTGTACACAGAGTAACACTCGCCAGTCACCACACACTGTGTACACAGAGTAACGGTCACCACACACCGTGTACACAGAGTAACACTCGCCAGTTGCCACACACCGTACACAGAGTAACACTCGCCACACACCGTGTACACAGAATAACACTCACTTCACACCGTGTACACAATGCTACACAAAGTGGCAAACACCAGGCTGCTAACATTACATCTAACATTACATTATGTTCATAGCACCATTTCCAAGAAAATAATAAAGTAGTAGGTCCAGTACATGTAACAGCAACTCATACTACTCATAATATAATTATAAACCAAGTCACTTACTTATCCAACAGCAGCAAGGCAACATCCGTGTCTGCCCTCAGCTCAGTTTCTTCCTTCAGGGCTCTCCACCGAGGAAAAGTGACACCAATACAAATCCTTGTTTACCCTCTCCGTCGCTCACTTTCCTTCTTTGCTAATAGACCTTCAGCCGAACGTCCAGGCTTTATCTTTGTGGTAGGATCCACTTCTGAACCGTGTCTCAGCCGCTTCACCTCCATGTTGCTTTCTCTTTCTACCTGCACTCTACCTCTTGCTATGACACTCTCCGCTCT
Organism: Epinephelus fuscoguttatus; assembly: GCF_011397635.1. Lineage (NCBI taxonomy): Eukaryota > Metazoa > Chordata > Actinopteri > Perciformes > Serranidae > Epinephelus > Epinephelus fuscoguttatus. The sequence continues at coordinate 39,778,364 of NC_064756.1, read as the reverse complement.
TCCTCCCCCTCCCTTCTTGTTGTGAGGAAGCATTTCCTGTGCGCCAGCGCGGGAATGTCGCCGGTCAACATGCATACTAAAAATGATATATATTGAAAAATACCGTGAGTTGTTACAGGGGCCGATCGGCTTAATCAGCATTGTGTCATCTCCTCTAGTAGTGGCTTGGGTGAAACGGACATTTACGGACCTGTAGAAGTTACGCGCTATAGCTTTAACATGGGGGCCTATGGGGACTGATTCGCTTTTGGAGCCAGCCTCTAGTGGCAATTGAAAGAACTACTGTTTTTGGTACATCTGTGTTGGCTTCATTTTTCAGCCCAGGAGGTTGCCTCCTGTATACATCTGGGAAATAGTAGAAATATTAATGGGTATCTGGTGACCTGCCACTAAGCCAATACTGGGCAAAGAAGCCATAGTGGCATGGCAGGGCCCTGTATCATGTTAATGCAACCATGATTTTGACTGTTTTATGTATAAAGCTAATGGTCTCTCATGTGCTTCTGTTGAAACTGTCTATTTACAAACATACGTGTGTTTTTAAGAAGGACTGTTGTTGTAGGAATATTCTTTGTTCTGTTTAATGACACCAGTTTATGGCATTGACACCTGCATGGCTTCAAGTTCATCATGTTCACAGGCGTTATATGGCTATGGTATTTAGGTGGGGAACAACACCTGAGGCTAACCACAGACATACAAAACTCAAAGTCATCACATGACTGACTATGATATATGTAGCAAGAGTGAGGCTCTTGGTGTTCAAAATTATGCTTGTACTCATGAGACCCAACACAAATTTCATCAAAAAAAAAAAAAAAAAAATCCCAAACGATTAATCAGCAGGGTTGTGTACTTAAGTAAAAGGAGCAATACCACCATATATAAATACTCAGTCACAAGTAAAAGTCCTGCAAAATCCTTAAAAACTTTACCTAAGTACAAGTAGGCTACATAAGTATTCGCATCATCAAAATATACTTGAAGTACCTAAAGTAAAAGTACTCTCTTTGCTAAATGGCCAGTTTCATAATAATATAACTGGATTATACTTATTGTTGCATGAATGTGGTCATTACTTTAATGTTGTAGCTGGAAAAAGTTGAGCTCATTTTAGTTACTTTATATACTGCTGGGTACCATTCCTAATATTATATCATGATTCATTAGTTGATGTATATTTTGCATTAATAACATACATCTGCAAAGTAGCCTATGTAGTAATCATAGCTGTCACATAAATGTAGTGGAGAAAAAAGTACAGTATTTGGCCCTAAAATGTACTGGAGTAGAAGTGTGAAGTGGCATAAATAGTGTATTTTGTTGAAAATTTCGAAATACTGTGATATATATCTATATAATAGATATAATTACGTTTAATTGATCATTGCCTTCTCGCTGAACCTGAGATCCATCATAAATGTAGGCTACTGTGCTTTTAAATCTCCTGTAGTTCCGCCTACACCGTGTGACCAATCAGCAGCTCTGACACACAACCTCTCTGAATTATAGACTAATCACAGCTCGTCTTTCAACACCAGTTGAGCAGCCCAGTTGTAGCAGTCTGGATGGTATCACCTTCAGTCTACCAGCGCAACAAGCCTCACCACCGTGCGACTGACACGGTCTGCGTACACAGAAAATGCCCCGAAAGTGACTCGAGAGGACGGCAGGACTGTCCGGACATTGGCACTGGATTCCGCGGAGGTTGTCTGGCCGACAGACCCGAGTCTCCTGCGCCGTATCCGCAGCATTAGGTAGGTTTTTGGCGCTGTTGTGTTGTTGCAATGTCCCTCTCCTCTCCTCTCCTTCCCTTTCGCCCAGGAGCTGCGACAATAAAACGCACATTTTTGGCTGGCGGGTTTGAGTAAACGTAATACGACGTTTTCTTAGCTTTATCACAGCTACCTTTTCTCTTAAACACGGGTTACATAATTGCTAGTGTTTGGCATGTTTCCTTTCAAGACTGGAAAGAAGACCCCGGTTGATATAATCGTAATTTAAGATCATGTCAAGTAAATACATGTAGCAGGGATGTATGTTGACAGATAGCACCGTTACATGCCGCCCTCAGGGTACCGTTGCGCTGAACAAATCTGCGTTGTTTATCGACAAACGTAGTTAGGTTACACACCTTGAGGATCAGTGAAGACATTTTACAAATGTTAAAAGAGGCAACTCCATACGGCTGGGCCACCAGGCAGTACCCGTTTCAATAAAATTCAACTTAAAACATGTCCTCGGTGCTATTCTTACTACCCCTTTCTGTCCTAAAGAGACACAGCTGAGCTGACTTTTAACCAAATCTTAAGTTTAGATTTTATGTACATTTGCAGTCTTGGTGGTTTATATCCGTATGCCGATTTAATCAGAAGACCATCTCATATACGGAACCTTACATTGACTTTGTTTGAACTGTGCTGCTTTGCTGATGAACAAGTCATCTTTTAATGCAGTATTTTAATAGAGTTTGGTTTGAGGTTACTTCTAACAATGGATAATGGAATGTGTTGGGCTTACATATGTACGTGTTTGGGCCTGTGGGTGCAGCAAGGGCTGGAAAAAATGACCCGGCCTCAGTTAATCACATTGGTCAAGCTCATGCAAAGTAGCCTGCACAATATCTTAATTTGAGGTCCACACATACTGGATTATTTTCTTTCCTAGGTCCTGACAGAGGCCTAACAAGTTACACTTTATCCTGTTGTTGAACCAGAGAGAAGGGGTCTCAATTTTGTGCAAAATTAAAAAAATCACATTTAGTGTTTCCATCTTTCCTCAGACAGTAGTGTGTTAACCTACCACAGTTTCCCAGGCTGCTTAGTGAAATGATTATCACCACTGATAGGTTCATATTCATCTCCATTGCTATAGAAGATGTCAAGACTAGCAAGAAAATATAGGAAATATGTGGCTCATCTCTCAGAAAAAAGTTAAGTGGATTTAAAAAATGAAAGATACAATTGTAGCCTGCAAGCCTACAAAGATGAATGTCTCTAAAAAAATTACTTTGTAGCATTAAGTTGAGTGAACAGTTCCTAGTGGCCAGTGAGGGGCATAGACTACCAGTGTCTTGGTAGCCAGGAGCACATCTGCTGTGTGCAGGTGGTCTGGGGGGAAAAAGACTCAAGTTCAGTTGAATTCAGTGTATATCTCAGTGCTGGCCGCTCTCAGTGGGTCGGCTTCCACAGCTGCAGAGCTGGATCAGTTGGACTCAAACTCTCTTATACTCTCATTTCCTTGTCTGAAAAGGACACCCACTGCTGCATCACAATTATTACATTCAGGCCAGCAGCTGTTTGACCGCTGAGCCCAGCCAGGGTTTCAACTGCAGAACGGGGCTCATATTTATGAAGTTGCTCAAAACAGCGCTTACTGCTCAAAAACTTACTGACATGGGGCCCCCCCATTCATCAAACTTCCCAGAATGGTAGTGCTGATGGGCACAGACGTCAGTAGATCTGCACAGCTTGTTTTTACTGTGAAACACTTGATTGATTGATGACAGTTTGTTGACTGATTGTGAGAGAGGACAAAGTCTTCATCTGTGCTTATGTCATTGTCCGCATCTACAAAGTTTACAGCAGTGATACTTAGCCTCACACTGAGAATTTTTAAATTTTTTTTGTACTTCTAATACATATTAAGTTGCATGGCAACCACCTTGACAACAACCTACCCGTAAGAGCCTTCCTCATAAAAGCTAAGTATTCATAAAAGCAGCTGCTGCTGCTACAGTCCAGGGGTCTCATTAGGATCCGTACAAAAAATGTACACACAGACAAAAGCCAAAAATGGTGTGCACCAAAAAATATTCTACAATCAGGCTTCGACCTCACCATCTGCATCACCAATTTCCTGTCTCCAAAATGTTTGTAAGCATAGGTTTCTCCCATCAAGTCTGTTTTACAGATCAAAACTTTTCTATGCCTCATTGGTCAAGCTGTGATGATGGGCAGCTGCTTCGAGAACATCACTGTTAGAGGTGCAAGCTAGCTTGGCACCATGTAAACATCAGCATACTGTAGCGAAACAATGGAAATTACTGAAATTACCAAAGATTTCTACATATTTGAACAATTTACCAGTCATCTGAAATTTGGTTGAAGTGTTATCGCAGGCCCAGTTTTTCTCGTAGTTGTCCTTATAAGTTGCTGTGTTAAGTGTTGTGTTGTACAACTGCAGGTGGGCATCAACTGCTTCATACTGCCATGTTGGTGCCTCTGCTTTCTCTCTGCCGCTTTCCCCTCATGAAAATTACTGTAGGCTGCGAGTTATTGCAAAGCGGTGTGAAAGCAGCTTAAAGTGCCGGAGTGCATAAAAAAGCATCGAAATAGAGCCTGTTTATAAAAATAAAAAGTACCAGAGGAGGATCCTCGGATCCCCTTACAGATGCTTACACGTAGGGGTGCTGCTGACTGGCCCTTAAACTTACGTCATTTTGCAAAAATTGCCCTGAGGCAAATCAAGTTTAGTATCCCTGGTTTCCAGCTTATATCACAATATTTTTTTTGTTCTTTACTGCTTTTGCCAATTTTATTTGAGTTAAAGCTACCGAGCACAAGGGAAGTAACATTGTACAAATTGATGGGAAACAAGAAAACATGAGTGATAATGAGAAGTGTCAAGGAACAATTGAGCTCTGAGCCAACAAGTTTGGTTACCACCTCCACATTGGTCAGGTTTTTCTGGTGAGCTGCTGTATCTCTGAGAAATGAGTGGGCCTATGTGTGTCTTGTTAGATGTAGTGTAACTGCACGCAGGCAAAGCTCAAAGTTTTCGATGCAGACTAGCTCTTTTTCATCCAAATGACCAACTGATAATAAACAGAAAAGCAACATGCTGTCTGTGAGCCAGCAACCTGCAACTGCTTTCATCAGTTAAAAAATAATAGATAATCATTATCGTAATAATTTAAATTCCTGTTGTTGTGCTAATCGGTTTATGGCTTTTTGGTTGCATCACTAATGTTCAGCAAGCTAGTTTCCTGTGAAGGGAAATAATCGCAACATGATGAAACACATTGCAGAAACCTCAAATGACGACATGTCCAAGTGTCAATCTGGTCTCTAACACTCAGAGATGTTGATTATACAATGAGCTGATCAGCTGATTGACAGAACAGTATCAAATATTTTGATAATCAACTAATTAATGCCATTTTCAAAGCAAAAATACCAAACTCTGATTCCAGGTCTTCCAAATGATGATTTGCAGCTTTTCTCTGTTTTATGTTGTTTTAAATGTCAGAGTTTGAAGTGATGGACCGTTGGTTGGACAAAATTTGACATTTGTAGACATCATAATTGAACTTGACAGATTAATCTGTATGAAATGATCATTAATTGCAGCCCAGCAAAAATAGCTGCCATTCACTTTTGAAATTTTACAGTAATAACTAAAATAACAGTAATAACCAAATTATTATGAAAGAGCAATGCAACTGGGAGGAGGGGTTTTGATTGCTGCAAACATAGTAGAGCAGGCTAGGTGATATTACTTTTCTAATACTTAGCCAATATTGGCTTACTTACTAAAAGAGATTGATATTGTTGTATTATGTTGGCCACTAAGTATCAACAATTGCTTAAAAATAACAAACAAAAAATAAACTAAAGGATCTGCATCACAATTGTAGTGGAACATTATATTTATTTTAAAATTTACTATATGTAGCCGCTTGGTACAGGATTTTTTTAAAACTTCAAAATATTTGCATCAGTATACAGAGAGGGAAATAACAATGTCAACATGCCATTTTTTTGCATTAAGAATATTTCCAATGCAGCTATTCACATGAAATTTAGTCTAGCCATTGATATTAACTTAATTAAAATTATTAACTTTATTAAAATTATGTGGATTGTCATTGTAACATTCCAATCCATAAAGAAATGTGGAATAAAGTGGAATGACACAGGGAAAAAAAACTATTGAACACACTAACCGAAATGTATTCTGGTAATGGCTTGACAGTGCAAGCGTTTCACTCGCATTTGCGACTAAAAATAGGTGTGTGCGAACTGTAAAAAATATTTAGGGGCACATGTGCGCATAAAAAAATCAGCTGAAGCAGCCTATATTTTTATCAGTAAAAAAATATGATAATCTAACCACAAATGTTGGAGGAACTCCAGCCACCTTCCCCCTTCCCTCTTCCCCGTGTGACACGGTTATGGGCGGTTTTCCAAGCCACTGTCGGCACAATGAATATAAGTCCCACTGTTGGCAGGGTGGAAATACGTCAAAGTGTGGCGGAGGCAGGGGCGGTTTTTGCTATGGGCAATGTGGGCAACCACCCAGGGCGCAATCTATGTGAGGGCGCACAAGTGCCCTCCAAAACAAAACAAAACAAACAAACAACAACAACAAAAAAAACTCGCCAGTTTTCTAGACTACTGCTCATTTCCATGTCAAGTTAGTGGAGTGGGCGCTGGGCCGCCCTTATTATCATGGCGGTTGTGGGTTGAACGGGGGTCACAGACAGGAATACGGCGGAGGATCATAGTGCGCAAGATAACGGCTTACCGCGACAGAGAAGGTCCAGTAATTTCCTCTTTCGTTGGTGTCATGACTGCCCAGTAGTACCTGGACAACTGAGCCGTGGCGGCACACAGGTATGTAGCGTGTCAGAGGAGAAACGAGCCGTTAACATTTCTCTCTTGTGGCAGGTAACGGTCTACAAACCTCACCGCACTTTAGGGACTGTTCTTTACTCATGAAGGGACTGTGAGGGGAGGAGGGTGGCTGGTTGATTTTTATCTTATTTATTTATTTTATTTTGATCCCCCCTATGTTAATCACTTACTGATGCAGTTAGGGACCTTTCTCCACGGCCAGGCTGTCGGCTGGGTGGGAATAAGTCAAAGTGTGGCGGAGAAGAGGGACCGGGAAAAGAGGCTCCATCCTCCCTGCAGTTAGGGACCGTTTGCCACGGTACCGCTGCTGGGCAGGGTGGAAATAAGTCCTGCAGAGTTTCAGAGGACCCCGAGAATGTTTTAGGATAGTAATAACATTATATAAGATAATCATATTGCAAAGATAATATATATAAGATAATAACATTAAAGACAAAATTAAATTGCAATATTTTTCAAAACTTGATTATTTTACCTTTCTGTACATTTTGTATACAAATTCATCAAATAATTTTGCTTGTAAATGTCTATTTGCATCACGTTTATTACGGAAAACACATTATTTGATCAATTTACATTGTGCCCCTAAAGTTCTTTGTGCGCTCCTTACTTTTTCAACTTAGGAGCACATGTGCTCCTTGGGAAAAAAGTTAGCGTCAAGCCCTGCTGGTGAAGACGGTTTTGTCTTCAATGACAGCTTCAATATGCTTCCTGTACAAAGAAACTTCAGTGTTCAGGTGGGATTTTGCCCATTCTCTCACTCAGACAGTCTTTGGTGAATCTTAATCTTGACCTGCAGAGCCATTACTCCTCCAAACATGGTGCGTAGAAATGTAACTGAGAAATCTGATATCTGTTCTAAACACACTACATTCTGATTTCCATCCTTCTCCAAATGTTGTGTAGCAAACTTCAAACAAGCTTATTGAACGAGCTATCGCACAGAACTTTATTCACAGATCGGAATGTTACAGTTTCTTTATCTGTGTAGCTTTATTGAGTTCAAACCAATGACTGGTTTACATTTCCTGTGAGTAGCTGCATTGCAAATATGTTTAATGAAAAAAAATGATGTGTTGATTATCATTTCCCCCATTGGAGGTATACCTGACTTCCATGCAGCCACTGGTTTGCATTCATTTCAGTGTAGCATGAAAATGAACTTCCAGAGACTCGAAACTTGCTCGGTTCAGTCTTCACTTAAGGCCAATTTCCACCAGATGCGTGTTGGTTGCGTCTGCGCTCCGGCACGGCAGCGGAGCCGATAGGATTCAATTCTAGTCAATGTGTGTGTTTCCACCGGCTGCGGCTGTGCTGCGTTCCGGCTAAGTCTCAGCTCCGGCACTCCGGAGCCCTCAGCAACAGATACGCAGGACTTCTATTTTTGCCGGACGCCGGAGCACAACACGGCAATTCAGCACAGAGCAGATCGTGCGGGACTGGAAGTCGTGCACAAAAACACAATAAAACATCCGGTTAATTTTCAAAATAAAATACACAGTGTTCACGGCGGATCATATTTCCCTGCACTACACCTTGAAAACGATATAATGGGCAGAGGCAGGCCTGAAGTCAACAGGTCAGAGGTTTTCAGACGTCATTTCACCCCGTTGACACCATGGACGAGGAGATATTCATCATGGCAGTGCACCGAGATGTCTTCCGGCGGAGCTGCACTGCTCCGCACAGCAAACACAGCCGGTGGGTATTGATGGACGGCGGAGCACGCAGCGGATAACCAGCGCTGCCGTTCCGCAACGGACACGCATCCAGTGGAAATCGGGCGTTAGGCTACTACTGCATTACCATGTCAACGATATCATCTTTGACAGGAGCAAAAACAAAAGGTTGTGGTGATGGATTACCTGTCATAAGCAAGTTTCATGTCCCAGAACGTTGATAAGTGATAGCACAGTAAAATGAGCAAGTTCACTGCTTCTCTGGACAACTGGAAAACACATTCCAGTATGATTTTAAGTAATCAGTAGTGAATAATGTAGGATTTATGGTAAACACTGTAGGGTGAAAACATGCAAACCATTAGCCTAGTTGAGTCCTGTAAGAAGCAGAATCAAAACAGTCTCCAGAGCAACACTCCCACACTGACAACCCTGGCAGCCCAGATTGCGTCTCACTGCCTTACAAATTGTATTCATACTAGTTGAAAAAAGGCTGCCCACTCAGTACACAGGCATCCCTCCCCCTATCACACACTCATGCACTGTCTAGTCATTGGCAGATTTACTCCACTGTGTTTCTCAGCCAGTCACTTAAGTGATTAGTGTTGTGTCAATTACTTTTTATACCCCCTGCACTGTGACAGTGAATACATCTGCTGGTTCTCAGCTGCACCGTGGAGGAGAGGTTGATTTATGTGAGCGTTGCATTGCTTCAACAGGGGCTATTGAAACAAACTTATTTCGATGCATGTGGGCAGGACTGCTGTGGTTTGAAATGTGACTACTTCCTGTGTGAACTGCATGTGTGCTCTGGTGAGACAAGGGCTGACACTGTGAGTTTATTGACAGTGAGTCGTTTCTGGGGAGGGGGAGTGAGTCAGTTTACCCAGTTGATGATAGAGAAAGCAGGATGGTTCTGCAGAAGGCAGCGTGGTGATACACTGTATTACACATCTACAATCTTGTAGGATCAAAAAGGACAAAAAAATCAGAAATGCTTCAGTTTACTGGATTAGGGCTGGGTGGTATGGACAAAAATTAATATCTACATTTAGGCAACGGTGAGGTGGCATAACAATGTGAAATTTCTGCCTTGAAGAGGCAATGTAAAATGGGCTTCAGAACTGATCTTTTCCACCCCTGTTGCCCAGTCTTTGTAGGTTTCAGCTGTTCTTCTGGTTTGTCCCAAGTTAAATGGGTATTGAGGACTGCTAACAAAAGTTGAGTAACTTATTTTTAATGGTGGCTACAGATATATGTATATTGTACCAAATGCAGTGCCACTTAAAGCTCCCATGAGTCTTTGTCTTTGTAAATGTCAGAATGTTAATTAACTTAATTTGGTAAAGTTTGTGTGTTTGTTTTGAAAGACTAATGTCAGCAGCCTGGTTCTGCTGCTCCCCTGAGATAGTTGCCCATGAGATGGTTGTGCATTATCAGCCTTGCACAACTGAGAAGCTCTTGTCATCGGCAGAACCTGAAACTATGCAGCTAATTATTTTTGCAAATGTTGACCTTTCATTTAAGCTGAGAAACCTGCTGCCTGCTGTTCCTTCGTTTTCGTTGGAACTGACAGTGACATGATATCAGTTTAGTATAAGTCATGATAACATCTTGCTATGCAAAAAGCAGTTTCCTTGTCACAAGTCAGAGCAGGGCAGTTTTATTTAATATCCTTTAACAAGGTAATCTAACATTGTTAAAGAATCACAATAAAGCAACCACTCCCTGTGTTATTCAACCCTTGGGTCATTATCCCTTCCTTATCCTTTGCTTGTGATTTCATGTGAGTGTAATATTTTATGTGGAAAAACGGACACAGGCATAACAAACACCTCATTAATTTGGTTCAAACATTTAGGCTGACTGAATATAATACAACTCAAGTCAGACAACTGTTTTTCCGTTGCTATAGGCTCAGTGATTAAACAAACATTAAAGGAGATGGATTTTGCCAAGGGGCTGGGTTTTTCTTGTCTAAAGAAATGTCAGATCGTCTCAGCTTTAATTGCACACCATCCATTCTGAACACGCAGACCAGGTCCCTGCAGGTCATAAACAGTGTGACAGGTGCGTAAGCAAATGAAATCCCTCGGGGAACCAAGGTTGACTCAAGGTTTGTTCAAATAATGGGGGAGGAGGACAACTGTGTTTGTCCTTATCCCTAGTTTATTTGCTCTGTAATCTCTGCAGATAATGCCTGGATGCAAAAGAACAGTAGGCGATGTAGGCCCATTAAACAAGTATTTCAGTGCAGGAAATGTGGTCTTTTCACAAAATTTGACTGTCTGTGCGGTACAAGAACTCAGATACTTTTAAAATTGGTGCTATGTGACCAGAGAAAACATAGAAAGGGGCTGTGGCAATTGCTTTTGCTCAATAGTTAGAAAACCTACAACTGGCAGAATGCACTGCGCCCCAATGGACCAATAAATGCCCCCAATAGTGGGTAATGTAACACAAATTGCCCCCCTGAAAACGATCTGGTGGCCAGCTGGTAACAAATGATCTTGTATTACAGTTACACAGTGCACTAAAATATGTTTCTGAAAACATTTGAGGTGAGACATAGGCAACACAGTAACAGAATCTTGGTTTATATTTGATCAGCACTGCTCAGACAATACAAGAAACAGTACGGCGCACTCTTCCTGTTCAGAAATTATTGTATTACAGCCAAACAGTGCACCAAAATATGTAGATGAAGAAAATGTAGGCGAGAGATGGGCAACATAGTAACAGAATCTTGGTTTATATTTCATCAGCACTTCCGCATCTCATAGTTTGATCAGAGTTTGACCTAAAAATTTGAGAACGAGAGAGCTGCCTCTCTCTATATCCCGTTTATTCTCTTTGTGTCCATGGTGCTGGGCATCCAAAAATGTTGAAGTACAATCTATAGTTCGAGCAACAGCCTAAGAAAAGCGAAAATCCGCTGGATGATGCAAAATTGGAATATCTGGGTGCTGGCAAGATGAAGGGAAGTTTTACATAATTCATTTACACACACTACCCACATTGTGATGATACAAAGCTAGTTAAAAATCTGCAAAGTATTACTTTAAGAAGCAGACAGTTACACTGTTGGATTAGTTTGTACATACTGAATCATGACTTCACTCACACTACAATGGGTGTTTCTCCCTGTCATACAGTCTAGCTAGAGGTTGACTGGGTTTTTTCATAGCATGCCATTTATGACAGAGCCTGAGGGGCAGAGGTTGTGGATAGGGTAATGGCCACAGTCCTGCTGATTGATCCTGCAGTTGTGTGGAAGTTCAGGAAAGTACCAGATCACTGATCTGTTTGGGAATTTAATAAGGGATGGATCATTTGTCAGTAAGAGAATGACAGTTGGAGACTAGAGTTGCACAGGCATGGCTGCGGCGATGACCTCTGTTTCTCCTTATCATTGTAATTTAGGGTCCTAATATTATTATTCTTAAGTCCTGGAGATTGGTGACATACTGAATGTTGTGAGTTTTTGAAAGTTAATGTCAGTGCAGATGTTTTAGGATGGAAGCAACTGATAACTTTCACTGGAACTTTCTGGTGATAGTCTGTATTTTAACAATCAGAAACAAGTGTTCCTTCTTATGTATTCTCATGTGTTAAGTTTTAGCAGGTGAAAAAAACACCATTTGAACTAGGGCAACTGCACTTCGTTTAAACGGTTATTGTTCTTTCTCAACAGAGGGTTGGGGTGTGTTTGATGTAAGAACATAACGTCCATAATCATAGCATAATATGGCATTTACTTTGATGAATTTTCTGTTTATCAGAGTACAAATAAGACAACAATAAGGACAACATGCCGACTCTTGTCTACTCGCTCCCTTATTTTCCATCTCCGGCTGTCGATTGTGTAGTGATGAGGGGCTGTCTAGCTGCTGCGCTGGAAAGCCGCACCACAGCACGCCGGCCATGGTGCACCAAAGGAAGGATACATATGTTGCCGAAGTCTGCTGTTTGAAACAGAGTTATTGGACATTTTGGAGGTGCATCGTCCACCAGCATTGGTCGCTCTCACCTCAGCTCAGCACTGACACTGCCCCAGACAGTTATTCTAATTGGACTTTTTGACTTTTTTGACTGAAAGTTGTGCGCTTCCCAGCGTCTGTTAGGGGCTGGTGCTGTTGGACGGTACAAACTGTCAACACGCCCTGAAACTGCATTTCAGATGGACCTCAGTGTGCTGAGGCTGAGAGACAGTGCATAAGAGGCATAATTGACCATGTTGATTGCAGCCATTCACTGCACATAGGCTACAAATGCCATTATGAAAATAAACAAGACACTAAACTAAGGTGGAGGACACAACTACACAGAGAGATATAACTAAGGCTATGATGCTTTCTTACAACGATGTGTCATATGTCATCTTCCTGTTTTAGCAACAACCTTCTATTTTTAACTTTGAGCACAGAATTGTTATTTGTCAAAAAATGTTTGGCGAACAGTGTTGCTACTCATCCTAGTCAGGACATGACTCAGAGAAATATGAAATATGATAAAAATGCTAAAATACAGTGGAGGAGATGCAGCCCTAATTGAAACACCCTAAAACATAAGTCTCAGTCTGTTTCCAGGGGAAAGTGTGGTCACTGTGTCAAAAGGACACAGTGACATTGATGCAGAGCACCAGAAACCAGGCCAATCCAGTATGAGCTGCTATAATGCAGAGCTCCAGCAGAAGTTTCAGACCTGCAGGTTTTTCAGCTGCAGTCCAAACATTCCCACCCTTAGGCAATTAAAGGAAAAGCAGGTGCAGCTTGATGGACTGGGGGCTCATCCTACTCTCCAATGTGCTATGTGTGAGCTCAGTCCTGCATGTTCTTTAATGAAGCAATAGGAGAAGATATTCGGTCTCAGTTAATGTAGTTTATTAAGCAGTAAAGGAATAAAATTACAGAGCTCTGGGTCTCAACTTCAAGTCCCTGACGAACAACAAAGGTGTGTCAGTTCACGAAGTCTGACCTCCTGTCCTTTCCCTGACCCAGTATATTTGAGCGTAACAGAGTGTCATTGTGCACGCAAGGCGTTGTCCTCTTCTCATTGGCAGTTCCACTTCCTCCTTCACCACACCACGCCCCTGCCTCGTGTTAATCTGACTCCTTCCCGCTGACAGTGGGGGCGTGGTTCCTGTTTTGAAAGACAAGAGAACAACACAACTCCCTACACGTGCTGTACCTTACTATCTGTACATCACTTTCTATTATTTTTACCATATATGAAACTAATTATCTAAGCATTGCGGTATGTGCTCCTCAGATTTCATGTCTCTTCCTCTCCTGTACTTCTCCACTTCTGCAAAGCAAACACATTCAGATCAGCTGAAATCATCTCAGTATTCTCATTGTTCACACATCTAAAACTTATATAGTGAAACACAACTGATAGTAAAATGCATAAAATCATTCTATTCCCAACAAGCTGTAGATGCTGCTTCTGATGTGCGCCATCTCCAGGCAAAGAAAAGTTTGATATTCTCTTGTGAAACTGCTCTTACCGGCTAAACATTACACAATAAGTGTTTGAGTGAGTTCCAAGCTACCATGAGGTGCTTTCCATAAAAACATGAGTCAATGCAGGAAGAGTGATAGCTGGCTGATGTATGCAGCTCATTATGTGTTGAGTTGTCGTCCTTGTAAAAATCTCTCACCATTGATATGGAAGCCTCTAGGGCTGTACCCGGCTGTAATATAAAATTTTAAAATTTGAATGGGCTCAGTGTAGGGCCGCACGATATTGGAAAAAAACTGACATTGCGATTTTTTTTTTTCTTTTGCAATATATATTGCGATATTAAGAATTTTCACCAGATGACTTAAAGTAAGAAAATTAAAAAATAGTGGTGGGGCTTTTACTGACCACAACTGCAGAGGCCACCAGCTTCATTTGAAACAGACTACATTATAAAAAGGCTGTTATTTATCATTCCCTCTGTATCTTTATATTTTTACTTTTTATCCATTCCTTGCCTTGCCTTGATATAGGTAATGCATCGCACCGTCATTTCAAAATCAACACTTCCAAAATTTGTTTCAGATTAAAAGCCCCTTATAACCTCGGCTGAGAGAATCCCTCCATTTTCTAAATTTTCTATTGTGAAACACTTGCAGGAACTTGTTGTGGAGGATTCAGTGACTTGTATGTTTGCGTATGGTACTTCAAATGTTGCTCCTGCCATCTGCTGGCACTTTTTAGGTGAGGACAGGAACAGACACAGTAACTCAAATAATAGTAAAAGTAATAAAAATAGGACAAGAATAACCCTGCATCACACATGTCGTGAAAGACGACTGGGGATAATTGGTGTGTACCATCGTGTAGTGTGTCATGTCTGTTGACCAAGTCATGGCAAGATTTTATGACTCCACAATCGTGTAATGTGACATAGTGACTTTCTGAAAGGGCAGAAAAGTCGTGCAGTGTGTACCAGGTGTAAATCCTCCATTACTGTTTCTCCCTCTTGCATGTCGCTCATTTTCAGTATGTGACTGCAGCGTGTGCATGAGAGAGGGAGGGCCTGCTGAGTGCTCAGTCAGGGAGCGACAGAGAGAGGTGAGCGGAGCGAAGCAAGGAGCGTTCTTCAGAGCTGCTTTTCTGAAGCAAAACAAAAGTTTACATGTTCTAAAAAACATGAGAAAACATTGCATGTCCTGTGATGTGACTATCGCACATGCGCACATCGCGATGGCGATGTTCAAATGATATATTGTGCAGCCCTAGCTCAGTGGGATGTTCAGTGTGTTCAGCTAACTGCGCTAATGACGGTTTGGAAGTGTGCAGTATTATTTTTCGGCAACACTAGATATCAAATAAAAGCCAGAGACTGAATTGTATCAAGTTGCTGTGAGCTGCAAATTTACCACCTCTAAGCAGAAGAGAAAAATAATGTTATCTCAGAGCCTTACAATGCAGAGTCTCTCCTCCTCTGTGCCACTGCATCGTGTTTGCAACAGCCTGTACCAAAGAGTATTGTGAAAGTCGAGGTTGCTAACTCCACAGCAAAAATTTGGGGACCAAATTGTCCCCAGAAGTATGCACAGTCACCATGTCATTCAACTAGTTAAAAAAAAACAAAACAAAAAAAAAAGTCAAACATTTGTTGTTTCCAGCTTCTCAAATATATTTGGCTTTGCTACTTTTCTTAAATCTTAATAAACTAAATGTCTTTGGGTTTTTAAGTGTCGGTCAAAAAAAAAGAACTTCAGAGGTTTTTTTTAATGTTTTATAGAGGTAACGATAAATTGATAAAACATTACAAGCTTTACAACATTCCTTATTATGTAAATGACTACACTATAAGATACAATCTGGAACATTTATCACTGCCACACTTGAGCAGTCATGTCCGCCAGCCTCAAAGCAGATTAAAACACACCATGCTTCTGCAAAGAGCTGCTGGCGCCAAAAATATCATCTTTAAAAGGGCTATCTTTACCCAATTTCACCTAATTTACAGTGTGTCATTACACAAGTGATTTATTTATCACAGTTGTTTTTCTTCCACCTTTTCCTTTATTTCTTCCTTCATCACATACCAAAATCAGCACTGTTGTTAAGCAGCTCTACTTCCCTGCTGCTGCCAAGATGGCTGGTATCATGCATCATCAAATAGATTGGAATGGAAATGACTTCACTGTGTGCTGAGGTGGCTGTTTGGTCAAAGTGCTTGTTTTGAATATTGGAGTACCATTAATTAGAGCTTTTTATATGCATATTGGACACTTGATAAGAAATAATTCCAATAAATGATATTATTGTCATTTTAAGACCATTTTATGTCCCTGACATAATTATAAAGACAAAATAATGCAAGTACACCCTTTCAAAGAGCAGTGAGCTGTTAATTATTAGGAATATTCAGACACTGAAATTGAAATATTAAAAATCTTTTTAAAAAAGTAATTAACAACTGTTAATAAGTACAGGACAGTATACAATTACAGTACCTTAATAGGAGTATTCCAAAAATACTCAGTTTGAGACTTCATAAAAATCTTGCCAAAAAAACAAAACAAAGTGATGCCTCCTGTGAATAATAGCCAAGTTTAGTGAAGCTCCAGGAACACTGTGGTTACCTCCATAATCTGGCCCACGTGCTGCAGTCGACTCCCGGGGATGCATGGCCTTGGAGCTGGGCTGTTTGCTGGGGGATTCATCGAGTGAAGGATGAAGTTGTTGGAAAATAAAAGTACAAATGATGAACTTTTTGGCTCGTTACCAGGGATTGGCAAGCTAACGATTATCAGGACTGTGACCCTTCCACTCTAAAAGTACAGCTGCAGGCTACCAGTAAGCAACACTGTGTCATTGTTGAAGTGTTTTATTTGTGCAAGTAGGTAAGGGTGGAGAGAAAAAAAAGTGAGAATCGCTGTGCCCAATGGTTGGGAAAACCCTGCTGTTTACTCTGGCATCATGTTGGCTAATATGTTGGTGACATTCTTATGTAAACATACACGTAACTCAAAGGCAATATCAAGGTCAGCAAAATGATTGAGGTCATGTCCATATATTGTAAAGCTATACTTACATGAGCCTGCTGATGTCATGGTTTCAACAAGCATCACTAGGAAGGAGAGAGATCTAAATATAGTGAGAAGAGTCATTTCGATGAGCTTGATTATATTATAAAAGATGAGGCGTCCTGGCTAACCCCCAAATTTGGTTTATTTTGAAACCCTCCAATCTTCCTTGAGAGGTGACAGCAGCAACAGACTTACTCTGTTCAGCTGACAGATGACAGATTGCTCACACCAGCTCATTTTCCCCCGCCTATGCCAGACGGAGTGATCATTCATCGACTAATCATTGGAACATTTAATCGAAGAAACCTTTTAACCTGGCTGGCATTCTTACCAAGCACTAAATGTCAGAGCAGAAATGACTGAGAAGTGAGAGGAAACTTTGCAAGATCCAGATTTCCTGATATTTTCTTTTCCTTACCAGTATCCCAGACCTCTCACAGCAGGGCTTCATGAGGTGCAGAGTCGCCCTCGTTATTAAGTGTTGATGTGGTTTGGTTTCATTGTCGCTCCATGGAGAGTGGCCTCAGCCTCCTCTGCTTCCCCTAACAGATCAATGGAAAAAATATCCTGCAAGGAGGATACAATATCAGTAACAGGAGAGAAGAGCCTCAATTAATTTAACACAAACACATTTCAGCCCCGGTGCAAGATGTAACACGACTCTGCTCTGAATCTCAACCGCAGTTTGTTATCAGTCAGGCATTCATAATGCTTCAACTCTGAAGAGACTACATCTCAATGCTTTTGGTCCATTTCAATTTTTTATGTCCCATGTTTTGACAGGTATATCAATTATGCTACGCAGAAAATTTAAGACAAAAATATTGTTGCAAATTAATGCAACACTTGTATCGTGGGCGATATGGATAAAATCCCCTTCAGTGTTTCCCACGGAATCAGAATCTGTGTGAAGGTAGCTGACGGGACGGGGGTTCAGCAAACATTATTTTTTGTGTTGTTTAGAAATTATCACTGTTTTCATTATCATTATTTGGAACTGCTTATCCTGTTCAGGGTGAGAGGTGGCCTGACACATAGAGACAGACAATCATTCATGCTCACATTCACACAGAAAACCCACACTTACATGGAGAGAACATGCAAACTCCACACAGAAGGGCCCCGGCCAGCTTATGGATTCGAACCTGGCACCCTCTTGCTGTGAGGCTTCATTGCTAACCACCAACAGCTTGTATGTAGGGTTTCAGCAATATACTGCTTTCAAGGTATAGCATGATATAAAAGTTGACTGTTACAACATCGTGTACATTGCTTATCTACGATATTGGGAAAAAAATGCAACTGAATGTTGAATCTCCCCTTTATTTTTGTTTTTGTTTTTTTAAGAGGAGATTTTTTATGCATACTTCCATTAACAAAATAAATGGTTTCAAGTTTAAGTAGTAGTAATAAAACAATTGTTTAACCATAAATAACCCTTCCGTTATCATTCATTTGAGGGTCATATCATCCTTTGCGCGTTATTTTCTGAGATTATTTTTGTACCGTGAAAATCTCATACCATTGTTACCCTACTCTTATGTATTTTTCACATTTTTATATAGAGCACAAATTATTTCCTATCTAAGAAGAGAGCTATAAAATTTGGTTAAACTTGGCTAACCAGTGATGCATCTGTTGTCCTTCTCACCCTCCACCTCTGTGTATCCCACCTGTCATAGCTGTCTTTCTCAGTGTTGATTCATCACCTGCTTTGCTTCCTTTCATTTGCTGTAGAACTTGACACATTCTGTTCAGTATTATATTATAGATGATTGTAGTTAATCAGTTATTTCAATTTTTTGGTTGCCTGTCTGTCTCTACTGGTTTTTGCAGCTGTTGTTATGGTAATATCTTCCTTGAAACAGTGATGTTAAATCTCAAGTGAGACTCAACTGAATTGCACTCAGCCTCCCAGATTGATTGTATCTAACTGCAGGAGTGAATCTGAGGGTGGACTTTCCCTTTAAGGGCAGTTGCAGCAGCCTTGGGGAAACGGCAGGCTCCTCTTGTACTCCCACTAATAGACTAAAGGTGGTGGCAGCCTGGCATGCTTTGTGACTTTCCCCTCCCTTTAACACTGAATCATCAAGGAGCAGACACAGAGATGTGAGAATGCGTGGGTGGGCTGCACGAAAAGACAAAGCCCACGACAGGAAAAGAAAGAAATAAACATTGTCAGATGCTGTGCTGTAAGAACTTATCTTGAGTATTTACACATTTTCAACATTCCTCAGTCACAGTGCAGAGGTAACACTTGAAGCATTTATCTGCAGCTTAGTCTTTCATGAGCTCCCTCTCACAGGGAGGCTAATGCAAGGAATTAGCTGCAGTGTTTTGTTGTGAAATGCTCCTCACTTGTATGACTACGAGTTAACAGTTGAGGATGTTTGTTTAAAAGCAACAACAGCTACTTGGCTTATTAGGCACAAGTAACCCACTGAGAGGAATTTGGCAATGTGGTGTCAGAGGGGAAACAGATGGCAGAGTGAAGCATTGGCCTGCCCTGGTCTGTTGTAACCTGATTCAAGGACAGTACAGAATATATGGACTTATGTCAATTAGGTTCCTCCTAACAGATGATGTGATATTCAGCACATGAGCTATTGTATTACTTAAACGCAAAATTTATTTTGATCTTGTTGCTTTGGTTAGCTCTTAAACCGCAGTAGCATCACCAGCTGAGTAGCCATGTGTAGTCTTACAATGTTTAAACAACAAATACGAATATTTTGCTGTCACAAAAGTAGGGCTGTACCCAAATATTCGGATATCCGAATATTCGTTTCTATGGGTAGGTATTCATTATGAAAATTTGGTATTTGGTACAGAACCAGCAGCGCATCGGCTCTACAGTACACGGCACTGCTGGTTAACCATATTATTGCAGCACAGAGTGTCTTCCAGCAACCAATTACTTGCAGAGGCTTCCTACAACTTGTTTCAACAGTTCCAATTTAATCAGAAGACAAATTAAACAGGATGACTAGCCAATGTGAAAATCAAAAGAAAGCATAGAATAATGTAGTGAAGGAGACTGTTGTGCCATTACATTTTTTTGTGGTTTGAGAGCAAAGATCCGGTCGCCACTGTGCAAAACTTTACAATTGGGTCCGAAAAAACCCTCGATCGACGGGTGTTGTTAGCAGTTAGCACAAAGTTGACAGTTGACGCGGCACCTTTAAACGTGATGATTTATTCACTATAAGCTGGAAACACACTTGCAGCTCTTCATTTCATATATTAATAATGTTTGCAAATGGCAGCTGTGCTCCATTGTCGAAAAATGCAACTAAATAGTAGGGTTCTCAAGCCAAGATGACAAATACACCTTGCCTGCTATTGTTCAGGAGAAAGTAATCTGGATGGGCAGAGGAGTGTATTTGACTTATTTTGTTTGTGAGTCTGTCTTTTTGTGTGTATGGCTGTGACGGGGGGAGAGCCATAGGAGCAAGCGAGACAACCAAAACTACGAAGCCAGTCCAACATAACAAGCAAATGTAGGGGTGTCAGTAGTGTAGTGGATAGTGCCAGTGCCCCATGTACAGAGGCATCGCCTCGCTGCAGCGACCGCAAGCTTGAATCCGGCTCGCGGCCCTTTGCTGCATATCAGTCCCCACTCTCTCTTTGTCTCCTCCTTTCACTCACTGTCCTGTCATTAAAGGCAAAAAGCCCACAAAAAAATAAAATAACAAGCAAATGTGGCCCAAATCAGATTTTCTCTAGTCAGGTCTGGGCCACTTTCATATGCCGTCCTAAACTCATATCTGATCACTGGCAATCTCACCACTGTGAGAACGGTCATATAAGAATTCATTGGTGTTTTTCCTATATATGCATGTTTTTTCACACTATACTTAACTGCGCAGGTGCAGATAAGTCACCGTAGTGATGATGTGGTCCATTGAAACTACAGAAGGCTGCTGTAGCCATACTACTGCTGCGGTAGGCTGCCCCAGTCATCAGCCGATGAAGCCTGACTGGAAGACGCTTTTTAATGGGAACAGCTCGCCTACATCCTACTATAGCGTTGTCCTGAGGCGCTGATAGAGATAACAGAATGTAGCCCTGGACTAACTATATTTTGGAAGAACTGTTCCTTCATGAAACCCTCCACATCACAGCCCCAACACTCCTTATTCCTCTCCCGGCCGCATCCACACTGCTGTCTCCACAGACCTTCCAGCAAAAGCTCATTTAGACTACAGCCCATTATCCTGGAAACAAATACTTCCAAAGGGCCATTTCCCTGAAAATATGCTACACACTGTCTCAAACAGAAGCACGTGACTAATTAAAATGCAGAGATTCGGTCACACTGATGTCAAATATGGGTCACTTCAAACATGAATGTGAACAATCTAGGCAGAAAGATCGGATTTGGGAAAACTGTAATAAAGCTTTAAGCGCTGTCATGAACGTAGCTAAAGCTCAAAAATCAAATTAGTTTTTGGCTGAGAATGTAGAAACACTACAGTGTAACCTGTAGCTTCATAAATCTGGCTAAGCCTATCAGCATGCGCAGACAGTGATCTACTTGGGGAGAAAATTTCATTAGGCTTGAGTCATCAGGCTTAATGTATGCTCTCAGGATTTCTGCTAAGATATAGCAGTCAGGAAAAATGACAACAAGAATCCCCATATCATTCTGGTTGTGTATAGTCCCTGAGATTTAATACCAAGTCTCTTTTCAGAGAAAAGGCTCTACAGTTTACACAGGTCAACCAGTATTTTGGGAACTGACCTGCCAACAGCGAAAAGTTTTTGCCAGAAATTTCTAAAGATCTCATTGATTATCCAAGCATATATTTTTGTTGGGGAGGGAATAACCTCATGACTAGGATTTAGATAATTGAATTCGCACATTGGCTTACCATGATAAAGATAGTGATGGATGTAATAGCTTTTTGACATTTAGATAGTCCCTTTCTGTCTTTGGTATCATCCAAACTTGCAGTCCTCACATATTTGGAGGGTGAGTCAGCAATGTCTTATTCATTTCTACTCCTGTCTTCAAGTGTAGAGTTTAAGCCAGTATGTGGTTTTGTCAGGGTTGGGCACAGATGGAAATTGTTGATTTGTGCCTTCGTCAGCAGTCGACATTTTCTGCCAAACATGTAGACTACTCCAAAAAACATTTCTAAACATAGCTGTATTTTAGGACCTTGGGATCTTCATGTATCCTCAGACTTTCACATACTCCCAGGACATTAAATGGTATTCAGCAGTTATGTATTTTCTGGAAAGGAACAAAGTCCTTAATTAAAACTTCATGAGTTAGAACAAAGACGATGACAGTGTCTTGCGTCATTCTGTTGTGCTCTGCCCAGACGAATATTCATCCAAACAGCCCCTTAAATAACACGAAGGGGGAGTCGGCTGCACTGGGTTCATTGCTCTGCTCTGATGAGCAGCAGCCTGTCACATAGTGATGCCAGAGTCCCTGCCGTGGCACTGCTGCAGAACAATGCTGACAGAGCCTGTTAACCATCATGCTTATGATGACGTGGAACGTGTGTAAACAGACAGCGAGTTAATAAGGTAACTGGATTGTGAGGCTAAAACATTTCATTGTAGACCATATAAGCAAAGCTTTTCTTTATTAGACTTTGAGGGGGGAAATATATTCTGTGAATTTGACCCATCCTGTTTAGGAGCAGTGGACAGCTGCCTCAGGGGCCAGATGTATAAACAGGCACTATAAAAAACCAGTGTGTGCCAGGAGCGTGTATCAGCCATGCATAGTGACATCTCTTCTGGTTGCAGATGCAACACAGTCTGCAAAACTGCACTTCTTTGCAGTTCTTTGCATTGACAGGTCTAATGAATGGTGGAGTGGACACAAGTATTGATACACATACAAGTGATTCAGGGTGTTTTTATAACTGTGGACTTGTGTGCAATGGCTTGAGTGCTCCAACTAAACATGCATCTGGAACATCTCACAGTTAGGACCTGGAGCACCTGAAACTGACAGGAACATGTGGGGGTCTCACAAACCTCACCAAGAATGGCTCCAGACCATGCCTAGTGGTGTTCTAAGATTTTTGGTGAAATCCTTTTGAGAAGCCAATATCTAAAATTCCACTGTCAGAATTTTATCCCAGGCTGTTTTTGATCACGACACCAGTGTCAGTTCTAGACCAATTTCAGAGAGGGGGTCAGGCTGGGGCCAGTTGCTTTGTTAGAGAGGCACATTCTATGTGAGAAAAAGTATTCAAGTATTTCAGATTTTACTGTAGAATTTAAAACAACTCAGTTACAGTCACTTGTGTCGGATACAATATTTTTTCAGTTACAATATTTCAAACAATATAACTACTATGCTGAAAATATATCACTCAGTTAATGTTACCTGTTTCAGTGACAATATGGAACAGTATTATATTTATATATATATATATATATATATATATATATATATATATATATATATATATATATATACATATATATCTCAGACGTTGAACTAGACATTTACGTCGCCGGTCCAACAGGGTCATAAAAATCCGGTCATAATCTATTTTTACCGCTCATTTTAATTTTCCTTTAAGATATTCAAAGATATTTAGTTTTCATTCGTTTGTTTAATAAATCCCACAAGCAAGTTATAAAGTGTGCATTAATAAGGTCATGAACGAAAAGATGAACAGACGTCCACATACCCGTGCCATTCTGGACACACCAGACGCGGAACCGAAGTGCAGCGCCCAGCAGCGGAGGCAGTTTTCAATCGGCGCCCATGTTAACCTATCTGACTGTCCACACAGGCTGCTGAGCAGAGCGGAGCGCCCACGGAGGCAGCGCTTCAGTTCAGCGTCTGGTCTATTTTTCACGCGAGCAGTAAAATACCGTGTTTATAATTTAAAATAACACAACAGTGCATAACCAAACACATTTTTCAATACCCTAATCACTTCATTACAATTTTAATTTTGTGTCACCGAGCCTACAGACATAACTACATAAATAAAATGGTCAATAACAATATGCCCAGTGTTTATCCAACACGCTCAATACATGGATATGCAATGACAGATTGTAATTAACTTATTACATTATAAAAAAACGATTAAAATATGGACTTACCCATGTTTAAAATGACCTGTTGAAGTGAAAAAACGAGTACTGACAGGAACAGATGAGTGGAGTCGATGTTTAACCGGCGTGGAGAGCCCAGGAGAAATGCGCTGCCTGTGTGGACAGTCAGCTTCCGCGGCACTACACGTCCGGTGTGTCCAGGGCTCAACAACACTACATGAAGCAGATGAGTGACTTTTTCTCTGCAGTGTGAAAACGGCAGCCACTGGCTGTGCACTCCACTGCCATGTGGGCAGGGGTGGTAATTGCAACCAGTCAAAATGACCGATGGCCTTCAGATTTTCCAGTCATTGTTGTAAAAAAAAAAACGGTCTACCGGAATATCCGGTTAATATGTATGTATATATATATATATATATATATATATATACAGTACAGGCCAAAAGTTTGGACACACCTTCTCATTCAATGCGTTTTCTTTATTTTCATGACTATTTACATTGTAGATTCTCACTGAAGGCATCAAAACTATGAATGAACACATGTGGAGTTATGTACTCAACAAAAAAAGGTGAAATAACTGAAAACATGTTTTATATTCTAGTTTCTTCAAAATAGTCACCCTTTGCTCTGATTACTGCTTTGCACACTCTTGGCATTCTCTCCATGAGCTTCAAGAGGTAGTCACCTGAAATGTTTTCGAACAGTCTTGAAGGAGTTCCCAGAGGTGTTTAGCACTTGTTGGCCCCTTTGCCTTCACTCTGCGGTCCAGCTCACCCCAAACCATCTCCATTGGGTTCAGGTCCGGTGACTGTGGAGGCCAGGTTATCTGCCGCAGCACTCCATCACTCTCCTTCTTGGTCAAATAGCCCTTACACAGCCTGGAGGTGTGTTTGGGGTCATTGTCCTGTTGAAAAATAAATGATCCAACTAAACGCAAACCGGATGGGATGGCATGTCGCTGCAGGATGCTGTGGTAGCTATGCTGGTTCAGTGTGCCTTCAATTTTGAATAAATCCCCAACAGTGTCACCAGCAAAACACCCCCACACCATCACACCTCCTCCTCCATGCTTCACAGTGGGAACCAGGCATGTGGAATCCATCCGTTCACCTTTTCTGCGTCTCACAAAGACACGGCGGTTGGAACCAAAGATCTCAAATTTGGACTCATCAGACCAAAGCACAGATTTCCACTGGTCTAATGTCCATTCCTTGTGTTTCTTGGCCCAAACAAATCTCTTCTGCTTGTTGCCTCTCCTTAGCAGTGGTTTCCTAGCAGCTATTTGACCATGAAGGCCTGATTCGCGCAGTCTCCTCTTAACAGTTGTTCTAGAGATGGGTCTGCTGCTAGAACTCTGTGTGGCATTCATCTGGTCTCTGATCTGAGCTGCTGTTAACTTGCGATTTCTGAGGCTGGTGACTCGGATGAAGTTATCCTCAGAGGCAGAGGTGACTCTTGGTCTTCCTTTCCCGGGTCGGTCCTCATGTGTGCCAGTTTCGTTGTAGCGCTTGATGGTTTTTGCGACTCCACTTGGGGACACATTTAAAGTTTTTGCAATTTTCCAGACTGACTGACCTTCATTTCTTAAAGTAATGATGGCCACTCGTTTTTCTTTAGTTAGCTGATTGGTTCTTGCCATAATATGAATTTTAACAGTTGTCCAATAAGGCTGTCGGCTGTGTATTAACCTGACTTCTGCACAACACAACTGATGGTCCCAACCCCATTGATAAAGCAAGAAATTCCACTAATTAACCCTGATAAGGCACACCTGTGAAGTGGAAACCATTTCAGGTGTTATTTCAGTTATTTCACCTTTTTTTGTTAAGTACATAACTCCACATGTGTTCATTCATAGTTTTGATGCCTTCAGTGAGAATCTACAATGTAAATAGTCATGAAAATAAAGAAAACGCATTGAATGAGAAGGTGTGTCCAAACTTTTGGCCTGTACTGTATATATATATATATATATAGATATATATATATATCTATATATATATATATATATACATTCAAGCAAATTGTTGTATGGTGGCTGCAATTTGTTTACTACTTAGTTTACTCGGTAGGAACATTTCCCAGCCAAACATCTTACCCTGTCACTGTTACACAAATTACAAAAAAGTTACTTACCTTTAATTCTCCTCAGTAGTTTGGCTACATTTTCCTTCGCTCCGTGCAGGTGGTTCGGAGTCCGCTTTCTACACTTAAGCCCGCCACCAGCGGTGTATCGCTCTATCGGATCCAACTGGAAAATTGAACCAAACTTTGGTTCCGCATCTCTCATCAGGGTCAAATTATCGCAAAAAATCTATATATTTATTAATTCCGTAGTCTCTTCTTTCTGGGGGGGGGGGGGGCACAGGGGGGTCCAAGCCTGCTGTCAGGGGGCGCACGTAAACGGTGCATGGGAAGGTGGAATGCATTGGCTGAAATGTAGTCTTGAAGCCCATCAGCTATTGTTTGATGATGATTTATCTTCATAGTAGCCTCTTTTAAATTTATTTGTATTCTTAAGCGGAATTGACCCGTGCATGGAAGAAGTCTTGGGCCAGATATCCGCTGGCGACACCATAACTCCTGCACTACTGGCTATTACATTCAGAAGCTCATTGTACTCTCACAGATAGCCAATGGGTTTCGAGACTGTGACCACGATTGCATACCGACACTAGCATTTAGCTCAAAATACCACAATGCCTAAGTACAGCTTCTCAGAGCTGCTAGCATGTCTGTTTATTCTTTGTCTGTCTAGTAATACAGCATGTAGCTTTTCTTTTTAATTAATCAGTTGTTCAGCAGTGGAAATTAACTTTTTTAGACCTCTGAATATGAGGATGCATCCCTGCTTGTAACTATCTCTCCTTTCCGGTCCTTGTTGTCTCGGAGTTGCTTTGAAACCCTATTTATACAGATGCTGAAAAACGAAGTTGTTTTTTGCAGACATTCCAGAGAAACTGTAGCTTGGGAAATCAGGTTTCTTTATTTTTTTACCCTTAATACAGAAATACATGGTGCAGAAGGCCCACTGGCACCCAGCTACTGAGATGCATGTTAGCATATTGACTCTGATTGCTTAGCCATGTGCTTTGGCGTCTAGGTGTGTTTCAGCTAAAATATTTTAATTGGATGTCTCATGGCTAAAGGCCAGAGGTAATAAGATGGTAGATTACTTACCATCCACCACTTTTCCCAACATTTTTCATTCAGGTCAGGTTAACCTAAAAACCGACTGAATGTCATTTGTAAGCGAAGCACTCCTGTGCACTGACCTGCTGTGGCATGCCCTCACCCTCCTCCTCTCCTAGCCAGGTCGTTTGTTCAGGAGAGTGACTGTGGCTGCAGGGCCAGCACAGAGAAAACCCTTTAACAAATAAGTTGTAGTAAGCCTGCAGCTTTTACTTAACAACAGCAGAGGAAAAGCTGTCAGCCAGCCCACTGCGGTGTGTAGAATTTATGTGCGGGAAATGTCTGTGTGTGTGTTCCTGTTGTGTGCAAGTACACATCACCCTATCTGCAGAGTGGGTTTGTGTGCATGCCTGTGTTAAACTTAGATGCTGAAGGCTAAATGTCACAGATGATGTATGCACTACCTGAGAATCAAAGCCTGAGCGATGTCTAGCAGGGTAAAAACGAAAAAGCTATTTTTGGTTAAATGCACAGATTTGTTCTTCTACATTCTTGGTCTCTTGTCAGCAGAGTCTTAGTCATTGATCTTTCAGTGAGCATCAGATTCTTACAAATAACTCTCCATAAAACATCTGGGGGACAGGGTTCATTAGTTTTTCTGGTGGTAAACGCCATTGTCATAATTGTGTTTGAAGCAGTTCTGTGTCAACTTAGTAATTCAAGGCTCTCTGCAAAGTGAAATTGCACAGTAATGTTGGCCTGAGTTCAAAAGGCCTGTCAAATAAAGAGAATGTGGTGATCACTCTGCTTGACAAATTTCTCCTCTGTAAATTTGTTCTCAGATTCGTTTGATGTGCATGCAATAATGACAGTGGAGTGTCTTGGTGCCTGACATCTGTCATATGATTTATTCTTTAATCTGGGACATGAAGTGGTTCTTTTGATTAGGTGTTGTTGGTAAGATTGTTTGATGAATGTTGCCCTGGTGTATAATCAGAACTAACTGTCTTTTCTGTTTTGTGCCACAATCCAGGCCTCATGGAGCTGGGGACTCAACGCCTGCTGTGCACAAGGGAGCTTGATCCATGCCCGGTTCCCAGCAGACAACCATAAAGGGTGGGGACCTTGATTACCCTTCAGTTCCTTTTTCCTGTCCCTCCCCCTAAATTGCCCCTGTGGTGATATTGTCCTCTCCCGTCTGTGGCGTGCAACATGATTGGCAAGCTGAAACAGAACTTGCTGGTGGCCTGTCTGGTCATCAGCTCAGTCACGGTCTTCTACCTGGGCCGCCATGCTATGGAGTGCCACCATCGCATTGAAGAGCGAAGCCAGCCAGGCGGGATCCTGCCTCTATCAGCGCTAGGAGGCAGCATGAGGACCACCCTACGGACAGGCCAGAACCTCAGCACACCATTTGTTTACAACAAAGACATGCCACTCATCTTCATCGGTGGAGTGCCCCGTAGTGGGACCACGCTAATGAGAGCCATGCTGGATGCCCACCCTGAGGTGCGCTGTGGTGAGGAAACCCGCGTCATCCCTCGTATTTTGGCCATGAAGCAGATGTGGAGCCGCTCGGGGCGAGAGAAGATGCGCCTGGATGAGGCTGGTGTGACAGATGAGGTGCTGGACGCCGCCATGCAGGCCTTCCTGCTGGAAATTATTGTCAAACATGGAGAACCTGCCAACTTTCTCTGCAACAAGGACCCTTTTGCTTTGAAGTCGCTTTCCTACCTGGCCAAGATCTTTCCCCGTGCCAAGTTTGTACTCATGATTCGTGATGGCCGGGCTTCAGTCCACTCCATGATCTCACGGAAGGTAACCATTGCCGGCTTTGACCTGGGCAGCTACCGGGACTGCCTGACCAAGTGGAATCGGGCCATAGAGACCATGTACACTCAGTGCCTGGAGGCAGCGGATAAATGCCTACCTGTGCACTACGAACAGTTGGTCCTTCATCCTGAAAAGTGGATGAAGACACTGCTGAAGTTCCTTGACGTTCCTTGGAATGATGCCGTCCTCCACCATGAGGAGCTCATTGGGAAAGCTGGGGGAGTGTCTCTTTCCAAGTGAGTAATGCTGACACCTCCTGCATTTCCTTTTTTCTTTCCCTAGCCCAAACCCCCAGTCCTGACCCTTTGTTCTGCACTGATACTAGCGATGTCAGTTTCAGTTAATTTTCTTTTGATAGCTCAACACCTATTACCAGGTAACTAATTGGTTAATTTCAATCAGCTTAAGCACTACATTTCAAAGCGCTGTTCATTTACTGGTGGTAAGATTTGAATGTTTTGTGATGTCTTGCCTCTTATTTTATTTTCTGTTGACAAACTGCCATCTAGCCCTAATAACATATGGAAATATAGTGCCCACTGCCCACCCTCTGGTCTCCACTGGCTAGCTGATGTTACGGCCTGTTCCCACCAGATGCGTGTTGGTTGCGCCTCCGCTCTGGCACGGCAGAGGAGCCGATAGGATTCCATTCTAGTCAATGTGTGTGTTTCCACCGGCTGCGGCTGTGCTACGTTCCGGCTCCGTCTCAGCTCCGGCACTCCGGAGCCCTCCGCAACAGATACGCAAGACTTCTATTTTTGCCGGACGCCGGAGCACAAGGCAGCAATTCAGCACAGAGCAGATCGTGCGGGACAGGAAGTCGTGCACAGAAACAAAGTTAAACATCCGGTTAATTTTCAAAATAAAATACAGTGTTCACGGCGGATCATATTTCCCTGCACTACACCATGAAAACTACATAATGGGCAGAGGCAGGTCTGAAGTCAACAGATCAGAGGTTTTCAGACGTCATTTCACCCCGTTGACACCATGGACGAGGAGATATTAATCATGGCAGTGCACCGAGATGTCTTCCAGCGGAGCTGCACCGTTCCGTACAGCAAACACAGCCGGTGGGTATTCACGGACGGCGGAGCACGCAGCGGATAACCAGCGCTGCCGTTCCGCAACGGACACGCATCCAGTGGAAATCCGCCGTTAGCCTTGGCTGCTCCTCACTGCACTCTACCCAGGTCAGGTGGGAGCTAACTAGCAGTGCCGCTCGTTTGAAGATAACTGCTGGAAACATGGTGGCCACCCTCCGTTTTTACCTTCAGGGAGTTCTGGTGACTGATGCTCTGTCTGTGCACAGAGTACATCCAAGGCGCTCCGAGAGTGTGGTGCAATGAATAACTAAATGGTAAATATATTCCAGTAGTGCTCCTAATGAATGGTCTAGTTCCAAAAATAGAAAATAAGTACAAGGCAGCAGATGTTGTTATTTTGGCATGCTGCCACAGATAAATTAATCTGTGGGAAACCCTGAACTTTGTTAGCATCACTAGCCATCCTCACTCTGCAAACGATGCTAACAGAGCTCATAGTTATAACATAGTTACTAGTGCTAAAGGGGGTTTGCAGCTCAAAATTGAGCCATTTACTCACCATGGCAACCTGGGGGTCAACTCAGGGTTGGCATAATGTTTCCATAGCAATGGCGTTAGGATTGGACAGTGTTACTAGAGGTGATCGCTGAATAAGCAATGGTGCTAACTCGTAGCGATGTAAATCACCAGTTTCATCATGATACAATATTATATTGATTATTTGGACAACAATACGATATTTACTGATATTACAAAGTCTGCCACAATATGATTTTGATTTTATGTGATTCAGGGGCCTGCGATTGATAAGAGACAACACAATCTGTTAAAAAAAGAAGCTGCCACCCCTTTTTTTTTTTTTTTACTTTTGGCCATAAAAGGTAAAAAAAAAACACATATAAATAATGAGTGCAGTAACGTTTACTTTAAATTGACTCCACTAACACAGTTAGTTTAGGTCTTTCTGTCAGAAAGTCCTTTCTAGTAGTTTTTTTTTTTTTTTTTTTTTATGAAAACCATCATCTTTTTCATGAAACGTCAGGGTTATCTGGCTCAACGCCCTACTGGCAGACTTCTCCAACATGGATTAACAACAAGATTATTTAACAAAAGTATCAAATTCAGCTCAGTACTAAGTGTCAAGGTTCATAGACAAAACAGTTGTTTTTTGCTAGTCACCCATTATTAGCTTATAAATGCATGTTTACATTGTATAAATTAGCCCAGCGGCTAGCTGACATTTTTTCCTCTACTCACAAGTTAACAAATTACATATAACATTGTTATTTTCTTACTCACAGTTGGTTTAAGTCACTTCACTTCCCAACAGAACACCATTTTTGAATTTCAGCCTGCATGCAATTTTTTCAGCAAAATATTTTAGAAACAGAGCAGCTAATGTTGCTGTAGTGAGAAGTCAGTGGAGCGTCTTGTTTTATCTCTTAACAGCATTGTTTACATGCAGCATTTGCTTTGTCTGTTGAACCTTATTTTCTCCAAAATCAAAAATATTTGGACATTGCTGATTTTTTTTCGTCACTACATATCTTAATCCTCATTGTCTTCTCCTGGTTGCTTGCCATCTGCTAGCTGCTGTTTGATGGTGACACACAATTTCAAAATATTGATCCAGAATGATGGATCGTTGCACCTCTACTAGATATCTTCCACCAGACCCAGGTGGTGCGCAGTGCAGTAAACTAAAGAGCAGCAAAATTAACCTATAGACTGTTTCAGACTTGACCATATAAACAATTTGAATGTTTCCCTTTGTATTTCCTGTTGGAATGCTTTGCAGTGTATGTGGATGACACCAGTTGACAGGAAGTAAACATAGACCAAAGCTGTTGCCTAGCAATGCAATTACAAGGTCTGTAGACTGACATGCATAACCGGTCAAAAATATTCTCTGCTATTAACAAATTTATGGTTAACCATCAACATGCCTAACTCATTATTTGAAGGTGAAACATCAAGCAGGGATGCCAGTAGATCCTCACCATGTCTTGTGTTTTGGAAATAATTTATATCTTATAGGGAAAAATAGGATGTACAAGAAAGACAGTGAACCATCAGTGGCCCTGTTTAATTAGATGGACTCTGTAGACCGACATGGTCGAGTTTAGTTGAACTTTTACATTTCATTGTTTATATTGTAATTGCAGTAATTGTTGCCATAGAGTAAGACATCAGTCTGGCTATTGTCACTGTGTCTTTGATCTGTCTTTGTAGCTCTGGGAGAGACTTGTCCATGCTGTTACATCCAGACACAACTCTTTAATTTTAGAGTAATTACAACATAGGTCCTTGTGATGCCTTTCAAGAATAGGTTTTCTCTTTAAGCATTTCCCTGAAACTGAGAAACACCATCATTGTCTTGTTGTCCTTTATTTGTTGCGTTAGGGTTGAGTTCACTACCTTGTAAAATTGGGGTCAATAACCCCTTGTCTTAAACAGTGTATGTTTAAGCTAAGCTTGAGGGTCATTTAGGAACTTCCAACACTTCGAAGTGGTTTCTTGGAGACACTGAATCACCATCCACCACTGTGTCATGAGGTGATTCTGTTTACATTCTTTTTAGTCAGAGGTTCTTTGACATTTTGGTTTCAGGAAGCTGCCTGCTATCTCCATGATAACAAATATATCCCTGTCAAAGCTGATAATGAACAACAATTTCTACAGAGACTTCATTTTAACTAGATGCTTCCTCCACAGCTGCAGATTTATTGAATAGCTCATTGCTGATGTAATGGTGGTTGAGTAAATACTTGCTGTTGTAGGACGTGATTTTCACCAGCCTCACAAGCTCAACGTGGTGAGCTGGGCCTGCCATATTTCACATTCACAGTGCAATAGAAATGAGCCAGGACATGCCCACGTCTACTTAATTTTTAACTACTTGGCCTGGAAGGCAGAGAAAGTATGGATCTGCTTTTAACCTGAAGAAAAAAGACATGATGGTAGTGGTTTGTCAAGTCATAGATATCACTTTGTATTTAATCTCACTTCCTACAGGCCTTAAAAATAAGCATGCATCTCTGGCCTTGGAGTTTCTCCTTCCCATGATTTCACAAAGCCTCCAGACTTTCCATCATTACATTTCTTTTGGAAATTCAACATTCTAAGGCTGCACACAGTGAGGAACCTAGTCATTAGTGAACACATGAGATTATGTCTGCATTACAGTGTGTAAGCAGGTTTTCCTAATGGCCCTGCCTGGTGTCAGAGTTGTTTTGGTTTCAGTGATTTGGAAGGTTGGCCTCTGGAAGTCATTGAGGAAACGCTGAAGGGGTGCAACCCCATTCCTTGCCTCTGTCGTCCCCCCCTCCTTGCAACCACCCTCTTCCTGCCACGTAGCACCAGAACACACTCCATATCCTCTGGAGATGTTTGGGCCACGTTTTGTGACTGTCTGCATATGAGAGCAGTCATGTCATTTCTTGAAAAGCTTTGTATCCATTCAGCAGTTTTCCCTCTAAATGCCATTTGCCTTTACTGCACTTCATTATGATCTCAGCCCACTTCCTCTTTAGTAAAAAGGGAGGGTAGATTTCCTTCCTCTAGTTTAAAATGTCTAATTGGCTACACATTTCATTTCTCTTTCCTTCTGTTTTCCTTCTTGAGTTGCATGACTTTGATCTGTTTAACTGCAGGTGGAAACAGCGGCAGCAGGGTACAGCAGGGGTCAGCAATTAAGTTCAGTCACAGGCCAGTTTTTTTCTACAGTATTTCATTGGGGACAGTGTTTTAAGGCACAGAGTAAGCCTGCATAATGATAATTAATTTAGAAATAACAATAATTATAAAACTGTTTTTTTCAGGATCCAAGTATCCAAGAGCAGATGTCTCTTTTTTTTTTTTTTTTTTTAAATATATTTTTGTGGCCATTTTGCCTTTAATTGATAGAACAGTTAAGTGTGAAAGAGGGAGAGAGAGAGAGGGAGTGACATGCAGCAAAGGGCCACAGGCTGGAGTTGAACCTGGGCCGCTGTGGCAACAGCCTTGTATATGGGATGCCTGCTCTGTCCACTAAGCCACCAACGCCCCGCAAATGTCATTTTTACCTCTCTAAGGTAGGCATTATAATACTAGTTAGTAAAAAAAGGTGTTGGTAATGTTTTTGTCATAAAAAACCTGGTATCAAGAAAAAAATTCACTATCAGATCTGACATGTGACATGATAAAAGCTAACCTCAATACACAGCTACAGTGATAAATAATTCAGCCTTTTAGAGGAATGTTATTTTTTCAAGCCCCTCTCCTTTGACGTCACACTGCACTGGGATTCTCCCTCAAGGACTCCACAGCAGTGCTGATATTTGCTGACACATGAACTCAAATCTACTTGTTGTGGTTGAAGGAAGGCCTTTGTCAGTCCTGAGGCCCACACTTCATAAAGAAGAGCTCAATTTGAGTCATACACCTGTATATTAAACATCCCTACAATGATCTTTAAGCACACTGAGTGATCTGATCATTTGAGCCTTAATGTGGGTTGAAACATTTTAACCAATTTTAAAACAAATACCAAGTTGCTGATCTCTTGAGAATTTTCTTCGAGTTTATATATTGACCTCTGACCTGGAAACAGTTACCATGCCCTACTTTTATGGTTGTAGATAAGGTCATGGGAAAAGACAGGCCCCAAAGAATGAGTTAGACAAAGCAACCATGGCTAGATCTACTGCCACCACAAGTTAAGTAAAACCCTGGCGTTTAAGAGATGCATAACTGTGCATGATTATGTATGATTTCATTCCTTTTCATCAGCGTATATTTGAGCTACTATAGCTGAGCTCACACCTAATGTTCAGACCACAGAAAGATTCTGCTCCATTATTAACAAAGAGCAGTGAACAAAACATTCAGGTAACAGCTTCTCTGTTTTAGCTAGCATTGAACGTCTTTTTCACTGCTTAAAAATTACATACTGCCGGTGACAGATCATATCAGCTGTCACTAATTAATGTTAATTCCAAAGTAACTTGATGAAAGGCCAAAATTTAGCTAGTCTGTTGTTCTCTCTGCAAGCCAGTTTCTGTACTTAGCCAAAGATCTTTCCTGAAGCAGGAAGCTCCACTACTCGACAACTGTAAGTGGCCTGAGTTTTTTTATAGTTCTTGAAACTCCAACATAGTAAGGAGTCATCTCTCTAGCTGATTACGTCACGTCATTTCAGGAATTGCATCCTCCAACTCAAATTTTACTGATATACTGTAGGGAGGCATGGTGGTGGCGTGGTTAGCATTGTCGCCTCACAGTAAGAGAGTTCCTGGCTCAAACCCAGGGTGAAGGTTTCCCCCCCTACGTGGAGCCTGCACGTTCCTCCCATGTCAGCATGGGCCCTCTCTTTCTGGCTTCCTCCCACAGTCCAAAGACATGCAGGCTAGGTAATTTGTTACCCTAAATTGCCTGTAGGTGTGAATGTGAGCGTGAATGGTTGTCTGTGTCTATGTGTCAGCCCTGTGATAGTCTGGTGACCTGTCCAGGCAGTACCCCACCTCTTGCCCAATCTCAGCACGGATAGGCTCCAGCCCCCTTGTGACCACCAACAAGATAATCGGTTACTGAAAATGAATGAAGGACATACTGTATCAATGAATTATCAAATGAATAGTTTTAAACCAGGACCTCCAATATTTGGAAGGGATTGCTTGTGAAAAAGATGACCCAAATTTAGAAGGAATCAGCTCTCCAGCTCTTATTCATTGTGTCAGATACATATTCAACCATCTGTTAGGTGAATCCTTACATCTTAAAAAGCTCAAAAAGCTTAAAAAGCTCTTCTTCAGTCGCTGTCAACCGGGTTGTGATTTCAAGCCAAGATACCACGGAGACTCTCAAGTGCTCTTTAGCCATGCTTCTACAACTCTGGACTACTATGACTCATCGACAAGGACCCTCAAGTTTCTCAAAAAAACAGCCTGTCTCTCCTAACATTCTTTCATCATCAGTTGTGTCCAGATACAGGAAAATCTGCTGTGGTCATGTTTAAATAAAACAGAGATTGTGTGTTTAACCTTTTCTTTGCATAACTACAGAATCCTAGAACACTTGAAATTGGAAAAACAAGCAATAGGCCAAAATTTACTAAATGTCTGCGCGGGGAGGGAGCGTGATAACAGCTCTTTGGGATCCAGATGCAGGTCTGTGGTCATTTAGTGCACACGTCACCCCTCCACAAATTGATCCCCATCAAATATTAATGAATGGGGACTTTAACCAGAGCCCTCAGAGCTGAGCTGCTGATAGGCATGGAGACACTGCTTTGTCCTGCATGTCTACATCAAACTACACTGTTAACAGGCACAGTCAGGGACTAAGTCCAAGATGCTTTTTGATAGAACATTGATTTCCAGGTCAAAACAGATTCACAATGGGATTGTTCCATTGTGAATCCTTTGACAGAGCAAAGTCACAAAGTTCTTCACTGGAATAAAAGTGTTAAAGATAAGATCAGAAGAGCAACTATTAATTAATTTACTGCCTTTCTATACAGTGTATGATGCTGCTGCAATAAACATCACAAAGACTGACTAATGTGAGATGGGGATTGTTTTATGAAATATGTCTCCTGATATACAGTCTACAGAAGTGTATGCTTTAAATTTTTCCCATGGTCTAGTGTAAACAAGTAAACAAAACTTGCAATAAATCGTAAAATCTGTTGTGGCTTGGGAGGTAAAGCTAGTTGTCAACTAATATGAAGATCGGCGGTTCGATCCCTAGCTCTTGACAAAGTATCCTTGGACAGGATACTGAATTCCAAATTGTGTGAGTGAATGTGGTTCAGTGAGTAGTGCCTTGTATGGTAGCCTCAGCCATCAGTGTATGAATGTGTGTATGAATGGGTGAATGTGACATGTAGTGTAAAAGCGCTTTGAGTACTGGGAAGAGTAGAAAGGCGCTATACAAATGCAAATCGCAAACAATATCAAATCGCAGTACTTGTAGAATTGCAATACTTAAAAATCCATCCACCCATTTACATTCACTTATCAGGGACTGGGTTGCAGGGGCAGCAGGTTGAGCAAAGTACACCAGACGTCTCTCTCCCCAGCAATGCTGTCCAATTCCTCCTGGGGGATCCTGAGGTGTTCCTAGGTCAGATAAGATATATAATCCCTCCAGTGTGTCCTGGGTCTGCCCCAGGGCCTCCTACCAGTTGCATATGCCCAGAAAACCTCTAACAGGAGGCGCCCAGGAAGATCATTATCAGATGCCTGAACCACCTCAACTGGCCCCTTGTGATGCAAAGGAGTAGTGGCTCTACTCCGCTCTCCCTCTTGATGTCTGAGCTCCTCATCCTATCTGTAAAGCTGATCCCAGCCACCCTACAGATTTCAGCTACTGCGATCTCATTCTTTTGGTCACTACCCAAAGTTCATGACCATAGGTGAGGGTTGGGACATAGATGGACAGGTAAGGTTCATCGAAAGCTTCGCCTTTTGGCTCAGCTCCCTCCCTCTTAATCATCAGTCCGCCGCAGCACCCACATCACTGCTGACGCCACTTATGAACAAGACCCCAAGATACTAAAACTTCCTTGCTAATATAAATTGTAATACATATTGAATCGGCATTCAGGTATTGTGATACAATCAAATTGGGAGATAATCATATCATCCTAGCCGTATTAAGCTACGGCATTTCCGCTTTGTGTTTGTATGAAAATAGTCTTTAAGGTTTCCATGCTGTGTGTGTGTGTGTGTGTGTGTGTGTGTGTGTGTGTGTATAGAACACATACAGCATGGAAACCTTAAATAGTCTTTAAGGTTTCCATGCTGTATGTGTTCTATAGTTGTTTTTACTTAGTGGCACAGTCTGCATGTCTGCTATCACAGGCTTTGGCCCAACATCATACCTCTCCCCTAAATGGGTCCTGATACAATTTGATATAAGAGGAGGCCAGCCACAAGTAGCCTTCGGGGCAGCACAACTACCTTTTACCATCATAAACATTTTGCCCCACCTCCTCTCAAGTACTTTACCCACAGTGCATTAAAGTCAACCCCCATGACACCTGGCAGAAAAATGCCTCGTGCCCACTACAACCACCAGCACTCTTCACTCTCCAACATCCCACAGCTTCAGGTCTCTATCTATATGAAAATCTCAATCAGTGGGCAGCCAGGCCCCAGAGCGGGACCTTGTCTTAGCATTAACATCAATTATCTGACCTTGATTTAGTGGAGGCCCGCCTAGCTGAGTGACTTGCTCCATTACTTATCCCAGAACAGGGAGCCATTCCATCCCTCCTCCCTAACTCTCCATCCTATTTGTGATCTTGATGTCTCTATCCAATTCCCTCTTATCAGCCGTTGGTGATACAGAACACCACCTTGGGTAAAGGAGGTCCAGCAATGAATAATTGACAAGCTGGAGGCCATTAAGAGCATCA
This sequence comes from Epinephelus fuscoguttatus, assembly GCF_011397635.1. NCBI lineage: Eukaryota > Metazoa > Chordata > Actinopteri > Perciformes > Serranidae > Epinephelus > Epinephelus fuscoguttatus. Next base: position 39,740,057 of record NC_064756.1, on the reverse strand, counting down.
GCCTGAAGGGAAGTGGTCATGTGATGGGTGGAAAGGTTTTTTGTCACATCACATTTAAAGCCAAGAAGAGAGAAGTGTATGCATCACTCATTCAGCAGTGTGGGTGCAAATTATTTTAGATTGATGACAGGAAACAAACAGATGGGATATTTATATCTGTGGATTGTCTGCCTCATGTTATTGTGATGTTAAGTATCTGTGTCTGGCCTTCATTCATAGTTCAGCTGTAAACATTGCCCTTTGTAGGAGTAACATTCAAGCCAAACACAATTATGGCTGAACAACTCATCACAAAAACTGTTTCCAAAACTTTCCCAATTGCAAGATTATGTGAATCTTAACGAGTTATAATCTTTGTCAACATTAAGCCAACTGATATGTTGTAAATTGGCCATATTGTAAATCAAACATATAGTTGTTTTTTTTTTTTTTTAAATTCATGTTAATGTTTTCTGTGCTAGGGCTGGGTATTGTTTAAAACAATACCAGTACCCTTAAGGTGATACCAATAGAGTAATTCATTTGATACCTTTTTTTTTGACATTTTTTATTTTTTTTATTTATTTTTTTTTTATATTAATCACCCTGAGGGGAAATTCAATTTTCAATTTGATTCCTGTCATATGAATGGAAGCATTTAGTTGCGTAAAATACCACCAGACCCCACAGCTGTGTAGTATAGCCATACTTACTAACATTTTGGTGGCATCTTGGTGAGCTGAACTGCTACCTCTATCATATACAGAGTGCTCAACTTCACCACACCGCAGACTGTAGCTGCTGGGGTAGTGGGCCAATCACACATCGTATCAAATGGAAGACTGCAAGTGGTGATTGGCTGCGACCAGTAATACCATAAATAGTCATTTTTTTCCTAGATTCAGATATAGAAAGAATGGAATGGAGATATTGTTTGACTGGAGAAGTTTCAATACTGCTTTTATATTAGTACATTTTGGTCAATACCTCAAAGGTAATGAGCACCAATACCTAACCCTACAGTTTGCATGCCAGCGTTAAGCTGAAGACTTTCTTTGATAAAGAGACTCCTCTTTGTGTCATTCCAGTGTGTGGAAAGATAGTGAGTGGAATGTGTAGATACCAGTGGTGTCATGATTTCAGTTCTAAATCAAAAATCAATATAAAATGAGCTTTTGATTTTAATTGTCAAACTCAAGTGCAGGTTCAGCAATTCCCAAAATGCCACTTTTGAATGCCATGATTATTATTGACCTCTAGTACAGTGTTAATTTTGTTACCAAAAATTGTGTTGAAAATTTGTGGCAACGGCCTTTTTTCCATGACGAAAATCAATGATGAGCTAAAAATACATCTTCATAGTAAAAGCTAAGACAAAATCTATGTCTCATTTTAATTGATAAGACAAGAAGTGACGACAATGTTAGAGGTACTATCAGACATTGAAAGCCAAGAACAGCCATGCTTGCAATTATCTTCAAATGCCACAATGAGCCTGTTGCTCAAATGAGCAACACGCTGGTAAATTCCAGTAAATAGTCTGCACCAGGATGTTTTGCTAGCCAACAAAAACACTGTGTCTGACTGTGGATGGTAGAGCTGTTTAATGGATTTGTAGAGTTTGTTAGTTGCAGTGGTGGCTGTTAGCAGTCAGCTCCATTTGTTAGTTGCTAGATGGCAGTGGAGCAAGCAGCCACCAGCTGCCAGACTTCACAGCTGATCCCTGTGGGACTCAGTCTAAACCTCCAGACTAACATGTTGCGTAAGTTATTTCTCTGCTTCTTAACAGTGAGATCATAAGTCAAAGTTTACAGTGAACCAAGTTTTTGAGAGCATAAATAGAGAGAAATTGAGCTTTTTAAATGATGATCAGTGTGAGTGTGCTCGTAATTCACCCCTTAAACCTGTCAAAAACTGCTGGAGAAATGATAGTTTGTAAGTGTGTAGAAACTATTTGTAGCTGTAGGAAAAAAAATGTCTAAATTAAGTTTTTATACAACCTGTCACCTTGATTCTAATTTCTTATACAGGAATTAACCAAACTGGATTAGTCTTAAAGATTAAAAAAACATATGAGCTAGAAAAATTAATGACTAAAATTTGATCAAAATGCCATGAATTTTCGCCAACTAAAGCACTTTTAAAACTAAAACTATGAAGGATAAAAATGACTAAAATGTGACTAAAACATTAATCATTTTTGTCTCAAGACTATGACTAAATCTTAAATTGCTAACAAAACTAACACTGCTCTAGTATCACTGTGAAGATTTGATGAAGTTTCTTTTACTGACACAAAAGTATGAGCAGGTATTTTTAATGGTTTATCTACTGAGCAATGAATGAAAATGTACCTGAGTCATGTTAATGCAACTCTTACCTTTCTTGCATTTCACACAGCACTTAGAAAAGATTTGAACATCCACAAATCCCGCCTTCCTCCAAAGTCCCATCCCCCTCCTCCTGCAACTCCACCTCTCTCCAAAGTCCCATCCCCCTCCTCCTGCAACTCCACCTCCCTCCAAAGGCCTACTCCCCCCTCCTCCATTACGTCCTCATTACGTCTATGTGTGCGTTTACATGGACAGTTTAATTCCCTTTTCATTCGGAATGAATGTTCATTCCTAATAAAAGTGATCTTGTAAACACCTAATTCGGAATGAAAATGGCCAATGCGATTGAAAATTCAATCCGATGTAAGGGGCTGGAATATTCCGTTTCTAATTCCAAATGAAAGAATTTCTTGCACTTGTATACACTCATTCATGTAGTTCATTCTGGTCTTTCTGCGCATGCTCGTTTCCTTGCCCGTCTGGCGCAATGTGTATAGCACACATAGCAACAGGCTGAGATGGAGCAGTCGGACTCGTTGCACTCACCGGTTTCCATTTGCCAAAGCGCGGTCATCTATCTCCCTTCTTCGACCTTCTACCTCCCTTCTCCTCCTCAACAGGCGAAGCATTAGCAGAACAAGGTTGTTGTCATACTGCTGCTTCAAGAATATAAGCAAAAAAAAAAAGCCCAAAAAAGGCACTAAGAACGGCGTCGTCAAGCATCTTGTTATCCGGAACGAGGACTGCAGTGTTTTCTTCCAGTAAAAGTAAACACGTAACATTCGCCTCGCCTCTTATCCAATCAGAAACCTTCCCTCCCCCAAACCTTGCGCGGACCTCAATACAGGCGATTAGAAGGCGATTAAACTGATCTCCCGTGTAAACCCTCATTCGGAATGAATATTTCCCATGTAAACTACCTGGGAAGACTTTAATTCCGAATGATTTCATTCAGATTTATTTCATTCTGAATGAGAAGCCATCATGTAACCGCACCCTATGATAGACGTAGGCATTGGCAAGGTTACGTTAGATACACAGAAGAGGAGAGCGAGTGTAACATTACAACCAAGACAGTCAAATGCAACCCTGGAGTTTTAAAACTCAACCGGAGTCAGTGATGACTGATGAGTTTTAGAATAAGGTTACAGTGCTAACATTAGATAGTAGCATTAACGTTAGTAGTAAGTGGAAACGCACAAGGAAGATAAAGTTAATGTTTCAGAGGCTACGCCACAGTAGGCTAACGTTAGCCATTAACAACTGGATGCTGTATTGTCATATAAAACGTTATGAACTGAACTGAACTTCTTTATTCATCATTTTTATGCGCAGCACAAAAACGAAGACATTTCACATACCCCAAGCAAAAAGAAGCAAAACACACATCCTGAGAGCAGAACTGGGAGATCCTTTTCACATCACAGCACCATGAATTGTTTGTGTATTTTGCTAGACCACCACCATGGAGCTTACCAGATGATGCAGTCTCCCTGTCTGCTCTGTGTAGTGTTAGCCCCGTTAGCTCAACACCAGAGTCTGATATGTTACCACTCATCCATGTCTCAGTGAACACAAGGACGCAGCAGTCCCTCACTCCTCGGTGAGTGGATCTTGATAGTCGGATGTAATCCATTTCGTGTCCAGCGAGCGGACATTCGCCAGGAGGACACTGGCAACAGCTGGTTAGCCTAGAGCTAACCCCTCTGCACTTCCCCCACTTCAGCGTCTTGTCACAGCGCTGCCGGCGTCTCCCCATCGGGACAATTCCCCGCGAAACCACGGTCATCTCAGGGCTAGCTCGACGTAGCAGGCCAAGCTTGTTACACATCTTGAGCTCTCTTGGTTGTAGTGTTAGATCACTGCAGCAGTTTCTAATGTCTGTTAGAAACTTGCAGCTGTATTGCACTGAAGAATTTACTTCTTGTTGCACCTGTTGATAGTTTTTATCCACAAGCATCCCTGTTACTAGTTTATATCCACAAGCTTCCCTGTTAGTAGCCTATTTGTTGTCTCACAGAGTCGGGCGGGGTTGGGGGGTGGGTGGGGCAGATGCTACGCGAGCGGAAATGTCAGTCGGAGGCCTCCACATGGGGAACACAGACAGAACGCTCAGCCAATCATTGCATTCGGTCTCTAGAAAGGTAAATGTTGCTTTAAGTAAATAGTCATATAAAACATTGTGTTCATAAAGACGTGCCATTGTCATCTGAAGGCTTTGTTTCCGGTAATGGTTGGTGTATAAAACATTGGAATATTGGTCTAGAAAAGTGCAACAAGTGATTGTAACTAAGATTGTTTTTGCATTCTAAATTTGTAATGGTAGCATTACTGGCAGGAATGTATTGCCTTTCAACAGGACTGTTTTGTTTGGTCAGCAGGTGTGATTATGCCTCGACTAAACCAGTCTGCAGTACATGTAGGACACACAACTGGCAAAACTGTTTACAGCTGTTTTTATAAATCCCAGATGTTTATGTATAATGTAGATTTTATAGATCGTAAAAACTGTTTCCCAAGCCGTTGAGATTTGGCAATGCTGACATGACGTGACAAGGAAATTACTCATTTTCAAACCATGACTCATTGTGTATTCTCTTGTGTGTGTGTGTGTGTGTGTGTGTGTGTGTGTGTTGGTGTATCGAGGAGATCCTTCTTGTGTCAGTAAGATTGCCTGCATCAAACATGATGGTGAAGCTGAGCTGCGTTCACTATACTCGGTCTTTGTCTTTATCAGTTTATGTTCCATGTCAACACTTAGCAGCCTCCTGGGTCTTGATGGAGTTACCTAAAGTGATTCCCTACCCATTTGTTGCAGAGTGGATATTTGGATCATGGCCCGTCTCTCAGAAACCATCTCCACCATCCTCCTGAGATGACAAAACCAGCTCACTCTATTAATCATGCAGGAGACTATACCCGTACAGTGTAAAGATTCAATTGCAAAGTAAATGGATTAGAGGAAAGTGAATAGCCATATTGAGGTATAGAGTCAGACAGGAAACATAGGGATAAAGAGGCTGGACTGCAGATGGTAAACAGTCACGTGTGGGGAGAGAGCATGACCTGAAAAATCCAGCAACAGTCAGGAGGGATCAAAAGAAATAGCTTTTTGGTTTCAAAATATAAAAATTCCTTTTACTTTTTTCTGTTTTTTGTCTCTTCTATTACAGTGAAGTGAATATTTTTGGGTTTTGAACTTTTGGTCAGACAAAACAAGTAATTTGAAGACGACACTTTGTTATTTGGGGATTTTATAATCTGCTTTTTTTAAAAAATTATTTTATGACAATTGACATTCTGACAAAATGATTAATATAGAAACTAATTGACTGAATTATTATTAGTTGCAGGCCTACTGCGGATATACTATTTTTTTCAATCTTGTTCCATGCAAACATGCTATGTTTTTAAAAATCATTTAGTGAAAAGACCAAAATTACCCCAGGTTTTTCATACAATACATATTAGTAGCAAACTAAAAAACATAGTATGTATAAATGGAAGGAATTGGGCTGGAGCCTAATTATGAGGCAAAATAAAAATGTGTTTCGCCTGATGTTTGTCAGTCTGACCAAAGAAAGCTGTAAAGTTTGCTGTACCAATGCAGAATATTTTGTAAGTGGTGGTCGTTGACTGGATGGCCACATTCAAGTGACATCATTATATCTTTCAGCTCAATTAAAGAATTTAGTCATTACACACCTGGACCAGAGAAACTTGCTGGGTTTGCAGTAGCTTGACATTGTCGGACATCCAGTGTCAGCCCAAAGAGTTTCGGAGACACACGGGTATTTAATGTAAAATTGCTTCATTGACTGATTTTACTGGTTTTAGTTACTGGGTCTGTTTGTTTTAGAGAGGAAGAGACCTCTGTGGATTATTCAGCTCCAGGTAAAAACCTTGTGAGTGATGAATACTGAAGGAATTCTAACTTTAAAACAAGCTGATTGCCTAGGTATACGCTGAGCTATTGTTAGTGGCAGCTCAGCTAGCAGCGCCTCCTGATATCTGGCCACTGAAGAGCGTCAGAGAAACACTGATTTTTAAGATAAACTGCTTTATTCAGTGTTTTTATTATTTTTTTACGTATCGGGTCTTTGGGGTGGAGGGAGAGAAAACCTTTGCTGACGGTTATTCTCCCAGTAAAAACCATGTCAACAATGAATACTGGAGGGAGCCTGATCTGAAAATAAAAGGCAACGGTGGTTGTTTAACAGCGAGACAACAAGTCACATGATCCTACGCAACTTCATGATTCCATCAGTCTCTGTCTTTAGTTATTTTTTGAGAGACTCCTTGCAGCAGGAAGTTACATTGTGTGAGGAAGCCTCCCACTTTGGTAAAGTCCTTGTATTTTTATTTCACATGCCATGCTCTCAGGTATGTCATTTCGCTGGTGACATAACGCATAACTGGGATGTGGTTTTTGTTTTTTGTTTTTTTGAACAAAATAAAGTATAGCACAAAGGTCTGATATACACTTGATTGACAAAGCAGGCATTCCAATCATAAATGCTTTTGATCCAGTAACTCAAACTATGCTTAAAAAAATTTAACAATTAGGAAATGCACTCAGAATTATCCATGCACTGTGTAGTCTAAAATTCAGCCAGATATGTGCACATTTTTTTTAAAAAAAAATTTTAAAGGTATTTTTTGGGCATTTTTGCCTTTAATCGATAGGAAAGCTGAGTGTGAAAGGGGGAGAGAGAGAGAGGGAATGACATGCAGCAAAGGGCCACAGGCTGGAGTCGAACACGGGCCGCTGCGGCAACAGCCTTGTACATGGGGCGCCTGCTCTATCCACTAAGCAACCGATGCCCCAAGATATGTGCACATTTAAAGGAAAGAAAACATCCCAATTACAGTATGTAAGGAGGGACTAACAGGTTGCTATCAGTGTGCCCCATGGTTTGTTAGGTTGCTAACATTGCTGTCATAAACATCATCATATATCTGACATCAGATCCCTCCTGCTGGTCAGTGGTAAATTATGCTCATTCCATAAAACAAAAGATGTAGTCCAGCAGCACCAATCCCCTCGTTTGTTGAATATTTAATTTCAGACAATGAATAATTTACCTCAGTACGACATAATGTTAGATTCCTTTTAAAAATGGTCCAACACCCATGGCTGATAGTGTGAAAGGATGAGTGGAGTATTATTCATCTTTACTATTAACGACAGACACTTAGTCTAATTTAACTAACAAGAAGCCTGAGTTTCTCAAAAAACTAGTAACTGGGGACAATTTTATCAAACAGACTTTTTATAAATTCAGAAGCAGTGCCACTGTGAAGAACTCCAGATGTCATCTTTGGCAAGTTATGTTGACTCTCTAGCTTTCTTTTAAAGCTTAAAGGGATAGTGCACCCAAAAATGAAAATTCAGCCATTATCTACTCACCCATACGCCGATGGAGGCCCTGGTGAAGTTTTAGAGTTCTCACATCCCTTGCGGAGATCGGCGGGGGGAACGGGCAGCACACCTAATGGCTGACGGTGCCCCAGGCTAACGTCCAAGAACACAAAATTGAATCCACAAAGTATCTCCATACTGCTCATCCGTAGTGATCCAAGTGTGCTGCAGCCGCAACATAAAAAGTTGTTTCGAAAAACGTCATATGAACTCTGTTTTTAGCCTCACTGTAGCCTGTAGCTCTGACTGCTTCTCTGTGCTCTGCGTTCACGTGTTTCAAAGTCTTCAGACATGTTGGGCTGTCCTTTGCTAAAAGACTGTTTTGCAAATTATCTTTTAGCGACTGTGGCTACCGTTGTCTCCCCTGCGGTGCACGTGTCACGTGATGTAAACACGGGTGAGCAAAGCTCATGCTTGCGCTGGTCTCGCGCAGGCGCACACACGTGAACGCAGAGCACAGAGAAGCAGTGGAGATACTTTGTGGATTCAATTTTGTGTTCTTGGACGTTAGTCTGGGGCACTGTCAGCCATTAGGTGTGCTGTCCGCTCCGCCTGTCGATCTCCGCAAGGGATGTGAGGACTCTAAAACTTCACCAGGGCCTCCATCGGCATTTGGGTGAGTAGATGATGGCTGAATTTTCATTTTTGGGTGCACTATCCCTTTAATGACCTTGCACAGATCTCAAAATAGTTCCCCTTGGACCTATTCATTGGCATCAAACTGAATAACTGAGCTGAAGGAAGCTGCTCATTTCATATGTTGAGTTTGAGACAGGCTGGGCACGAATGGTTAATCATATGAAATGTGATGCATGTTGACAGAGGAATTAACTGATAGAGTGAAGGGTAATTTATTCAGCATATTTAACAGGGACCTTCTGAGACAGAGAGGCCAGGAAATGATCTTTAATATTGTCTCTTGATCAAATTACAGCATATTAGATCCTCACAGTGGACAGAACTGAGAGATGGACCGGTCTATTGCAAACTAGGCCATTTGGAGACAAGCTGAGCTAACGACGCTAATGCTCTGACTGATTACAGATGCTAATACCATGCAGTGAGGGGTGGTCACTAAACGGTGTTGAAAGTGTGTTAACTGTTGCATTTGGTTGTGCAAGGCTCAAAGGGAACTGTGTGCACATTTAGTACTGCTAATTACAGCAATTCAGAAACAGGGGGTGGGTCTGTAACACACGATATGAGCCAGCAAGAACTAACATAACTGTGATTTGTGAATTGCTGATAAGTTTACTAATTAAAGATAAGGTAGAACTTTTATATCCTGAGGGAAATCGTTGTGCATAAAATTAAATATAAGATAACAAGGTGCAGATCCAAAATATACACAGTGCCAAAGTTAAATACATAGTACAGATCAGAAACATAAGCAGGTTAACAGTAAGGAGCAGTCTTAATGGGTTATATATATAGTAATGTATGAGAAATGGCATATAGCTAAGAATGCAGTAGAGCTCACCTTCTAGATGAATGGTTGCATGGTTGGTCAATATGCTGTTGTTCAACTGACCAAAGTCTCGTTGGTCGGACAGTCACTGGTGTCACTTTAATAAAGCCGCGTGTCCACCAAAGCCTTACTTTACCCAGGTGGATATTAAAGTTGTTGTTCAGCACTTTTATTTGTCCTCTGTGATGGTTGGTCTTTGCGGTGTTTGTCCTGCCCCTTCTCCACTGTGATTGGATGGCTGGTGACAGTGATGAGCACAACAGCTAAATAATCACAGAAGACATTCAGTGTTGGATTTACCATTATGAATTCATTTTGATAAGTCTCCAAAAAGACACTACACCTTAAGGCTGGATTACAGAGCTTCTGGAAGGAATACAATCATGCCACAGTCATTATTAGAGGGGCAGGATGGCCAACATAATATTGTTGGCCATCCTGCCATAATATACGTTATGTTATATATGACACTGACCAACCCAAAGTTAACTTCCACAGTGTTCAGTATGTCAGATTTTTCTCATCAGTCTTGTTCAAAGCTCGGTAATGAGATGGACTCAAAAATACAGCTCAGGCGGAATAGCATTACAGTGCGCAGTTTATTTCAAAATAGTATCACATTGAAGATCACATTTGTTTTTCAATCGAGGCATTCCACTTGCCTGAACTCATTTGTCCCCAAGTGTTAATGTCGAGCCCTGTGACAAGAAAAAAAAACACTTTGATGGATTCACATTGCTGTCAGGTAGAGTGCAGTCAGTGCACTGTGGCGATGTTATTAATCTAGAATAAATTTTTTCCCCTTTGACCAATCTGTTGGTTGAAGATTAGGTCGAATTTCAGTCCACCAAGATTTTCTTTGGTTGATTACAGCCCTTGAATGTATAATCAAAAATCTAAAATACAGGTAAGTGTATATGGTTAATGAAATGCATTTTTCCAAGATATAAGAAACCTTGCTGCATAAAGTAACAGGTACATCATGTAGAAAAGATGTAACTGCTTGGTTGACTCACTTGGTGTTAAAACCTGGGAACCTCTGGGCATTGCAAATGAATGCTTCAACAACCCTCAAAACCTTCAAGTCACCCTTCACTCAAAAATGTGTTTGTCTTCTGTTTACATCCCCTAAAATGTCTGACCCTGACTAGAGGGGCAGTGTTTGTGCATTTCTCTAAAATCTGAGATTCAAACTTACTCCACACAAGATAGATTAGGTATGTCACTAATACGCAAGCCAGTCGCTGTCAAATACAGGAAACACACATTAACAGGGAAAGAAACTTTGACACTACACCGGCAAAGAAACCTGAAACCTCCAGAGCAGAGCAGACTATGTCAGTACAGAGAGCAGAGTTTGCATTAGCATTCTGAAAGTTCTGACGTGAAACAACATAACTAAATAAAAGATGCTAACTACACTTACCATTCAGTAGTTGCTGATGTTGGTGCACAGCAGATTCCTCATCTAAGCCTTGGTCTGAAACATGCATGGCAGAATCCTTCTGATGTGTCCTTTCAGCCCTACTGATGCACATTGTTACTGGTCTACCTGTTACCGGTCTAGCCCTAGTTACACCGTGCCAGCGCTGGGGAAGGCTGAAATCAAAACCTACCACAATCAAGAGAAAGAGTAGATCTGCTTTCAGCCCCTTCTCAGAGTTTTCATGTAGAAAAAACATGTTAAATTAAGTCTTAATAAATTAGTTTGTATTTTTACTTAATTTAAACTGTGTCTGGAGGAGAAGTTGAACCAATCCAAAAACTGATCAAGTGACAAACTATTTCAAATCACAGCTGAAATCAATATTTTTCTGTGTCTTGCCAGGGTGGAGAGGTCCACAGACCAGGTCATCAAGCCTGTCAATGTGGAGGCCTTGTCCAAGTGGGTGGGGAAGATCCCAGCTGATGTTGTGAGGGACATGGCTGTCATCGCCCCCATGCTGTCCAGACTGGGCTACGACCCCCATGCCAACCCTCCCAACTATGGCCGGCCTGACCCCAAAGTCCTAGACAACACCAGAAGGGTGAGTACTGGCAGGCTTTTACCTATGATCATAATTGAATAAGTTACTCTTTGGAATAACTAACCGAAGAGTCCGTTTTTTGAAAAGGAATACTTTAACAGTTTTGGGAAATACGCTTATTTGCTTTTATACGGGAAGTTGGACGAGAAGATTGATAGCACTCTCATAAGAGTGCTATCAATCTTCTTGTTGAACTCCCAGCAAGATGGCGAACAAGCATAATAACCAAAATGCCAGACACTGCTCTTATTTTGAATTGGAGCCCATTTACTGTGAATAAAATATACTTGATATATATTTTTTCCAAAGTATAGTGTATTATTCAGGCAGTACTAAGTATTGTGCTCTCCACGGTGATTTTCAGCCTGCACTGAAATACATGGAAGCTAGTGCCTCTCTAGAAAGTGAGGTACTAACAGTATACTGATGGGTTAACAAGAAATGCACTTGCAGTGAACTTCCAGTAACAGGACACCTATAACTACAGGTTGTGTAACTTATTTGCGAGTCAGTTGAGCAGAAATGCAACTTGGACGTTTTTTTGACTTTTACACAAGATCCCAGAGGAACAGTGTCTCATCAAAAAACCCTCAATATAAAGAGGATTCATCCACTTTACATATCAAAGTCTATGTACAGTGCTTGTCATGAGGAGTGCTACTCGCCCTGTGAAAACAATTGTAAATCATCTTCTGTGGCTAACCCTGATGATGTAATAGTGATGTCAGTAGGGTTATCTCAGCTTGGGTTTGGACCCTGCAAATATACACAAATCCAGCAACTGCTTTGTGTGTTTCCCGCCATCTTGCAGCGTCGCCATTACTGCAGTGGCAAGTCATATTGCTGCTGCCTGCTGACAACCAGAGCAGTAAGGGTTCTTGATTTTCTAAATCATCCCCGAAATTGATGACAAACTTCAGCATAACATGAAAAGATCTTGACGGTCTGCCAAATACATGGTTACAGTATAACAGTTAAGTTATCCGTGGTTAAAAAGATGACTCCCACTAAACGTAGAGCTGCCAGTGTTCTGTCAATTTATGCTGCCTTGTTGAAAAATGCCAATGTAGCTCAAATAGATTGCAGGTTCTCCTCTAGTCCTCTAGACAGTGTAACATTAGCCCAAAATACATTAGCTACATTAGCTAAGCACTGTTACCTAAGCTGATGTTCCACAATCATTCTTTGTCCAAAGTTGAAGTTTGCCACTATTGTTGGAGCAGCTGAGAACTGTAAGGGTTCTTCCTGATGTTGTCAAAAGTACCATAATAGAGAGCATAAAAGTAATAGTAGAGATTATACACTTCTTAACACAGCTTGCATTCAAACATGCCTGTACTTCTGAGTATTGCAGCAACTTTACATTATATGACATCCATTAAGCTGATATTTTGTCCAAGTAACTTACATTTTTTCCCTGAAAACATGCGTACATTTCGTCTCTACTAGTTAAACCACCACCCTTAAGATTAATGGCTGACCCGCTCTTAACATTACATAAACTTTGTGCATGTGCATGAGCATGGTCCTCTTTACTTTAGTGATGATGTCCTTGCCAGACATCAAACCCTTGGCTATTTTTGGAGCAGAATATGTTTTATTAAATCCTTTTCCTCAAGCTGGGCTATCAGGTGACATGCTCTGCAGCTCCTGTCTTTGGGTTGCATACTGTATGTCTGAGCTAAAAGACACAATTCTCTGTTTTATTTTTACCTCTCAAGGTCTGCGGGGGCCGAGGTTTCAATGTCCTCCTGGTGCTTAGATACTCAGTTTCTCAATGTGTGGAAATGGGCAATAAAAGAGGTGCTAACATCAGTAACACTAATTTGGAGACATTGGTAAATTAGTGTAAATCATCAGGACCATGGGGAAGGATATGACTTCATATTGTACACTGAGCCTGGAAACATTAGCTGAGGATCCTTGAAAAGAGCATCTGTAATTTCCATTTGTATGAAATTCCCGCATGTGATGACTGTATGGTAAATGTTTAGATGTCAACTGCTGGTGAACTGAAACAGTTCTGTATTATGGTCATTGCCGATATGAAAACAAGATTGAAAAATTGTGAACTGTTTAAGTGTTGTTTACAGTTGTATAAGCAGTTTAGTGGTGAAACAGACTGAAGAATGTCTGTTCATTGACTGTTAGCATGTTTTCCAAGTTTGACTTCTCCTCAGTTTGACTGCAGTCCAAACATTTCTGCTTCCAAGCATAAAGGCTGGAACTCTTTCCACATGTCTGGGTATTTTCCTAAAACATCTCGTCTTTCTAGCCATAGTGCCTATTATCCATATCATCATAATATTGATTCATTCTTATATTTCCAAGAAAACCTGAGACATAAAATGCAAGTGTACCAGAGAGAACTGAAGTATTTTTCTGGGGGAAATCAGGGTACAAAATATGCACCATTCACTGGCCAAATGCTCTTAAAATATTCATGTGGCTGTTAATGCAGATTTGCTTCACACACCAGCCACAAAGACAACAGTAATATATTGAGTGACTGGTAAAATATAAACATTCACGAACCATTTGGCCCATGGACAGAAAAGTTCATTTTGCACCTGAATCCTGGTGTCTAACCATTTTATGTAAAAGTTTACTATGAAGTTAAGCTGTTACGTGTCAAAGTAGCACAAATGGCTTAATGGTTGCTCTGCTCTATTAAAGTCTCTAAATTATATGGCCAAAAGTAAGTGGAAGTGGTTTGGGCTAGGCCCAACTTTTGGAAAGATCCCTTACTGTTTCAAAATCACCATATAGAATAGCCTTACTGATGCTGATATTAAAGTTTAAGAGTCAAAAATACTAAGTATATCGTAGTGCTAGCAGCTCTGTGCTGCTGTACTTGGGCACAGTGGTGCATTGAGCTTAATACAAAATTAATAGAAATGTACAAATTACAAAAAACGTATTTACAAGCAAACATAACAAATGAATCAATTAAGTGTTGCGAGTCTTTGTAAATTAGAGTCCTTTTCAAATGTTTTTATATAACGATAATGTAGATGTTGATTTTAGAGATGGAAGTAGGTCGTTCCAAAGAGATGGTCCTCTGTTTTTCAGTGAATATTGATTCAGGGAAGTTCGACAATACTTAAGATAAAAGTCCTTAGAGTGTCTTGTGGAATATAAGTGAATGTCTAATGAGGACTTGGAAAAGTTGGGAAAACGCTGGGCAAGTCAAGAGTTGGATGTCCATATGCATACATGAATATGCAAGTCTGGTATATTTTCATATTAAAAATTGATAGAAGTTGATATTTTCGAATAAGAGGTGGAGATGAGTCGCATCTTTTAGCAAAGGTAATCAATCTCAAATGTTTCTTTTGAATTATAAAAATCTTTTTAAGATAAGTGGGATGTGGCAGCCCAACCACGCCCGTAAAGTATACCCCCGCACCCCCCTCAAGGCGGGGGGGCTTCAGAGTCCAAGGTTTTTTTTTTTACCTTAAGGGGGAACGTGTTTCCGTTACGGCACTGGGCCCAACAGTATTACAGTACATAATGTGAGGATAAACTAAGCTGTAATAACAAGTTAAAATATAGGAATGATTCCAGTGGAGTGGTCAGACTTACACTGCCATCCTGAAGAACCAGAGGATCAGTGGCTGTTATAGTAGCACATTAATACCCATAGCTGTAAGACAACTTTGGTTTAGTGTTGAGGTGGCCACTCACTTTTTTGCCATATAGCCTAAAATGCTTAATCACTTTAGCTTTGATACTGGAATATTTGAACAATGTCAGTGTCAAACTATGACTGCATTAAAAGAATGCAGTAGGTAGTTGTTAGTCTTGCTTTCCATTTTCACAGTTGTCTCTGATCACACATGTACTGTACAAACACACAGTACGATGGTGAGGGCAAAGTAGAGGTACACAAATAAGTGGGTCTGTGTTCTTGTTAAAGCTAGTATTTCTCTGTCTAAACCATAGTCTGTAAAAGAGTAATGGACGTAGCCACCGTGACTCCATCCATGGGTTTATGGACTCCTACTTTGAAGCCTCGAGTTTTGCACTTTGGTTGTCGCCATCTTGGATTTTCGGAGCCAGAAGTGACCATGTTTGGTAGAGAGGGAGGAGCGCTCAACTGAAATGCATCAGTGTGATGGCGTAAGTCACAGTGACTGAAGCCAGTTATCTCATCAGTGTTTGTGCCATATGTGTGTTTAGTGGTGTGTGTTTCTGTGTCACAGACAGGAGGTCCTCTCTTAGCCTGTGATTTATCATGCAGCAGTGATGTTTCAGCAAAGCATCAAGACTTTTTCCTGCTACTTGCTATTCCAGTGGGAAGTGTGTCACTGGCCACAGAGAGCAGTGACTTGTACTTTACATCAGCACAACTACTCAACACCCAAGGGCGGGAATCTGCACACTCAGTCAAGCCGAAATATCCAAGACAGACTGTTCACTGTGAGAGGAGGGGGTGTAGCAGTAAACGGGCATTTGAAAAGCTTTCTGTATAAAAGAGCATCAGCCATATCAGACTGACTTTGTAAATATGATTATATTGTTATCTCATTTCTGCTTTCTGGTGTAAATATAACAGTGTGTGTTGGACTGTTTGATGTCTTCAGAGTGATGATTTTATACTAGATGTTACTCAGTGGGTTGTGTGGTTTGATTTTCTCTTTGTGGAAAAGTTGAGAGCCATTCCGATAGTGCTTGGTGGGTTTGTCTTTAATCCAGTTTGTAGTTGTAGCCAATATACTTTTCTGAAGCATTTGGATTGCTTTTCCATTTGTCGGAATGGGAACCAAAAAAGGGGAGTGAGGACGCGAAGAAAGACTGAATTTGGTGCAATTCGTCATGTTGTCAAGACAGTTATGAGTCCATTGGAAAACATTTGCAATGTGTGGGACTTTTTTGGGGGGGGGGGGGTTGGGTATTGGTTGGAAGAATGTGTCTGACCACAAACAGAGATGGAAACTACAGACAGGTGACTAAGTGGCAAAGTACCTCTTTCCATGCTCGTCCTGAGATTTAAACTTTAAAGGGGAAAGTAATTTTCTTCTTACACTAACTGATGTGACGCTTGACCCAAATCATCCACTCGACCAGTACAACCTCCTCACCCCTTTCCTTCAGGACGCTGGTATAGACTACCCATGTGCTGAAAGAATTGTTTTAGCAAGACTTGTGTTCCTACAGCCACACAAGCTCTAAATAAGTAACCTCCTATTCATTTCACAAGAAATGGAGTCTGCGGTGTGCAGAATGCTAATCCATATCTTTGTCTCTTTTGTATAAATTCTGCAGTATTCTGTATGACACACCTGTTTGTGTTATGCACTCTATATAGCCTCTTTCGCACTGGACAAAAAACCCACTAACACCAGCTAACATCTGGCTTTTGTATTTAATGGGAAAGGTGACAATCAAAATTCATTCCTGAGACAAATGACTCTGCAAGCACATGTTTTTGTCAGCTCCAGCTCCGATCGCTTCAAGTTGGAAATGATGGATATATGACACGGGTTGGCGCACAAATTTTCACCTCTTTTCCAGTGCAAGGCAGTGAGGCACTGTCAAAAAATACTGTCCGTCTCCATTCAAGCAGTGCTCAAACATCATTCAAAATTATTTGAAGTTTGAAAGAGACTGAATAAGTAAGTGATATAAAAAGGAAGTAAACACCATTACATTTTCACTGGCCGCCTTACTGCTTTCTGCTGTTTACTAACCTGTTTTCCAGCGCATTCCTGAAACCAAACATGACATACCAGTAGAAAAGAAACAGAAGGGCATACTCACCTTCCACAGAGCAGTTTACATTGGGGCGGCAGTAGCTCTTGGTTTGGGAACCGGAGGGTCGCCTGTTTGTGTCCCCATCCGGACCAAATATGGAGCGTGGACTGGTGGCTGGAGAGGTGCCAGTTCACCTCCTGGGCACTGCCAAGGTGCCCTTGAGCATAAAAAAAGATTCTATCACCTGTGTTTAAAAAACCTGCATATGCACCAATTTTGGTGGTAAAATTATATACGTTTCGTGTTTGTGCCATGTATGCACCTACTGTGAAAAAGAATTTCCTCCTTGAGGACAAATAAGCTATCTATGTAGGTGAGTTTACTGTTCATACTCATGCGAATATGTTGGCCTTCTAATTCAAAGCTATCAGTGTCATCATAACTTCTTTTTAACAACATGACTAAATTACACAACATTCATCATCAGTTATATTCAATACATTGCTAAATATTCATTGCTGTACGGTATTGATAAAATTAATAATGATGCATCCCATAGCCAATGCGTCCCAGGAGCTGCCAAGCATGATATAGGCATGAAGACAACTTGTGAGAAATTTCATCAAAAAAGTATATCAGTTTATGACTTGCAGCTTTCTGAATACTGAATAACTCATTTAAAAAATGGTTGTGAACTTGTTCCTTCTGGTAAAAGTTGGATTGTTGAACTATGAATAGTGAAAATGGTGCTCATTCTGTCATTCTGAGACACAAATGTGAAAACCTAACAGGGTCCGACGTTAACGTTTTTTCCTACTTGCCCTGCCGGGTAAGTACTTCTCAAATCTACTTGCCCCATCTAAATTCTTACTTACCCTGCCGAAGAGGTTCTTTTTCTGGCTGTGTAGTGAATATTTTCGCTCATGACTTATATCTTACGTCAGCAGAGACGCTCAGCCAATGGAGGCAGCAGCACATAAAAAAGCAGCACACTGCAAATGGCCCCTCCGAGGACAGAAACAGGAGAGGAAATACACGATTACAGGCCTGGAGTTAAGATATTTTTAGGGCAAGGCCACTTTGGCCTTTGATAAATACAAATTTATTGGGGCATCACAGCCAAAATGTGGGGCACCAAGGCCAAAACCAATGGCGCAATAACAATATGTGCTAACTACATTGAATGAAGACAAAACAATATATGTGTTGAAAAACAGTACTGAGTTTATTAAAACTGGGTGTGCATGACTGGGGATATATCTCGTTTCTTGTTGTTTTGATTCATGTCCCTTATTTTTTAAGTCTTTGAAATCTCTTTATTCTTTTGTTATCTCCTAGTTATTCTTTATTGTCCTTTCTCAGCACATCACATACATTTGACCCCTCTGCATTTGACCCATCCTACTGTATACACTGGGAGCAGTGGGCAGCCGCAGTGCAGCGTCCGGGGACCAACTCCAGTTCTTTTGCCAATGCCAGTGGTCAGGGTCACTGACAGGAGTATTCACCAAACATAGCCTACATATCTGTAATTATATAATTATTTATATGTCTCTATGGATATTTTTACATAAATCCCCAATATTTAATTTGCCTTTAAAAAAATCCTCTTCCTTCATTTAATTTGACAATGTTTATTGTATTGTATTATATGTATTAATTCTCTACAGGATCTTGTATGTTCTTTAATGTGTTCAATTTATTAAAAGAAAAAAACAAAACAAAAAAAAAAAACATTTTGGTGAACCCTGCAGCAAAGTGAGCCCTCTTCTTCAGAGAGGATCTTTGCCTCCCAGTTTGTTCCTGGCGGCAGAGCAGCGTGAACCGTCTTTCTTCACAAGGATCTTTGTCCCATGAGAGCAGGCAGCTGTTCTCCGTGTCCGCATTTAAAACAACTTTCGTTAGCGATTTGACAGTCACTAGAAGCACATTATGACCCTTTGTAAAAGTTTCTGTGTGGTACCTGTGTTGTACATGAGCTAGCGTTAGCGGGTAAGGACTGAGAGGCTGTCCGGTATGTGTGAGTGTCCGAGTTGGTGCTGCTTGCCTGATCGGGCATGTCTGCACAGTGTCTGCTGGCCCGCCGGCTATTTTTACTTGCCCCAGGCATTCGGGCAACCATTAATGTCAGACCCTGCCTAATATTTGCTGTTGATTTTTTTTATATGTCTACAGTTGTTTTTACTAAAATTGGAGCGTTCAATGGAGATTTTATTCTCAAGTAAAGTCCTCAGTAGAATTGCCTGAGTGGTGACAAGGTTAAAACCTCTGCTCAAGTGTCAGAGAAACTGCCAGACTTGATTCTGGGAAGACAGGTTTTCATACTGGCTAGATGAAATAGTCCAACATTTTATGAGTATTTGTTGGCTTGTTTTCCATCAGTTCCAGAATCCATTAAGAAATATATCTGTTTCATCTCAGTGTATTCAGCACAGAGATGAGTCATGGGCATGTTAAACCTAGCTTAGCACTAAGACTGAATGGAAACCCTGTCAAAAACACTTTTGACAAACATGCACCCATGCAGTGTTTACAGAGGAATAATGACAAGGCCAGGTGTATAAACATTTCCCACACATAAAGTTATACTCCAGTGGAAAACCTTGCCACCTTGGTAGAACTGTGCTAACAGTCTAAAGACTGTTGAAGCAGATGGAAGTATTGGTGTGCAACAAAGGTTATTAGGACCTAAAGGCAGTTTACCCAGTGTCACAAAGTAGTGATTGAGTTTAGAACTGAACCATGTGAAGGCACAACTTTGAAAATGTGTATGTATATTTTCTGTGTGCACATAGATTTAGTTGTGGATCTACGTAGAGCTTTACGCATCTAGCCCCATGACTTTTGAGATTGTAGAGACATTGCAAACAGCTGTTGTTGATCAATAGCTCCATTGTGTTGAAGTAAAAAAAAACCCACAATGTGTCATTGTAAGAGGTGTACAAAGAAGCACATTTTCCAAAAAGTTACTTTAAAGGTGAGCCTACACACTGCATGTTACCAATTTCCTTTCAAGGCTTCCATCTGTCAGTGTGCTGGTCAGATATCAAATCCTCATGCTGTTCCATCTGTGTTATCACCATGTTGTGCATGTTAATGCATTTCAAATGTGCCTGTGGTCCTGTTTACATACTTTGGATGCAGTAAAGATCCATGTCTGTGTGTGCTGCTTCTTCTTCCGCCTCTGCTTTTTGAAATAGTTAACACTACGCATCAGACGTACGCGTCCTGATGACAACATGTGTGTGCTGAAGCTCTGATTCATGCTGTGTACATCTGCAGGTTATTAATGTGATTCCCCTGCATCAAACCCAGCTGCAGGGTTTATATTATTGTTTGCTTGCCCCCCCCTTTCTGGGCAGGAGTTCCTGCATACAGAGGGGGATCTCCTACTAGCCAGGGCCAAGTGAACAAAGTTTCTCACAGGGCTCTGTGGTCAGTCTGCTTATACATGTTAGAATACAACATTCGCAGAGCTTTATAATCTGGTTTAACTCATCAGCTCATCTGCATTTTGGCCTGTTGTTTATCTTGAGCCTCATGGGATCATTTACCTCCGTAGTTTTTGAGGACTGGCCAGAATGTATCTGTAGCATCAAGTATTACAAACTTTCAGTTATCAGAAGTTGGCACATTTTACTCTGTTGAGGTATGTCAGAATTTAAAGCTGCTTTACTTGATTGTATTGTTTTGTTTGTTTGTTTTTTGTCCATTTGGGGGCAGCAGAATAAACTGAAACACAACAATGACATATTGTCATGTATTCAAGTTCAACATGTTGCCTACATTATTTTCACACCCAGCAGATGCAGAGCAACATTAGCATTCATTTGGAGTCATGGAGTCAGTTTTTTTTCTTTCGTGGCTAAATGCTCCTCCATGTTCACTCGCTAGTAGCTTTACTTGCTAGTAACTCTATCTGGCATGCATTTGGTGTTTGGCAGGCAGCTTTAAGTTGGTTTATCAGATTTCTGTTGGTTAAAACAACTGCCTGCTGCTGAGACAAGGCTGAGAGCAGAGTTGAGGGCTAGAAAATCGAAACAATGATCCAAATAGTCTAAAAAGTTTTACTGATTTGTGATTCTCTGTGAGCTCATCACTACAAGTAACTACCCTTACATAACACATACTCATTTGATCCATTGTCAATGTAAAAAACAAGTAATAAGTTAATGTAATAGGTTAAGGTTTCTTTTTTATGGCTGCCTGTGTCAACCCTTTAAAAATGGCTCTCCCACATATGGCCGCTGGCGATCGTTGTTTGCATGATTTTTTTTATATCTAAAATAAGAACAATAATAGCTAGAGCATTCATTTTTTAGCAGCAGAAAGTTAAAGCCTCTGTTTTCAGAGTCATCATGTCATGATGATGACATGGTCATACCTTACCTTGTGTGCATTCAAACGTGGTATTTCACCATACTTATGCCTGTATTTCCCTCTAATGGCCGAGGGAGATCTCCGTTTCCATAATCCTAGATGTAAATTGATCTAAACTGAAAACCATAATAGATAAAGCATTCATTTTTTTGGAGCAGAAAGGTAAGGTTTCTGTTGTCCCCATCATCCAATGTTATCTTACCATATGTGTGGTGCAAACGTGGTCTTTCGTAGTAATTATGCAGGAGATGGTTGTTTGCATAATCCTGTATATGAATCTGAAATAAAAACTATAAAAGCAAGAATATTCATTTGCTGCAGAAAATTTAATGTCATATCATGCCACACAAAAGCTCCCAGTGGCACCAGAAGAACAATGAACCTCCTTTTACTCTATATCTCAAAATTTAAATAATGTACATAGTACAAAGAGCATATGGCGTAAGAAATATTTTCTTTATGTTTCTGCTTTTAAAAATATTTTGGATCAGTATGTTTTGTGTTGGGGCGGCACGGTGGTGTGGTGGTTAGCACTGTTGCCTCACAGCAAGAGGGTTCCTGGTTCGATCCCAGGTGTGGGAGCCCTTCTGTGCAGAGTTTGCATGTTCTCCCCGTGTCAATGTGAGTTTTCTCCAGGTACTGCAGCTTCCTCCCACAGTCCAAAGACATGCATGATTGGGGACTAGGTTAATTGGTGACTCTAAATTGTCCATAGATGTGAATGTGAGTGTGAATGGTTGTCTGTCTCTACATGTCAGCCCTGCGATAGTCTGGCGACCTGTCCAGGGTGTACCCTGCCTTTCACCCAATGTCAGCTGGGATAGGCTCCAGCCCCCCCGCGACCCTCAAGAGGATGAAGCGGCTAGAAAATAGATGGATGTTTTGTGTTTTTATGTTGCAAAATGTAGCTTTTTGATTTTTCTCTGCACACAGGGGATCTTACTACATTCAAGCCCCGTGCTGCATTGCATAAGACATCTGGCAACCAGCCCTGAACTAAACCACTGTGTATGATGAAGCCACATGTGGAAATGCTCTCTCTGCTGTCTTGAATTTTCACCCAGCCCCATCCAAATATTTACCGTCTCTCTCATCTTTTCTTCAGCCCTGATTTCACCACAGAATGTGCAGCCTGAGCAGAGGAATAGTTTGGAAGCAGCCATTGAAAAGACTATTTGTATTGTGGAGATGGGGGGATCTGGATGGTTAAGGAAGCTTGACATGTTGAGAGCAGCCTTATCTTGATGATGCTTTGTTGATTTTTACTGTGAGTGAAGACCAGTCCCGAACATAATCCTTCTAAGCAGTTTGGGCCCTGTGGCTAAAGCAGCTAACAGAGTCAATGCATATCTACCTAAACCCCCTGTGTTTATATTGATTGAACCCAAAAAGGTCCCAGATTCGTAGACATGCAAAGGTAAAGAAGAGGCCTAGACTGCAGAAAAAAAAGACAAAAAGGTTTGTTTGTGTTTTTGTTCATTGTAGTTTAATGCACTTTTTATGTTGCTTACATATGAAGGGTATTGATAGCTATCAGTGTTCAAGGAGTTGAGTCTATTGTGCCTGTAACACGGTAATATAGTGTCTCATCTTGGGTGGGCTTCAGGCCTCAAATATGTCAGTACCAGTTAAGTTAAATGGGGTCGGGTCTGATAGATTCAGGAAACAGCCTCAGTTTTAGATCACTATAACAGAATATGTAGCTAAGAAAATTCTGAAAGAACAAATTGCATTCATAAATGACTTAAAATGTCAACGCCTGGTCTTGTGCTGTTTGTTGAGGCTTCATCTCTGAATGCTGGTCAGTGGAGGTTGTTCCAACTTGCTGTAAATGAGGCTTGTCGGGCCTGGCTCTTGAAGCCACAATCGATAGCTTTTAAGTGGCTTTGCAGTTGTTCTGATCCCTGGTGAGAAATGGATATTGGGATCAATAAGTTCTCAGTTTCTCTACAGCAACAATAATAAGATGAGTTAGTGAGGAATGAGAAACGAATGTCTGTAGAGTGTCTCATCAAGTGTGTTGGGCTTCAGGTCTGCGTCTGGACCTTTTCCTTCATATTGACGCAAGGACAGTTATGATGTGCAGGTTTATCACATCCCATTGATCCCAGGCCATTGTCAGCTCTTGGACATCGTGGAGCTCTTTGGCTCTTAGACTTCGACAGAGGCAAAAAGAAGGTGGCTGAAAGATTTATTAATGAGGACCTTGCATGAAGTGTGTATTGATCGATGTGTCTAGATCAAAAGTTGAAATGAGTTTGTGTTTGTCAGATCTTTTTTTTTTTTTTTTTTTTTAAAGATATTTTTTGGGCATTTTTTGCCTTTAATGGACAGGACAGTTAAGTGTGAGGGGGGAGAGAGAGGGGGAGTGACATGCAGCAAAGGGCCACAGGCTGGACTCAAACCGCTGCGGCAACAGCCTTGTACATGGGGTGCCTGCTCTACCACTAAGCCACCGACGCCCCATGTTTGTCAGATCTACTCATTGTAAAAGTACGAACATCCTCTCTTATTGTGGCCAGATATCTTATTCAAGACTTTGGTTTTGATTTGTGTTCTTAGGGTCTTGCTGAACTTACCCTGACCATTTGTACAGTCAGTCACATATGAGTGTGCTCAAATAGTTTTCTGTAGCTGCACAGATAAAGCTTAAGTCCTATGAGTGCCTAAACAAAGTGCTTTTTGGATCATTTTGGATCATCTAACAGCGTCTGAAACCTGGTAGAAACAGGTGGAAACTCACTCGGCTCAGGACGCCATCACTTCACTATATCTTTACTCAGCAAATAGTAGTTTGCTGCTATATTAATGCTCTGAATGTTGCATACAGAACCTTTAAAGTAAGGCAGTGATTGAACCTCTCTATCAAGGAACCCTTTTTCTGTTCCTCACACAGCTACTTCCATTACATTTTGTATTGCTAACAGAGTGCAACACCATGAATGACGAGAAGCTCTTCTACACGGTGTACTGCTATCTCCATTTGCATAGTTAATTTTGTTGAGAGGTACAAAGGACACCTTTGCCTTTGGACACACAGGATGACATGTTTTAAAAAGTAGATTAGATTAGTTTATTTGTCCTATTAGGAAAATTTTCTTCACGCTTCCATACATCTTGAGTGCCAACCCAACATATACACATACCCCACAGATACAACATACAGACAGCAAACGGTATGGTGCTGTGAACTGCTCTTTGCCTTTAGCTCACCAAAAGGTCTTGTATCATCAGTCTAGTTATCAATACCTGTTTTATGCTAGGTGTTGTTTGACCATTTACAATACTAGTGCCAATAGCTTTCGTACACACAAGAAGGATACTTTGAAACCTTACTTTGAAAAGTATAACTATGTTTTCTCACAAAACCTTTTTCATATGTCATTTAGCGAAAAAAGTTCTCTAAAAAAAAGGCTTCTCTTTGTGGAAGTTACTGTAAGAGTCATTCTAATAGTGCTTGATGGGGTTGTCTCAATCAAGTTTGAAGTTGTAGCCAATATACATTTCTGAATCATCTGAATAGCAATTCCATTTGATTGTTTCTCACAAATGTTGATTGTTGACCAAAAGCAAAAAGTAGCTGTAAACGAACTTTGCCAAAAAAAAGAATTTTGATTTTAAACAAAGAACCATATGATCAAAGGTTAAGGTAACACTAAGGCTGTACCTAAATTATGCCAGTCAAATCAGATTTGGTTGTTCAATATGAATATTCAACTATTTGGTCCTTTTTTTCCCCATATAGAATTTGAGAGTTTGGATAGGGCTCAGCAGGATGTTCAGTGTGACAGAAAACAACTGCTCAACTTGAAGCAATCTCAATCAACTGAGGAGTCTCCGACTGACATTCAGTCCTGACTTTTAGTGCTCGATGATTTTTGATACTTTTTAGCTACATATACATCTCTGTTAAAAAAAAAAAAAAATCAACTTAGATTTTATTCTAGACCTGATATAAAGGTCCAGTATGAAGGATTTAGGGGCATCTATTGGCAGAAATTGTATATATATTCATACTATGTTTTCAGTAGTTTATAATGAACTGAAACAAAGAATTGTCGTGCTTTTGTTGCCTGGGTTCTCGCATCAGTCACCATAATTCTATATACTAGGCACACAGGATCAGTTTTATCTATCCTATATGCCACAAAACCTGACACATTAGACCTGATGTAGGGTCAGTCCAAGGAGTTTTAACAGTTGAAGTGTATTAACACCCCCTGGCAAAAGGAAATGAAAATCATAAAGCATCCTATGATGTTTTCCTCCCGAAAAAAAATCCACACAGACTGACATTTGAAAACAGTGCAATATGACTTTGTATCATCAAAATCTCAGTCAAGTCACAGCCTTAGTCACGGCCAGTCTCCTGAGGAGTATCAATGTGCACTTCAGATAGAAGCATTTTGTTTGAGGAAACAATATCCCTTGAAACCTTCCACCCTAGACCGCTGTGCAGCTGAAACATTCTCCCCTGCCGATCATGGCGCGGCACTGGCAGCTTTTCAGACGCACTGGGCTGTTTGCGCATTTAACCCCCCGGGACTGGGGCTTAGTCACAGGGAGCTCTGGCCATAATACTGAGGCTGAACCACCGCAGGATTTAGTTTGGCACTTCCAAGTTGGACTGACCTGCTGCTTGTACCAGCAGGCACCTTGGCTGACCCAACTGTGCTGGTCCCTCCCAGGCTGGGCTCTGCTGAGGCATGCTGTGGCAGGTTTTCAGGGTTTCTGCTCACCTACAGAGATGTCTGGGGAATTTGGATCCTTACACTTCAGTGGCTAGGGTTGGGAGTTGGAATATTTCAGGCAAATTGGCTTATTTTATCAAGGAATTTTTTGTTTTGGACATTTCATAGAATGATTGAATTATCAAAAACAAAAACAAAAATCAATTTGACAACACAACTTAACACAAGGTGTACTTACTAGCTTTTTATGTAGCTACAGATACAGAATCACTCCAACACTTGGTGTTCATCAGTGGAGGGAGTTTGACCAGTTTGATCAGCAAACACCTTAAGTTTAGTAGAGTTGAGTCAACGTTATTGCCATTACAACAGAAGTTTTTAGGGATTGCGTAGATGTAAACATGGCAAACACAAACATAAAATGCACAAATTACCATGAATAAACAATACAAAAACAATAATCTAAAAATATAATGTTGGGGGAACCTCCTCCCAGAGGGTATTTGATCACAAATGGTAATAACTTGGTGGTAATGGTAATAGTAATGTTGGATTTCTAAACTTTCTGTCTGTAATGCATTCATTTTAGCAGTAGTCAGACTACTGATAAAGTCAGCTCATTCTCTACAACTGGTGCAAAACTATAAGCTCTCCTTAAAACTCCTCATTTTTTATCTTCCAAAAAACATATTATCTCTAATAAGCCGGTTTAAAAATGTTTATTTCTTTCTAGCAGAAAATATAGTGCCAAGAAATTATAACTCTTCTGTTGATGAAGACTGAGATGTGGTCAAAAGCTCTGGTAAAATAACACAAGATCCACTCAATAGCATTTTCTAAACTGCTATTGCTAAAGTCAGTAAGTATCTCAATTAAAAGATAATGGAAATTGTCTTGAATTCTACGTTTTGTGGTAATAATAGAAAAGCATGCTGCTATATACTAGGGGTGGGATTCACCAGAGGATACATGATACGATATTATCATGATAATAAAGTCATGATGCAATATTATTGTGATTTTAAATGTATTGCAGTAAAATATCTTGCAATATATTGTGATTTATTACCTTTTTTCAACTCTAAATTTTGTCCCCAAAGGAAAACTTTGTCAACATCTGTTTTATCTAATAAGATAAAACTTCAGCTATTTTTTTTTGGCAGCAAAATATATCTGGTGAACTGAAAAAAGGAAATGGTTATATTATTCTAGTAAGCTGCCTTAAGTTTAATTTGTACTTGTCTTAATAATTTATGTAATAAAAAATCATTACTTGGCACTGTGTGACGATACATTATTACCTTACAAAAATATCACAATACCATGCTGTATTGATTTTGATTTTTCCCCTCACCCCTACCGTTTCCAGCTCAACATGCAGTTGTGTCCTTAATAAGAAGTTCAGGAAGAGTTGTAGAGAAAGGAGTTTTATGAACAGCAATGTGTGTCTCAGAGATGTCTTCATCGTCAGTTTTCCGTGGTTCAGCTCTGGGATAATGACAGGAAGGCAGTCAGTCAGCTGACTGGGGACTGAGGCCTGTATTGGCAGCCAGAGGTCCCTTTGATCACGCTGAGCAGTATTTCAACTGGTTTATCAGAGTCAATAGAAGAGGCTGTAAATCTTCCACCGTATGAATATCGCTCCTTTCATGAGCATTTGAACAGATCCCTCAGAGGTAATAGACATTGAGGTCAGAGTCAGCTGGACAAGAGCAAGCTGGCTTCCTGTTACTGCAGTGATCCCATCACTCAGACATCAAGTCTGGTCTTTCCCAGAGGCAGCCCTTCGTCTCTGTCCTCTTTCCGAAGGACAGATTGATTCAGGGAATGCAAAGCAGACTGCTCAGCCTCTTCTTTACATTTCCTTATCATACACTGCTTTTTTTACCCTGAGCGTGTGACCTCGTGCACTACCAGAGGGCATTCTGCTCCACTCTTCCTTTGTGTGCTCCCCTTTTTCTGTCCAAGCAAAGGGTTTGGACAGGCTCAGAGCAGTCTGGCCCAGAGCCTCTGCACACTGAGGAGGAAAGCTGCAAAATGGCACCCAGGAGGAAATCAGAAACATGCGCTCGCCTCTCTGTCTCTGGTGTTGGAAATAATTTCAGATTACGTTCAGTTTCTGGCCCTGCGTCGACTTCAGGCAAACACGCAAGCATGCATGAAGGCACGCAGGGGAATTAAGGAATGAGTTTTGTGTTTTGAGGAAGTTTTAATCTCTTGAGCCCAGGAGGGGGGCACAGGACTTTTGACCCACTCCTCCAGCTTACATTTAAAGGAATTTAAATGAAGTGAAAGATTGATTATCTTAATAAATTAAACTGAACATTCAATGTGTTTTGTCTAGTGACTCTCCTATGGAAACCCATCATTCATTAAAATGATGAAAATGAAACATTCCAAACTGGATTGTTCAACTTTTTGATATTAAAATAATGAGTACTTACATACAAATTCTTAATTTTAATAGTTCAGTTGATCTTTGCGTGTGTGAGTGTTCTGGCTAAATCCTCTGTTTGCCTGTGGTTATCTTTGATGTTTGGGATGTTTTGGGTGCAGTTGAGGTTAGTGGTGGTGACACAAAGGGGAAGTCTAAGCAACAGAAGCAGTGCAACAACATTGAGAAACCACGAAACTTAACACAACATACAGCAAATCTGTGTTTTTCTGTGTGAGAATTGGGACACAACCTTACTTTTGGGTTTTTGATTGTTACTTTTCAATTAGGCTTTGGAAATATAAAAGATCGTAGTCTCGTCTATTAAACCTTGTAATATGCCAACCTCCCAGTGACTACATTTTTTCAATAGCAAACACAATGGATGTCAGAGGTAAAATCTGATGGAATATGTATTAATTTCACAGGAGTCATAGTGAGTAGCCATTTTGTTTTTCAAAGTTGCTAAGAGATCTCTTGATGCTAATCTAAATACTTATTTTTAAACCATAAGTCTCATGTAGTTTAGATTTAGAAGGGCTACAGAATTGACTTGTTCAGGTTAAGACACACCCGATAGCAATATTATTGAATGAAGTTACTAAAAAAATAGAAAGCTTATCAGTACGTGAGCAGCATCTATGCATTTTTGGAAACCAAGAAGTGAGACAGGAGTCCTTGGGATACAGCTGACCCCTTTTATGCCTGATTAAATTATGTTTTTGTAGAAATCTGAGTGACAAATACCTGGGACACATCTTTAAAGGACCAAGATTTTCATAACAAAAATATATTTTAACAAAGATGATTGTAACTACATTTTTTACACTGGTGTTATCAGTATGTATTGTTAGTTTTAGATTTTGAAGGCTTTTAATTAGGGCCATCAGTGTTAACATGTTGATGCTGTTATGGTCCAATTTTTCACACTTACTCACACACACTCACACACACCGAGATTGCTTTGTTTGTTTGCTGATTGAATACACCTTTTGAACTGAACTGAGCTGTGGTCTATTTGTTTCTGCAGTGCTGGCTTTTGGTTATATACTTAATCATTTGCTGCATGCTTTGTTGTTTTGTGGCCTATAGTTTGACAGAGCTATTTTCTTCCAGTTTTATTATCATCAGTCAGACATGACTCTGACTGGCACCCACTTCATTCAAAAGGCATCAAACCTTGCATTAATTTGATTCCAGATCAAGACACTCTGGAATAATATGGTTTTAAATATGCAACAAAAAATGTGATAAATCGTCATTAACTTTTGAAATTTGGTGATTTAAAAAAAATATCATTCGACAGCAGCCTTACTTTTACCAAATGTTTACTATAATGAAGCTGTACCACGCAAGACGGAGTGCTGAGAGTGCTGTGGCCTCGTGCCTACAACTGAATCACAGTCCTGTTGATAGTACAAAAACACACAATCCAGTGATATTGCTTTTATACAGCAGCTCCACAAATGCCATGTATTAGTTAACTGTAAAAGGTGACAACAGATCATGATTTGTTTATTCACTTATTTGGCTCTGCCAATACAAACAGTTCTGAAACTGAACAGCAACTGGACTAATGCCAAGCACATACGTTCCTGCATATTAGCTTGCTACTTTGTGTAGGTCTACATGTTACAGCAGGCTGGCTGTAATCTTTTACATTTATTGTGCAGATAGTGAAATAAGATCCTTCTGACCATCGCTATAGTGGTATGTGTGATTCATATGAGTAACAAGTGTCAGAGACTCTGGCTCCATATGCATTTCTCTTTTATTTTAGATGATGTTTCTGCCTTCAGGCCCTGTTCAAGATCAGCAGTCACATTTGGCAGAGTTAATAGCTTGATCAGACAGGACATTACAGCATCGACTGATGTCATACAAGCAAACCTGGAGGTTTGCAGTGATGTTTTCAGGATTCTTTGATTTTATTCAGGATTCATAAGTTAACTCAAATGTTATTTGTGGAAATATGTTGTTTATGTATGTCAGTTTAGTTGACAACTGTTAGTGTTGGCTAATTAACATTAAATGTAATTAACAGGGGAGATCACCTATAATGTGTTAACCAGTGCTGTTGTTGTTTCTGTCACCACTCATGGACTGCCTCCTGTTCAGTTAGATTCCTTGGTCAGAGGTAACTGTCGTACGGTATGATAAAAAAATAAATCAGTTGTTGCAAATAACTTTGGTAAATTTTGTAGTTGCTCAGTACAGTTAGCAGTCTCCGTCTCATTGCTGCCCCCTGATGGACTGTGGTAACTCAACACATTACTGCTGCTGTTGTCTCCTGTTTCATGTCTTTATCTGTTAAATTACTCTGATATTCAGCTTCTATCCGTCAGCATACTGTTGTTCCTCACGGCCCAACCTCTTTTCCACATTTTTCACTATCTCTGGCTGACAGAACGACCTCATGCTGCAGTGTTGTTTTCATTCAACATGAAGGAGGTGACTTCCTATATAGATATTGTGAGTTGTCTGTGGAAACAACAAGACACATGTTAGTGATAATCCTGAAGGATCCAGGAGTAGTCCACTTATGTGTTGACTGCGTGGCTGAGGCCAACAAGAGAGGAGAAGCCAGAGTTTCTTTTCCTGGAACAGACACACAAAAAACATTCCCTTCATAGACAGTGGACACCCTGCTGTGTCCAATAGGATATTGATCCTCAACTCCCCCCAGCCACCCCTCCTCCGCTCCATCCATTTCTCTGCTCTGTGCCTCTTTTCAGCTCTCAGTCTGGTCCCATGTCATCCCCCCGGGGAGGAGACTATATGTCACCAGGAGCAGAGCATGAAATTCCTGGCATGTGTCCAGCAGCCTCCATCTTTTTAGGTTGCAAATGTTCACCTTGCACAACACGGTGTCACAACACAATGGTCTGAGTCAGATACATGCTGAGATGGATTCATCTGTCAGGCTGTGTCAGCTCAGCTTGGATTTGAAGCAGCAAGTTATGCTTTTGTACATGTAGAATGATGCCTTAATTGACCTTCACCATGGTAATCCAGATAATGAATTCATGCAAATTCAATGAATTTGTGGAGCTCTAAACCTCTAAAGTTGCTCCTTTGTTTTTCCAGGTCTTTAAAGGTGAATTTCAGCTACCTGATTTCCTAAAAGAACAATCACAGGTACAGTAACATTTCTGCCTGTCATTGAGCTTTTTCTTTTTTTTCAGCCTCTTTTAGTGTCTGATTTGAGTTAAACCATCTGCAACTCAGAGGAAGATCTTGTTACAGATTTCCATCTGCTCACATTTACCCATCTTCTCTTGTTTTTGACTTGAGTTTCTTGCCATATAATGCAGCCTGTTATTGTTTTCTGGCCTCAGCTTCATAATTGTCTTCATGTTTTTGGTCTTTAGTTGTTATTTTGTTTGATAGTCTGTTTGTGTTGCTTTGTTGTTTCTTGATTTAAAAGCCTAATGATAGGAGAAGATCACTTCTGCCCTCCTCTGGTAGTCAGACAAACCTACATCTGTTTTCTACATGTTTTAGGAACACACGTCAGAAGAGTCTGTCTGCTTTTGATTTGCTAATAATGCTTTTTTATCAGCACAATTAGCCTCTTTGTTCAGTGATTGAGGGGGAGGAAAAGAAATATGTTAAAGTCAATGATTCAGCTGACTGTGAGCTTCTCCTTGGTGGCTCAAGTTGCATATTCTGGTATTTTCTTAATTTGTCACAGAGCTTCCTGTCATCCTGAGAGCAGATAGTGTAACTTCTGTCTGTGTGTTTTCTGCCTTTTGTTCCTCCGTACAGATTCAGAAGTCTGCAGAGAAACCCAACCCCAGTTAGGAGCAGCAGGAGTGCCATCACCACAACACACAGGTACAGATGGACACAAGTATAGTACTTTGTACTCAACTGCATTCATCTGAGAGCCTCAGTTAGTAGTTCTGTTACAGATTAACATTTCATATAAAGAATCACATAATTACGTCATAATAACCTGAACTATTTAAAGTGATACCACTTGTTAAGAACATGCTCCACCTCAACCAGCTACAGTAAAATGATTTTCCATCAGTGAAAATTATGATATAATGATATAAACATTCAGTGAATTTTTAAAACCAGGACTTTTACTTGTAATGGAGTATAATAAAAGGTATTTTTACCTGTAAGGTTCTGAATAATTTACTAATAGATATCATTTATCGTGTCTGATCAGACATCTTCCTAGCCCTGTCTCAACAACTACTTTTGTTGGACTACATACTGTGGCAGAAAGTATTTTGATATGTGATATGATTGTCATTTTGAGACAGTTTTTTTTTTTTTTTACCACTAATATGATAATTATACAGCGTAATAATGCAAATACACCTTTTCAGAGAGCAATGGAATGTTTATTCTTAAGCATATTCAGACATTGTGACTGAAACAGTAGCGAATCCATAGGGGGGTGTCGCCCAGGGCGTCATTTAGGCTAGAAGCGCCTGTGGACTGGAATATGAAAAAAATATTTAACATATTTTTTAAAAAGTAATTGACGTCTGTTAATATATACATGAAATAAAGTACCATCATGGAGTAACCCAAGATTACATAGTTTGAGATTCACTAATAATTCTGTCAACAAAACCAAGTGATGTCCCTTGTGAAAAACAGGCCATCTTAACAAATCTGGGATCCCCACACTTACCTCCATAATCTGGTTGGTGTGCTGCAGTCGGCTCCTGGGGATGGACGGGCTGGAAGCTGGCGCTGTGCTGGTGGATTTACTGAGTGGAGGATGATGTTGCTGGAGGGCAAAACTACAAACAACAGACTTTATGGCTCGTTACCAGGTTAGCAAGCGACTGTCAGGACTGTGCCTGTTCACCTCCAAAAGCGCAGCTGCAGGCTACCGCTAAGCTACACTTTGTCAGACTTGCACAAGTGGGTGGGGGTAGAGAGAGAATAAAAGGAGAATTGCTGCGCCCAAGTCTTATAGTGGTCGGGAAAACTCTGCTGTTTATTCTGTCACCTGTTGGCTAAAATGTTGGTGTCATTCTTACACTATCCTGTTAGTAAGCTTATTTGCACCTTTTTAGGTAAAAATAAATAAATAAATAAATAAAACCGCCTACGAACGTGTAGGAGATGGTGTTCAGGTAATCCCCAACTTCAACCCGAGCAGAGATCTGATCAGCCAGTAACCTGAGAACATGTGTATGAGGTGTGCAGCAGATTTATTGGTATTGCATTATATAAGACATCCCATCTGCTGCTCCCCTAAACACTGCTACACTCGTCATCCCTCAACGCTTCATGTCCTGGTTTGCCTTTTTCTTACAGTGTAAGTGTATTGTGAGGGGCTCGGTTATTTCAGTAAATGAATGTGTAACACTTGATCTAATATTTCCTTAAAAGCAAATAGCTTGATATAATTTTTTGGACTCTAAATCACATTCCCTGGTGGCAGAAGTTTCAAGATGTATTGGATGTATTTTTTCGTGGCAACTGGTGAATAACTGTCTTACAGTAATGGGAGAAGCATTGTGATCATTGACTAGACTAACAGTGCATATACCAGCAAGTTCAGCATTTAAAACATCCCACTTAAATCAGCATACAGTGGCTCTTAATTACACAACTATTATCCCCAAAATTAACTTTAAAAAGAGAGTCAGTGTCAGTGTTCTATATTTTATTGGTATTTGATTAGCATTATTGATGTCTTGACATAGAGAAGAATCTTTATGTTGGTGAGGGTGGAGTTAATATACAGATGGGTATCATAATCTACAGTCTAGATTGTAATCTGCACATTTTAACTTGCATCTTAAGATGTCAGATATAGATGAATGAATGTGAGTAAAAAGTGACATAAAAAGGACATTGTCAAACCAAGTAGCTCAAATGTCATAAATGCAGTAGTTGAGTAAATGTATCAATTTTTTTTTAATTTTGTGATAAAGACCACCTGACCATGCACTTTTTTTCGCATGTTGAAGTAATTATTCTGAGTCCCTACAACATTACTGACGTTATGGTCACTGTTGCAGCGTTCACAAAAAATAAAACAATGTGCTATTATTATCAGTAAGGCTCTTATCTAGTTTTTACTCAACTATACAACTATACTCAACTATATATAGTTTAAAAACATATTTTTATAAAGACCCTTTCAGTGTACTGAACAGCCCATTTTACAGTGAGAAAATAAATGTGTGCTCTCTGGTGTGCGCAGTATATTTTTGACTTTTCTGTACCACAGCTTCTAGTTACTTTTAAGTGATAAACATACAGTGGTGGAAAAAAGTTTTCGGACACCCTTAAAATTTTACACAATCTCAAATATTATCATGAAATATTTGTGGAAAAATCTTTTTTGTGTTTCAAAAGGTGTGGCTGCATTAGACAGATACAAACAAATACAAATTATATTTTTTTGTTTATTGTTTACAAGAAAAACTAACAAACTAAGTTTCAATATGTCAGTTCTTAACATTGTCGGTATCAAAGTCAACAAATAACAGAGAATGTGTTAAAAACTGAACAAAAAATAAATAAACCATCACATCATCAAATTAATATTTAGTCGTCCTGCCATTGGCACGTAGTAGAGCTCTAATCCTGGCTGGCATGTTCCCCACGAGCCTTTCACACTGTTGAGGGGTAATCTTGTCCCATTCTTCTTGAATTACTGCTTTTAATTCTTCTAAATTCTTTGGTTTATGCTTTGAAACAGACCTTTTGATAATCCACCACAGATTTTCAATGGGGCTCATGTCCGGGGATGGAGCTGGCCACTCTAAGACCTGGATACTGTGCTCCTGCAGCCAAGTTCTACTGGCCTTGGATGTGTGGCAAGGGGCATTATCTTGTTGAAACATCCAGTTTTTACCTCGGAACAGTGCACGTGCAGAAGGGGAGCATGGATTTCGAGAATGGTACAATACTTGGTAGAGTTCAATGTGCCATCACAGACAGTGAGATGACCAACACCAGCAGCACTCATGCATCCCCAAACCATGATACTGCCTCCACCATGCTTGACAGTAGGTACTGTACATGCTGGAGATAATGCTTCGCCTGGCCTTCTGTGTACCCTCACATTAGTAGGAGGAAGATAAAGCTGGAAACTGGACTCATCTGACCACAAAATCTTCTTCCAGTTCCTGGCTGTCCAGTTCTTGTGTGCCTGGGCCCAACGACGCCGGGCTAACCTCTGTCTCTCATTGATCAGGGGCTTCTTGATAGCCTTGTAGGACCTTAAGCCATGATCTAAAAGTCGGCCACGTACAGTATGGGTGGAACACTGGACACTAGTTTGGTTTGACCACTGCTGCTGAAGCTCCTGTGATGTCATTCGGTGGTTTTGCCTGCACATGCGGATCAGGATGTGGTCATTTCTTGCTGAAGAAACCCTTGGACGCCCAGATCTTGGTTTGTCTTCCAAGCTGTTGGTTCGTCTGTATTTCTGCAGAGTGTATCCAACTGCTGAAGGACTGCATCTGCACTTCCTGGCTATCTGGCGGCAGCTGTACCCTTCCTGGCTGAGAATCTTTATCTTCAGGCGTGTTTCCTGCGTTAGGTTCCTTGTTTTAGCCATTTTTGTGTCTGAAGAACTTTCAAATGTGCTGGCTTTATGTAGACACGAAGCTTTGCAACAACAATTGTGTCTTTTAATAAAAAGAACGACCTTCATCACTGGTACCAAAATGACCCAATACTCAAAATTTCTTATGTATTTTTATGGAACCAATCAATTTTAAGTTTTTAATGGCTTTTTTGGGATTTATTTAGTATTTTGGCTGTGACTGTACTAAAAGAAATTGCACTTGAAGACCTAAGAGTGATTGATTCATTCATTCATTCATCTTCTATCTGCTTCATCCTCTTGAGGGTCGTGGGGGGGCTGGAGCCTATCCCAGCTGACATCGGGTGAGAGGCAGGGTACACCCTGGACAGGTCGCCAGACTATTGCAGGGCTGACACATAGAGACAGACAACCATTCACGCTCACATTCACACCTACGGACAATTTAGAGTTATCAATTAACCTAGTCCCCAATCTGCATGTCTTTGGACTGTGGGAGGAAGCCGGAGTGCCCGGAGAGAACGCACGCTGACACGGGGAGAACATGCAAACTCCGCACAGAAGGGCTCCCACGCCCGGGATCGAACTGGCAACGCTCTAAGAGTGATTCTTAATGCAATATTTCACAAATGCATGGGGTGTCCGAAAACTTTTTTCCACCACTGTATATACCCTGCTAATTTATCTCTCAGGTTCTAATAAAGATAACATATGAGTTATAGCATTTGCTGACAAACCCAGACAGTTTAGTGGCTTTCTTTCTGACATGTGATTACTGAAGCATCCTGGAATATTGAAAGGATGGACTCCAGACTGGTACATTTGCTAAATTTGGCAGTTCTTTGTGTAAATGACAAAGTTTAAATCTAGAAATGTAATAACTTTAGAAAGTTAATGCTCAACATGTTCAATTTTATCCGTAACACAGCTGCAACAAACAATTATTACCTTTAATGATCAGTTTGATGACCTTTTTTGTGATTAATCAATTAATATTTAGTCTAAAAGAATGCCAGAAAACAGAGCTCAAGGTGACATCTTGAAATGTTTTGTCCAACCAACAGTCAAAACCCTAAAGATATTTGGTTTACTATGATACAAACACACATATTGTTTAAAAATTATCAGAATAGTTGATAAAAAACAAAACAGTAGGTCACCATTTTGGGAGACATGCTTATCCCTGTCTTGTTGAGTGTCAGGTGAGAAGATCTATAGTGCTGTCATGTCTGTACCCAGTAAGTATCTGGAGCCAGGTGATTTATGTGGAGGACCAGCCATCAAATAGTCCTGCACATAACCCCTGAGAAACAGGGAGTGTTGTTTTTATTCTTTGGTTTTTGTGTGGGTGAAGTGGATAAAATCAAAGAAGTGTTTTCTTTTTACCTTTGGAAAGAGCCAAACTTGCTATTTTTAGTCTTTAGGCCAAACAAAGTTAATTAACTGATAGCTCTAGCTTCACACTAAGGGTGTAGTGGTAAAGATCTGCTCTTCTAACTCCCAACCATTATAACACTTGGGCACAGCAATTCTCCTGAGTTCCTCTCTCTACCCCCGCCCACTTGGGATAGTCTGAAGAAAAAACACAGAGTGTAGCTTAGCGGAAGCCTGCAGCTGCACCTCTGGAGTGACAGAATCACAGTCCTGATGGTTGTTAGCTTGAAAAACCACTTTGAAAAAACATACCATAAAATCATCTGTATCTAGTTTTACCCTCCAACAACTTCATCCTCCACTCCATAAATCCATCAGCAAACCATGAGCTCCCAGGCCATCCATGCCTTGGAGGTGACTGCAGCACATGGGCCAGATTATGGAGGTAACTGTGGTGTTCCTGGAGCTTTGCTAAGTTCATTGTACTAGTCCCAAGAGGCGTAACACCGTTTCATTTTGGCCAAATTATTTTTTAAGTCTCAAACTGATTAGTTTTGTGCTACATCCATAAAGGTAATATAATTTTATTTATAATGTTTCTTTTATACATAAAAAGTATTGACATTATATAAAGTGATAGGTGTTACTTTTTTAAAAATATGTATTTTTTTCATATTCAAATTCCAGTGTATAATCTTAAGAATTACAAATCCATTGCTCTTTGAAAGGATGTACTTGCATTTTTATGCAATTATATTACCATTATGTCAGTGTCATGTCAAATGATAATAATATAGTTTATTGCAATTATATCAGGGAGAGTATATTACCCTTTCCAGCTCATGTGTTTATATCTCTGACTGAGTCATAGAACATCATCAAACAGTCATTGAATGTTTGGTCAGAGTCACAGTGGAAACTCTGCTTTGATTTTACCATGACAAGAAATTCTCATGTCTCTGAATAGGAACAGGAGGTGCAGTGGAATAGGAAATCATGGACATCATCTCACCCATCTCACCATCTGTATTGGGCGTCGGCACATTTCAAAGGTCATATGACCACAGAAGGACCGTCTCCTCACCAGAGTCAGCCCCTCCTACGGGCTACTGCGCCTCGTGTAAGGAGAACTTTTGGCCTTCAATGTACTGTACAAAAAATAATACTAATACTTCTCACAACCACAGAATGTCTGCTGATTGTTATTTTTCGTGTCACATCACGCTCATCAATTTTTAGAAATGATTTCTGGCTATTTAGAAAAAAAACTCTGTGATTCTGTTGTAAGAAACTGCAGTGAACTGAAATCGCAAGAAGCATTTATGAATGGAGAATTAGCTTTTGAAAGATGCAATACCTATTTTAATGTTAATTTTTTTTTCATGCCTTTGTATTGTGCAATGTCATGGGTACTGATCAGTATCAACGTGATAAACATTGTTTTTTTTTTAAACCTGTTGTAAGTGTGGTTATATTTGGTTGAATGGTGAGTGAAAACACAGATGGAGAGTGAAAATAACAGAACACTGAAACTTAATGTGAAACATTTAAGTGAAAATGTTTCAGTAAGCACAAGGTCCTGATTATTGCAGTTCAAGTCCAGAACGCTTCATGATCCTGGACAGTAGTTGATACATTGGGATATTGTTAAGTGGAAACTGTTTTTACACAAATAAGGCTGGATTACCAGCCTGGCAAAGGAAGAAACTGCCCCAGGGCCTCAGACCCCCAGGAGCCCCCAAAAGCCCCATGTTCACAGTGGGTCAAGAGGTTCTATGGAATTGTTTTCAAGTCCTAGATTTTATACTGTGGTGCATATTCCTTATTAAGCTGTTTTTAATCAAAGTAAAAGCAACAGATAAAACCTGGAGCCAGATAGAGTATTTCTAGCATAGCAGTATGCTTGTACTGTACTAGCTGATTTCTGGGTGTCTGGGCAAACGCTGCTATATACAGTATAGTCTGCTGTGTGGACCTACATTGTCCAGACAGGGAACGTAAAGAAAATTTTAGAATTTTAGTGGAATATCAAGCATTTCAAAATTGAAACAATTTACATGATGTTATCAAAATGTATTTGCTATACGAGGTTGCAGCAAAGGGCTGTACAGAAGGAGAATTTCAGGTTCAAATCCACTCATCAGCCAGGGCCCTTGTGTGTGGATGTTGCATGGTCTCCCCTTGTCAGCATGGGCTTTTTCTGGGTACTCCGGCTTCCTCCCACAGTCCAAAGACATGCAGGTTAATTGGTGACTCTGAATTGCCTGTAGGTGTGAATGTGAACATGAATGGTTGTCTGTTTCTATGTGTGTGACCTGTCCAGGGTGTACCCCGCCTCGCCAAATGACAGCTGGGATAAGATCAGCACACCCGCGACCCTGTATCAGCACAAGCAGTTAAGGAAAATTAAATGAGGGCTACAACTAATGATAATTTTCATTGTCAGGTTATTTTCTTGATTACTGGGTTAGTTGTTTGGTCTATAAAATGTCAGAAAATTGTGAAACATGTCAGTCAAAGTCCAAGACAACGTCTTCTAAGTCATATTTTGTCCACAACGCAAAGTTCACTGTTATAGAGTAAAGAAACCAGAAAATATTCATATATAAAAAGCTGGAATCAAAGATTTTTTTCCTTAAAAAATAACTCAAACCAATTAATCAATTAACAGATTAGTTGGTGATTAATTTAATAATTTACAGCTAATCAATTAATTGTTACAACTCTATTTGCACAATAATTTAGATTATTTTGATTTTAATCCTACATAAATTGATTTTTTTTTTTTTTGCCACTTGGGGGCAGTGCAACATTTCTTTTACCAAGTCTAAAATGAATTAGTCTACTGCCTCTTAAGTTGTTTAATGCTCCACTATGTTCACCAGCTAGTTATTAATGTTAATTTGTCTGCTGGGGAAAGGTGTTGAAGAGATAATAGGTTTTATACAGAAAAGAGTTACTGCTTTGCCGTTTCATGCCTCTGCAAACTAATCAAGATGCAGTTTAGATCCATGTCTGTCAGCCTCAAATATGAATGTTGCTGCAAAGATGCAACATATTCTAAAACGTAGATGCTTCACACACAAGGACACCCAAGATTAGTGTCAATAAAGCTGTTTCCACCAAGCAGTCTGGTCTGGTTCAGTTTAGTTCGGTATGCATATTTTCAGTTTCCATTGTGGAAAATTGGATGGTACCAATGGAACCGTTCCTTACCATTCCCATTGTTGGTTGTATAGTCTGTTGGGGTAGCTAGCACACAGATCCAGTACTAAAAGGTGGAGCTAGAAATGCTGCAGTCCAATGAATGACTTTCACTCTTGCTTAGTGCTGAGTTGTGGCTGGTTTTAAGGCTTAAGTAACCCCTGTTCATACCATGGCCAGTCTTACATATATTAATGAACTATAACTATGAAATGAAAGGATGTTTTGCTGCCTCTAGCAGCAGCTGTAAACTGAGAAAAAAATAATTTGGCTGACTGTCTTTTAAGGTGGAACATTTACTTGTAATGTTACTCAATGCACAAGTTGACAGTGTGAACCCGTCAACACACCTTAAATTTCAATATGACAACTTTGACATTAGTTTTAATTGTCTCTCTTGGATGACAAACACTTTTAGTAATGAGTGGACCTTCAGTCGTTTAAAAATATATATTGATTTCGACTGGATTATGTGAACTGCATATATTCTAATCCGCTCTTGGAGGGGAAAAAAAAGTGTTGTAGAGCATCATTCCTGTGGGCTACAGCAACGTTAAACCCCTGTGCTTGCCTGAGAAGGACTAAATGCACCAACCCGCTATTTTCAAATATCCCTTCAAGAGAAATGCTCACTCTTACTTTTCTGTTTTGTTCTGAAAATGTCGGCGTGCAACCTGATGATACGATACATGAGGTGCAGACTTCAATCTGTGTCATCTGTGAAAATACAGGAAATACAGTGAGAGCTGGACGCGGCAGTGATCAACAACAACCCCGCCCACATTTAAGAGTACTGTTTGCAGTGGAAATGCTAAACAGACCTATGGTCTAGGTGCCATGTCTGAAGGGTTACTGATGGTTCCACAAAGGTACTATACTGAAAGTGTTTGGTGGAAATAGGGCAATATTCAGTATCTGACCAAATGTCTCCCCTTCTGTTCCTGGGTTATGGAACTGAAAAATGACTAGTTTTTTATTTTATCCTATTAGACATTTGTGGGAAAGGTTGTCATAAGTAACATATGGATTGTTGAGTTATGGCCAAAGAAATGTTTTGTAAGATTACAGTGACCTTTGACCACCAAAATCTGGTTGACTCAGCTTGGAGTCCAAATGGAGGTTTGTGTGGCATTTGAGGAAATTCCCCCAAGGCCCTCCTCAGATATTGTGTGCATGAGGATAAGACAGATACATGGTCAAAGTGATCTTGACCTTTGACTACCAAAATCTAACCAGTTTATTGTTGAGTCCAAGTGGATGT
This sequence comes from Epinephelus fuscoguttatus, assembly GCF_011397635.1. Classification (NCBI taxonomy): domain Eukaryota; kingdom Metazoa; phylum Chordata; class Actinopteri; order Perciformes; family Serranidae; genus Epinephelus; species Epinephelus fuscoguttatus. The sequence continues at coordinate 39,698,250 of NC_064756.1, read as the reverse complement.
TTGTGCCAAATTTGAAGAATTTCCTCAAGGTGTCTCTGAGAAATCATATTGACAAGAATGGGATGGACAACCCCAAAACATAATGCCTCCTGCTGTGGCAATCATCCGCGCAGAGTGATAAAAAAAAAAAAGAGTAGCTTTAAACTGGTCTGTTCTTTAAGAAAAACAATTATGAACAAAAAGCAACATGTACAGTCACAGAAGTTCTTCTTCGTAGCTTAGAGGAAAGAGAGCAGCCCGCAAATGAACAACCTCTTGTTTATTAATACATTACATTCAAGGCAAATGATACATCCTTACCAATACATATTCAGCAATGCAATCATTGGCTCTCTAAATAAATAGAAATTTGAAATCTTAAAGTCAGTGCACAACATTGAGAAAGAACACTTAACAGTCAACGTGTAACATAGTCTGCACACATTCTGCATTTCTGCACAGTATACACCTCCAACTAGTGCTGCTAAAACCAACATAAAAAATAGATCTCAAAATAAGTAATATATGTTCTGACTGTCTTCATAGAAATATTGGGCTTTTGATTTGTATTTACAGCAATATAGACTTTGATGGATTTTCTCAAACAACAAATTGCACAGTAGTTAAAGATTCATCACCATTTTCAAAAATATTTTACACACATAGTAAACAGTCAGTCTTCAAAATGCAGTATGAAATTGCACATTGTCATCATGCCACAGAGGGGGCTGTTTCAAGGCTTTGGTACACAATGTCCTGATTGGAAGAATAAACTCTGCTACGGGCCGGTTTCCCCCAGCAACCCTCCTCTGTCGCCGTGGCGGCAGGGTGGTGGAGGGGGAGAGGCCGTAGCGAGGTACATCCACACCACGCCCGCTCCTGGGATCAAACTAGCAAATCAGAGAGCCGGATGACTACAGTACACTTCAGGATTGGGGAAGACTCTTGGCACTTGAATCACAGGTGCAGGTCCGTGCTGGATGACCAATCATATGCAGCCGTGCTGGACATTTTAAGGAGACAAGGAGATTGGAGATAAAGGGTCACACTGACGAGGGGGATTGGAAACAGTATCAAAAAAATTCCCAGATTCCCTTCAGATACAAACACGAATGTACTCTGTGCTGTTACTGTGAAGCCAAAGGCATCTTAATACTGATTCACTGAACACTAGAGAAGCAGCTTCCTCTCAGACCACAGATGCAATTTAGACCAACCCCGTCCAAGCACGTTCTATCTTCAGAGGCTGGACTTTAGGCAGGAGAATCAGGTTCCACATGGACAATTGCAACCACTTTTCCTGAACTGCTAAACGCAATAAGAAGTCTTCATGTGTCCTTCAGAACAGTGGGCATGTTTGACTCTTGTTCCAAGGCAAAACATGGATTTATGTAAAGGACAAAGCTGGTAGTATTTATATTTTCATATGGTCAACAAATCCCTTGAAAACACCCAAACCAACGATGAATTTATCCTAATAAGTATTGTGTGTGTAGTCATGTATGTTATTCCTGTGTGCCATAGAGCTCCACTGCTGTCCAAAAACTCACCAATGAAACACACTCATCAAATTTGTGATCCACACTGCTGCAGTGAGTGGCATGTTCCTTCATTATCACACCACCCCACATACACAGTCCTGCTTAGGGTTGTTACTGGAGCAAAGTCTGCTCTCCTTTTCCTGGGGAATATACCTGCAGGATCCCAGGATGTTAGACGAGACCAATATGAGTTTAATCACTGAGATTAATCAGGATTGCGCTGAGACAGCTTGAGTTATGGCCTATTTCCTTCTAAGACTTTTTGATTGATGGCGGCCATGTTTTTTGACCAATCTTGCTCATTTATATAGTAAGCTTGTGTAACTCGGTCAGTGGTGTTGGTAGTCAAAATCCAAAAAAGTCTATTAATATTACTGTTTTTTCACATTATGCAAACTAGCAAAAAACTCCATCATGGTGGACCTTTGTGGTACAAGGGGCTTTTTGTAGAGCACATTAAGCTAGATAAGCTAGACAAATTTCGAGTCATTCCAACCTACAGTGTGAGGGGTGTGGCATTTCCAAAATTGCATTTTTTGGGCATTAATTACAGCGCCACCGTGTGGCTGATTTGAATCATTAATGCCTTCATACAGCTCTTGTGGATACAGTATGGTTAAGCATAGAATTGGCATTTTTACAATAATTTAACTGGATCAAATTTTCACCTGTAATGGTTTCTTACGATAACCTTTCATGCTAAAGCTGTATTTGAATTAAATGTCTGAGAATAATCCCATTCCTCAAATCACTGCAACAACATACTGACATGGCTGCATGCCTCCCCTGCCACTGAAGCTGTAATAATCTCTGGTCAAAGACAGAGTCAAACCACTCTGTGGCATTTCCTACCTTTAAGATATACTTTTAAGGAACTGTTCCAGTGTCACCACATTATTTACCAAATATAGAATAATAATAACAGAAAATAATAATGCCGTTTTAATATATAAGAAATCCAGACAGAAAGGTGGCATATTCCCAGAGAAGAATCAAATGAAAACCTACCGCAGTAATTTTGAGTACAGTATCAAATGCATAACAAACCACCACTTAAAATAGTCCCCAACAAATTCACTCTTTACTGTAGGTGTGTACTATTTACTATTTACATAAGGCTGAGTGCTACACAGTTAAAATGGTTTGGGGTTTTTTTTTCATGGAATTTTTTGACAATAACAAAAAATGTAAAATAATGCCAGCATTATTCTAAAATGAATATCCACCCTCAGGCACAGGTAAATTTAATAAATCTGTTACTTTTACTCCATTCCTAAAGGTGTTTCTTAATCATGCTTCATTTTTTTCATTTCCTTACACCTTCTGTCTCTCAGCCAGTTGTGTCGACTTTTTCATATCAGCCACAGCACTCTAGTTTTTGGTTTATTGAACAGTGTTTCTCTCAGCTCACTGTCATTTGAAAATTCAGCTAACCTTGCAGAAGCTGACTGGAACAGGGCCATAGCCGGGCTTTTAGAAATACCGAGGTCAGAAGTCCAAATTCCCCTCCAGTGCAACTCAACCCATCTAAGAAATCTCTGACTAGCCACAAAAAAACAAACCAAATCCTAAAATATAAAACTTTCTGGAGTTAAATTAAGTCTTAAAGTTGTAAATTAGTATTTCCCAAGGTATAGTCCGCAAGGTGTTAGCTAATACTAAATCTCTTTTGAGATTTCAAAATGTTGATTAAATGTTTCACTTAAAAACTGTAACATTTTGAGATATTTATTATCAACCTCAAAAACCAGCCATGTTATATGTGTATGATCATAGAATGTTAATTCCTCCTCTGGTCATTTAACGCCCCAAATTCCCAGAAATGTCACCAACGCCATGTCCTCAGAATCCCCAATGGGTGCTATGACCCTGAACAAAATCACAGTACTACAAAAGAGAAATGCAGAAGTTTTATACCACAGCATGGAGGAAGGCCTGTGTGCTTATGTCTTTACTGTTGTGCTCTGCTGCTATGTTTCTTCCATCTTGGAACAAGGATTAAACATGCATTAACTGCTGACGAACATGCTCAGGAAAGTTAGCTGCAATTCATCCTGAGTTCTTCAACATTTTGGCCTCTTGTGGCGCCTCCGGCCCCCACCAACTCTGATGAGGCCTTCACAGGCACCATGAAGGAAACCCTCACAAAAAGTGCATCTCAGTACCTTGGGCTGTTACTGATAAAGGCAACATTTGTGTGATAATGAACTCTTGGACAAAAAGAAAAAAGGTCAAGGGAGGGTGGGAGGTGGGGGTAAAAACACACATGCTTATTGTAGAAAACACTCATGAAAAGGTAGTTGGCACAGTCCATTTGGTCACTAATGAAAACTTCTTCGTGGCTAAGTCTTCTGCTCCTCTGACAATGTTGTATGCAAATCCTGCTCTCTTGTGGCCTCCACTGGCATTACATGGAGGAACACATCTGAGAAGGCTTAAGCCTTCCTGACAAGCATCCAAAATGTTCTGGTTCAGAGTCAGGAAAAGGGTGACACTTAAGAAAACTGGAGTATTGATAGAGCTGATGCTCTTTTGGAGTGTGTGTGTGTGTGTGTGTGTGTGTGTGTATGTTTTCATGCACCCACACAAGCTCTGTAGGACTGGGGAGACTCAAGAATGTGTTCACAGTGCGATCAAACTCACAAGCATGCAGACAAATCCACATGTCTGAACGGACACCATGGGCATTCCATGTTAAGGAAAATGTAAACAGATCGAGGCCAAGCTCCAGAGCCAGGCCAGTCCGGCAGCGCTCCTGCGCCACTACCAGGGCCTTTATCTGGGCAGGGAGGAGACCTGGACTCCCTGGACCTGCTCTGGATAGATGAAGGCCTGGAAACACTCTGTCTCTCTAAGGGATGAGAGGAAGAGCTGAGTGTCCTGTAGGGTCGGACACTCTTCCTCTGCATCCTCCCATTCCTCCTCCTCCTCTTCCTCTATAGTCACTTGTTGTCCATCAGAGACTGGACTTTGTGCACCAGCTCACGCGCAATTTTCAGGATATGTTGGACATCGTGACGCTCAGCCATCTCTGTGGATCAAACACACTGTTGGAGAGGCAGCTACAGAAATATGCACACCATACAGTTTAGAGATCACCTGCATGAACAACCACTTCTTGTAAGGCCATGGGCTCCTTATCCCACTTTTGACTGTCGTTGTTTGGAACAGGTAGAAACTATTTTCCCTTTAGATGAACTAGTTTGTTCCAAGCATGCAGGTGCCTTCAGATAATGGATATGCAGCGCAGTTGTGGGTATGGAGTCTATACTCTATAGCCCTCCTTCCTTAAGTTCTTCTGCCTCTTTTTCAAGTCAATGTACTTTTTGCTGCTTATTTTTCATTAGGGAACACTTGTGTATATATGAGTTTGCATTTATACCACAACCACATTTCAACCGTTTATCCATTACTTTTAGCTATTTCAACTATTTATCTATTTGAATAATGTATTTATTACTTCTACTTAACCATTTCCATCATTTATCCATTACTTAACCATATATACATTACCTTTAACCATTTATTCACTCATTTTAGTTAACAATTTTCTACCATTTATCAATTACTTTTGGTTAACAATTTCAACCATTTATGTTAAATTTCATTTATTTATTACTTTTCTTTATCATTTATCCATTAGCTTTCATTAATAACTATTTCAACCATTTATGCATTACATTTAGTAAAGTATTTTAAATATTTAGCTTACTTTCCTTTTCATTTTTTCATTTTTTTCAGTAAACTATTTAAATAATTTATCCATGTTACTTTTAGCTAACTATTTATAAAAACAATAATAATAAAGAAAAATAAATTGAAATTAAATCAATATATTAACAATCAGTTTTAGTGAGGAAGCACAAAGTCATCCTTTCTAGTGATGGAAGTATATAAAGACATATATAGATATGATTTGAGATTTGTTAAAAAAAAAATTGCTGAACTGTTTATATAGCATTAATGAGATTGTTACCTACCCATTAGATATCTCTAGGTGTAAAAGGTGCAGGGTATTAGTATGTTTTATTAGTATTATTATTATTATTATTATTTAAGGATTGTTTTCTATTGACATGATTTTACACTGTGTTGACAAGATTAGAAAACAGATAATTTTATGTATACATCTAAAACTTATTTTTTTAATTGAATCTCTAATATCTCAGCATACTGTGATAGAAGATTTTAAACATATTGCCCATCCTGGATCCTTTTCTGAAAATACAGTATACACAAATTTTGCTATACTACACAAACACTGTTTTGTGACATCATCACACACATTTTAGTACTGGTCACAACAATCTGTAAATGTCTTTTGTGAACTGATGGCAGCCATGACAGGATAGTAAGGAGTAAGAAATACAAAAAAATTAAATATAGTACACAGTACTGAATGTTTATGATTCTTACCATTGAAGAACTTAATAATGTCAGTGAAGTCCATGTTGTTGTCCATGATGATCTCACGGTAAACTGTGACCAGGGCCAAGGCCAGGAAGAGGACAAAGTGCTGCGAGGAAATCCTGGGAGCGACCCAGATCACCTCCCACACTGCAAACACATCCTCATACAGGAGCTCTGCACACAGAGATTATTCAGTCATCAGAAAAAGTACAAGTGGTGCAGCTAAGACAAAGAGAAATGCCATTAGAGAGGTGGAGGCATGTCACAAAAGTGTTGCACCTAACACCTTGAGCACTTCATAAGGCATGTACTGTACTGCTATGCTTTAAAGGGATAGTGCACCCAAAAATGAAAATTCAGCCATTATCTACTCACCCATACGCCAACGGAGGCCCTGGTGAAGTTTTAGAGTGCTCACATCCCTTGCGGAGATCGGCGGGGGGAACGGGCAGCACACCTAATGGCTGACGGCGCCCCAGACTAACGTCCAAGAACACAAAATTGAATCCACAAAGTGTCTCCATACTGTTCATCCGTAGTGATCCAAGTGTGCTGCAGCCCCGACATAAAAAGTTGTTTCGAAAAACATCATATGAACTTTTTAGCCTCACTGTAGCCTGTAGCTCTGACTGCTTCTCTGTGCTCTGCGTTCATGTGTGCGCGCTCAGGGTCATCGGTGAACTCTGAAGAGCAGCAGTCTCGTCAGTACTGATGTCCAGATTCTCAAGTGCAGGCATCGCCAATTCCCAGTCTGAGCAGCAAAGACTTTCGTCATCCGTTGGCATTGCTTTGCATTTGAAACAACTACAGCACCAGGTTTCCAGTGCTCGACTCCGGTATTCTGTGGCTGGCTGAGGGTTAGGCTCATGAGCTGCAGCAGCTGCTTCATCCAGGAGCCTGAGTTCCGTCCGTATACTCGGGCTCAAACAAATACGGCTCGACAAAGAAATGCTGTTCCTCCTCAATTTCAAAGTCTTCAGACATGTTGGGCTGTCCTTTGCTAAAAGACTGTAGTGCAAATTATCTTTTAGCTACTGTGGTTAACATTGTCTCTCCCTGCGGTGCACGTGTCACATGATATAAACATGGGTAAGCAAAGCTCATGCTTTCGCTGGTCTCGCGCAGGTGCGCACATGTGAACGCAGAGCACAGAGAAGCAGTCAGAGCTACAGGCTACAGTGAGGCTACAAACAGAGTTCATATGATGTTTTTCAAAACAACTTTTTATGTCGGGGCTGCAGCACACTTGGATCACTATGGATGAGCAGTATGGAGATATTTTGTTGTTTCAATTTTGTTCTTGGACGTTAGTCTGGGGCGCCATCTGCCATTAGGTGTGCTAGCCGCTCCCCCCGCCGATCTCCGCAGGGGATGTGAGGACTCTAAAACTTCACCAGGGCCTCCATCGGCATATGGGTGAGTAGATAATGGCTGGATTTTCATTTTTGGGCGCACTATCATTAGGACAACATTAGTACATCATGTTACCATGGTTTCACCATTGTTGACTTCACAAGGATGTGTATATTTCTATTTAATCACTTCTTGAAATGGTAGAACGACTTCATTTATTATTTCACTTATTTTTCCACCTTTACACTGCAGTACAACTAGTGAGTACAACTGTGTGAGTGTTGAGGATGTATTTCATTCACCTCTCTTGAAGTCGAGCAGGAACCAGCGGTAACAGAAGTAGAAGTGAGTGTAATCTCCATTCTGCTGCATCAGTTCAAACAGCTCCGAGTCCAGGATCTGACATCACAGTGAGAGCAGAGAGGACGTCAATGGGTTTTCATCGAGGTGACACACACTGTCTCTCTCTCTCTCTCTCTCTCTCTCTCTCTCTCTCACACACACACACACACACACACACACACACACACAACCACAGTAAGAGTTATCCGTCACCTGGATCAGTGACCTCATGTTGGCAAAGTGTGTGTCCATGGCTCCGCCATTAGGAAAGTTCTGACTCATCCTTTTCATTAGCTGAGTGAAACAGCTGTACGCCAGGCACTCTGACACACACACACACACACACACACACACACACACACACATAGAGGAAGAACATAGGTCATGTAGTCAGGACAGCATTTACACTCTACGAAAAATAATATTTCACAATTGCATTTCAAGCACTGATGAAATTGTAAATGTTTTTTTTATTTTGTGACAGTCTCTGTATATGCAGGGTCTAAGGTGACACAACCTTACAAAACAGATAGTATAGTGTCATAGTAAAGAAAAAGAAATCCACCTCACCTGACAGTTCACTGATAATGTTTGCTGTTGTATAACTGAACTTCATGTTTATGCATAGAACCCTACAATTTTCAGTGCCGTAAAAAAATATGAATCACTTTAAATTTCTCCCTCAGCTTAATACTTTCTCTTTCACTCGGTGTGTCCATCCTAAATACCATGTAGCCAGGGTAACAGCTGCAAGCATTATCTTTTTCTAAACAGGACTGGCCAAAATGTTGTGTGGAGCTGCACATTATTAATCATAATGCAGGTAGATGTGTGACTGTGATGAGCAACATAATGTGGTAAGGATTGTTCTTTCTGATTCCACCCCGTGCCAAAGTGTGCCACAGATGCACCAAGGGAGCCCGGCCACAAAATTACCAAAATTGCTTTTGGCAGGCTCCTGACACAATTTACGGGGCACAGCTAACTGCACTGCTTGATTAACGATAATGAGAAACTGTGTAGCTGTGTAGGATAATTCATCAAAATGACACATTTGGTGTGCCCAAAAGCACAGGGGTGGTGGTGGTGAATGGGGGGCACTTTCCGTTTTGGCTTCCACCCAGCAGATGGAACACATACCTGCTGCCTTCAGATGACTGTACAGAGAGTCACCAGTGTGAAGGAAAGGCCTTCAGTGTAGCACTAAAGTCCACCAGAGAATACAAGTGTTGATATTTACATGTTGATAAGAACCCTTCCCAGCACCTGCAAGCTGTTTTAGTGAGAACCACCAAAAATACGTTCGGAAAAGTTGGTGTCATTTTGAAAAGAACTTGCACTGTTTTTCTGTTTAGGCTATTTTAAAAAAGTTATCTGTGAATAGAAAATTGTTCCAAAGCAATCAAGAGAAACTGTAAATGAGGCATTATTAGCTTCAATTCTGTAACAGCTACTGGGGCTATTTTTCATCTGCACTGTGTACAATAATTACACTTTGGAGATATAAATCATATGATGATTCTTTTCTCTCACCATCATCCAGGATGACCATGAGCGGAGCGAGCAGGTCACACATGCCCTGAACATAGCCCATCTCTAAATGCTCCCACACATAGCTGCAGACAAGAGGGAGACACCCAGGACAAACAAATCACAGTCAACTCAGTAGACGTCACATGCATGTGTGTTTGTCTTCCAGCAGTTGAATGGAACTCAGTATATTTACTTCAGTACTGTATTAAAGTGCAAATTTCAAAATACTTTTATGTGATGGTGTCTATTTTCTTCTACTTAATACTTGTACTCCGCTGCATTTCAAAGACAAATGTTGCACATTATACTACACCATACTTTCCTCACAGCTGTAGTTATTAGTTACTCTGGTGATTTTTTTCACTGGGTGCACTAATAAAATACTAAACACTCTAATAATTATTAGAGATTAAACTATTACCTCTTGCTAAAGTAGATGAACTTAACCCCACCTTGACCAGCTACTTACATATTAATGCATCAGAATTAAAGTGATAGTTCAGGTTTTTGGACATGAAGTTGTGTGAAACGCTGACCATCTGTAGCTCTGATGTGACGGTGTCACTACTCTCAACGAGCCTCCTGCTCTGAGAAATGGCCCGTAGCTTACCGGAGAAAAAGTAGTTCTGAAGATGTACGGGGGACACGTAACCAAAAGGTTTTAAGCTACAAAAAAGTATGCATGTGTTTTGTTAGACTATTTCAATAATTTTAAAACATCCCCGCATTACGTCAGACCTTGCTATCAATTGGGACTATTTTCTGGCCAGTATCACTCCGCCGTGCAGGCCCGCAAGACAGCACGCCAACAGAAATCAATTAGACAGTTCATCACCACGCCGTGCAGGTGCGCAGGATAGCAACGGCTACCGAAAACTTCATCAGCTGTTTCCAACAGAGAACCAGTAGGCTGTTATTAGTGAGGAAAAAGATGTACTAGCCCTATATATACCTACTACTACAGTGCAAACACCGGCTCAGGCTCACAACACACCCTTGTCAGCTGCTGTAGGTAAACAGAGGAATACCAGAATGGTGCTAACAGCTGTGGGAATAAAAACATCGCCGGCTCCCACTTCCATGGGTTTCCTGTTACAGATGTAACCCGTAGGCAACTTTGGCTAACCCACCACCAGAACAAAGCAGAGACTGGTCGTAATCACATATGAATTCACATTTCTATGTGATTGATTACTCTTGTCACGGATTTAGCAGTTCGCCTAATATAATAAACTAAATGCCGACGGCAAAACGAAGTCGCGTATAATGTACTCTCCACAACACAACAGGCTATTAGTTCAATCAAACATTTTGTTTTACAGACAATCAGTTACAGACATAGTTATGTAGACTGCTATTAGGTAATATATCTCTCCTTGGGCACAGCAGTGCGGAAATTGCGTTTTCTCTGTCCGTCGGGATCTGTGGGCAGCTGAAGTGAGCCTGACATATGCGCAGCTGTTTCACCCTCGCCGGCTTGGTAGCGAGGTTCATCCCAATTGACACAAGCCAAAGTTGCCTACAGGTTACATCTGTAACAGGAAACCGATGGAAAAATCTAAAAAAAAAAAGGACACAGTAAACTCACTATCAAGATATATGGTCAGACGCACCCTATTATTTTCTTCAACAATTCTACATTGTGAACAACAAAGCTATGTTGAAATCACAGAAACAGTGGCATCACAGAACTTGATTTTATAGTATTTCTCATGTGACAGAAACCACTGAGAGTGAAACCCTGTTTTGGATGTTATTATTATACTTATTATTATATGATAATACAGTGATGTGTGGGTGGTTTAGTTCGGGTGCTCTGCTGCATGCCCGCCCACCTCTTTCACATCCCCAGGTTCTCTGAAGCTCTGTGCCAAGGTGGCGGTGTCACTGGCATAGCACAGGGGTCCCCAGGAGATGATAACCTTATTTTTAGGTTCATGTAACCTCAAATGTACCCAAATTCACAAATATGTAGAATGTTACTATGGACATTCTTGCAATCTTACATCGCAACATGTGCTGTGACCGTAGATGCTATATTAACTCATGATGATGATGATAATGATGGTGCTTTATTGTTCAGGGGGCACACTGTGATTTTTTTCCCCCGGATAATCCGTCACTGTGATAATGTGATTTTGACACTGATCAATACTGTGTTTATGGTGCTTTACTGTGCAGGGGATGTGATGCTCTTTATCTTCAGGCTCAATGAGTGAAAGGAAAACATAATTCTAAGAAAGAAAAAGATTAAGCATATTTTTCAAAATGTTCAGCTATTACATTTACACAGTATCTTATTTAAATCTGTATGGATAATCACAATCTCACATTTGATTCACTTGATCGTGGGTAAATGATTTTGGGGCTCTTCATAATCAACTCAGCATAAGATGTGACATTAATGTTTTGTAGACAGACTGTATATAAAGATACATATTCAGTCTGTGGTTTTGTAAAAGACTTTTCAGATTTGGATGTTTTTTCTTGAATTCTAAGATCCATTTTCAACATTACTATATAACCATAATCAGAACAATATAACATTAAACACAAGATTTAGACTACACACGGGTCCCAGGGACTCACTACACTGAAAATCTCTCAACATCACTGCTTCTTGTACATACCTGCACATGATGTTGCGTAGTTTCTCCAGGTTGGCTGTGGTGAAGTAATAATAGTTGCGGTCGCAGCGCTGCACATCTTTGTCTATCCTGTGTAGATTGAGAGCGACTGTGTCCAACAGCTCAATCTGCACAAAGGAAACACTGTGTCAACACCGGGGGGATTTTGGCCTTTCTTTGGCATTTGTACGTGTTTTACTATGAGTGATCTCAGTCTTTTAAAGTGGAGATGAAGCATTGAACAATGTGCTTGTGGTTCATTCGATTTTTACCTTAAAGGCAAGATATGACATTGCAATCAAAATTCTTAATCACCTAGATTTGCTAGAAAAACAGATAGTATTTTACTATTTCACAAGCAGGACAAAGCCATCTTTTAACAAGCTAGTTGGTGATGTCATGAGAATGGTTTGTCTCTGTTATTTGCCAGTAGGACTTGTTAAAATAGGCTTGATAAACTTGGTACTGTGGAACATGTTCTGTCCTTTAATGACTGCTCTGTTCTCAGGCAATATGGTTTTTACCGCCAGTGTATGAGATATTTTCAAGCGGCAACTTCCAGGGCTGAAATATGAAGCCACAGCATAAGTGCCAAAAAAGTGCAGTTCTTAGAATGGCCACTTGAGGCTGGCTCCAGAAGCCAGTCCATCCCAATAGAACCCCATGTTAAAATGTCCAACTTAGCAACAGAAATAAAAATGTTAACAGCCTGGTACAAAAAAACAGTTTTGGTCTCGATAGCTATTTTTAACATTCATGACAACTGTACGGAGGATGAATTTTTATAAGACTTAAAGTTGTGCATAATCAAGCCCAGGCCTTTTTGAATGACAGGCTGTCTGCTGATAGTGTCCTCAGCTTCTCAGACATAAAATCTTCGTTTCCAAATTTTACTGAAGAGCCAGATCTTAGTGGTGTCTTGATGTTGAGGACAATATGTACACAAAAAAGAGGATGGATGCTAAACCAAACTGGCACCACCAGCTATCGACCACAAAGGGAATCAGGACAAATTCAGGTGGTGCTCTACCCTGACAGAGTCATAATGTTTGTTTATTTTAAGGGTGCTTCATGATGCAGAACATGCCTACATTTGACTCAGCTTCTCAGTGGGAATGATGTTAATTATGATATAGGGCAGCTTGTGGACATGACCACAGGGTTAGGCTAACGTTAGCTATGTTAGCTGTGACAACTTACGTTGTTGTGGTCCGACAGCTTGATGGAGACAGTGGTAGAGCAGGTATTTTGTGTGGAGAAGGGTTTTTTTGCTTTGTTTTAGCTGCTGCAACCCTCTATGGCATGTAGCCATGAACCACCCAATGCACTAACTTTCAAGTTCAGGCATCCCTTCAGATTCACCGCTGTCATCCGACTCCATAGGAACATGTCTATATTTGGTCTTATTGGTTCAAAAAATACTGGCAGTTGTTTTTTAACAGTAGTCCTTTCTATCTCATCAAAACTCTACTGTATCAGCACTAACTAATCTTAAGTACAGTGTTGTACTTAGTGCTCCCAGAAAACAACCATTCCTCTGATATCACTAACTAGCTTGTTGGAAGATGGCAGCGCCCTGATGTCAGAAAAATAATGAATCCACACACCAAAATGAGCTCCCGTGCATTTTAATAGCGTGACGTTTCGAGCTCTACGCTCTTCCTCAGACTGCTGAATATTATTGTGGAGTCGCCATCTTAAATACCCATAATGCACAGGTTACACCACGTGATACAGCAGGTAAACATTTCTGCCGGTTTGTTTGAGAGGGTCACCTAATACATGCGATTCAGTACAAATACATGATATATAAAAGAATAATATGAAAAATAACATGAAAAAATTATTATTATAAGAAGCGCCCTGATGTCAGAACATCAAATACAATCTATCAAGTGGATATCATATTTCATTTTAGTGCCATATCTTGCCTAAAGCCCGGAATACACCATACTAATAATTTGGGTTGTCCCAGAGGAAAGATGATTAACGTGGAAGAAACGTGGCTATATCTTTGGTCATGGCTCTAAAAAGGTGGCCCTATGTCACACAGCAAGAGGTTCAAGGATGGCAATTGTCAAGGTCTTGTGATCAAACACAGCGTGGGCTAAGATTCTGACAGTATCAGAAATCTGGGATGACCATCTCACAGTGTGACTGCTGTTACGACCTATGTCTGCTAACCAACCAATAGAAATGCAGCTTGAAATGATACACTGGGAGTAGACCCAAACAAACAGACAGATAGCAGCTTGCCATGGAGGCAAAACACACTAAAAGAAATGTGTGGGATTAGAGCAAAGAGGAAAACTTTGTGGAGCTGTGGCAGCAGAAGCCTTGCCTGTATGATGTGTCCTCCAGCTCTTACCATGATCGCCCAAGAGATGGACAAAGCATGGAAAGAAATAGCTGCAGAGTTGCAGCTAAAAGGTCAACAACCTATCAGCTAGCAAACACACACACAGTGTCTCATCTCCACTTTAAGCTTCTAAATCATTGTTGCAGACTTGCTTAATCAGAGCCAACAAGCAGACTCATCCATATACTGTACACACTGTATATGAGGAGAGCGAAGGTGATATCGCCTCTGCAGCTGCTCCATTGGTCACCAGTTTGTCCAGCTGACTGCACAGCCTGTCCTCAGTGAGAGAGTCCTGACGCCCCCCCAGCACACCCGTAGTCCCGCCCTCCTCCCCGCCCCCTCCTTCCTCCTCCGTGCTCTGACCATCGTCTATGCTGGACAGGATCTGAGAATGAGCAGAGGTCACTGAATAATTTCTGGAGGAGGGGAGACCCGAGTCGGGGGAGTCAAACTCCACCAGGGGTCGCTCCTCTGGGGGGAGGGCTGCAGGGGGAACCAGGGTGGTCATAGTGGGGGTACTGTCCTCTCCACTGGGGGTCTCCTGGCTCCCGCCATCCGGCTCATCCACCGACATAAACACCTGAAGAAGAATAAAATGTAGAAATGACAGAGGACAGTGTGGGATCATGTGTTTATATACTGCTCCAGTCTGTGGTTGTCAAGACAATATGTTTTATCTTTTTATATAATACAATTAATATCATGTATACCTGAATAACGATACAGGACACTATACTGCAGCAAATCCTCTCTATATTATTATGTCAAAGTCTAAAAAGGAGTAGGATGTTTGTTGGATGGCTGTCATATTATGTTGGGATCCTTCACCTCATTGCTCAGTGTGGAGTCTCTGTGAACGAGTCTCAGGACGTGACTGTCAATGCTGCTGCCCGAGGAGAGCTTGGCAAAGATGGCTGACTGCATCTCCTTCTCCCTCTGCTTTACAATCACTTCGCAGGCCTTCCACTCCCGCATCACCTGCTGGTAACGCTCGCTGATCTTTGCGTCAATCTTCACGGGAAAAACAAGGCAAATACACATTGCTCTTTAAATGAAGAGACAGATTATTATAATTCTGTGTGTGTGTGTGTGTGTGTGTGTGTGTGTGTGTGTGTGTGTGTGTGTGTGTGTGTTTCCTGTACCTGGCCCATGTCCTTTTTGCCCATACCAAACTTGTAGTGTCCCAGCAGGAAAGGCCAGACCTCCTTTCTAATATCATGCTGCACTCCACCATAATAAACCAGCCTCAGCAGCTCCAGCTCCTTATAGTTCTACACACAGACACACACACACACACACACAACCACACACACGCACACGCACCCACACCACACATACATACACATAGAGAGAGAGAAAAAGGATGATGGGATTTCAAACCGAAAGAAGGAAGATGACAGGACGCAGGATCCTGGTGTGAGTAGTGAGATGAAATAAAGGAACAGGAAGTGCATTAATAATGGAAAGAGAGTAAAAGAGACTACGACCCATACAGAGGAAGACAGACGAGCCCAGAAGATAAAGGACTCAGATATGAATAGAGTGTAAATTAGTAGTGATTACTTTGTTGGAGGTGATTAATGAATACAGTAGCTACTTTAATAGCTACCACGGTGTCATACCGCACTCTGTAATGAGACTTCATTTCACTGAAACTCATTAAATTTCCATTAGAGTGAGGGAGAGTGGAGAAGGGTGGAGACTGCAGGGACAGTGCATGATCCCTGACTTATTACACACCTACAGTAAAGAATGACACAGTATATATGAGAGGAGGACAGAATAACATTTAACTACAAAGCAACTGAAGCTCAATTCTAAAGTTGAAAAAACGTGACATTAAATTTAAACACAATTCGTGAATTAGTGAAGAATTCATATATATAGAAGTGAGCTTTCACAGCATTGTGAGGCCTCCCGGTGCTCGAAGAGGAAAGTATGGGTGGTTGGGTATTTGCATTACATTTGATTTCTATTACACTGCATTTCAAAAAGGAATAATGTATATTTTATATTATATTTATCTTCTATCTAACATTTAAATATGAGGAATGACTACACATTTAATATAGCCCAAGCATATGTACAGCATAGTTATTGTCATCAGCCACACTGATACAATAAAAACTAAATTTACCACTTTGTGGTTGTATGCCTCCGTGAACCAGTCAAGTTGCAGTTACAGTTTACATCAACGTCTGTGAGAACATAGATGATTCACACACACTGAAGTTGACCTTTGACCTTCATCATTAAATTAAATCATCATTCACTGCGGCATTTTATCCTGTTTGACATTTGGGTACAATTTTCCGTAATTAGCACATGCACAGCAATTAGCACTGTGAGGTCACAGTGACCTTGACCTTTGACCACTGAATTACTTCATCCTTGCCTCAAACTCGACGTTTGTGCCAAATTTTAAGAACATTTTCTCAAGACATTCTTGAGATATTGTGTTCCTAGGAATGAGATGGATGCAACATCACAGTGACCTTGACCTTTGACCACCAAAATCAAATGTACAAAGGTTCTTCATTGACTCAAAGTGGACGTTTGTGCCAAATTTAAAAAAGACCATGTATTGCTGGAGGTACAGATTTATAAACTAAAGCTGCAAGCAGCAATGACTGAGATCCATTGCTTTAAAGAATCCAATCTTTGTCTTAGACACACCACTTGTGTGAAAGTGAAAGTGACTTACTGACTGTGCCACTGGGAGACATAGTTTTTTAACACACCTTCCAACAAGTTGAGGCAATGACATCATGAACAAAACAGTTTGTTTGTTTGTTTGTTTTTTGTCAATTTATGCCTCAAACACTTACAGCAGTAAAAAGCTGGTGATTAAATTCTGAATAATGGTTTTGGGTGTATTGTCAAATAGCTTTATGAAGTTTCATCAAACATTTGGTTAAATAGAAAACGTGTATAGTACTAATTACAGGAAGACACTGAATATCACTGTGGACTCACCATTTAGCAGATCTTAACACTATTTGAAAAGCTTGATATCAAGTATCCAAAGAAAGTTTGTGTCAGTTTTGGTCGCATTTGACTAAAGACTTGTGGAGATGTAGATTTTGATTAATTTTGCATAATTTTAAAACTATAAAGTGACTGACTCCTTAATCAGCCATAGCCTGCAGTGAGGCAAAGTTTTTGGCACAATTCAGCAGATGCACTGAAAAAAAAAAAAAAAAAAAAAAATAAGAGCTATAGGACGTACCAGTGATTTATTTTGATGTTTCGAAGTATGGAATGTGAAATTTAGATGATGATAATAAGCCATGCCCAATTCAAGCAGTTACCAAATTCTATGCATGGACTGCATCATAACCCTAGATTCCATCCATCCGTCCATTTTCTTTGGCTTATCCGGGGCCAGGTCGTGGAGGCAGCAGGCCGAGCAAAGCACCCCAGATATCCCTCTCCCCAGCAATGCTTTCCAGTTCCTCCTGGGGGACCCCAGGGTGTTCCCAGGACAGATGAGATATGTAATCCCTCCAGCGTGTTCTGGGTCTGGCCTCCTACCAGTGAGACGTGCCCGAGACACCTCAAGTGGGAGGCGCCCAGGAGGCATCCTAGTCAGATGCCCAAACCACCTCAACTGACCCCTTTTGACGCGAAGGAGCAGCAACTCTACTCCAAGCTCCCTCAGGATGTCCAAGCTCCTCACCCCATCTCTAACCCTAGATTGTGCAAAACTAATTTCATACGAATTCCTGTAGCTGATTACAAAATATAAACTTTTTGCATCTGTGATGCCCTCTAGTGGCAGAAATCCCAAGACTGCTAGCAGCAATATTAATGTCTTAAAATTTCCTTGATAACTTCAGATCAGCAGAGTCCGCAGATTATCCTGCCAAAGTTTCAGAGCCATTGGTTTCTGACGAGTTCTTGAAAATAAGATTTTGTGAGGGAAAACTGATTTAGAGCAATAGACCATTGATAGAAATATGCAGATGAGCTGAGGATTTAAATGTTGAAAGAATTTAGATTTCAAACCAAGATGTTTTTGAGGTTATTGCACAAATTTAAACTTGATTGTTACAGTGACAACTTGAGGTCAATGAGTGTCATTTTTTGCAGCTGAGCTGTGGGTGGAATTTCCAACCCACCTCCCAATTTTAGTGACTTTTGGTCTGACGGTTTTGCTGCACAGACAAAACAAAATGGACCGAACAAAAAGAGGGAGTTTCAGCAGCTAGCATCTGCTTTTGGTGGCATAATCTGCAGCAATGACTAAAACACAACCAGTTTTGCTGTTTGTTGGTCTCGAATTGTGGTCTGCAGTGCTCTGCAGCTTTGCTCTTCATAAGTCTCTCAAGGACTATTCCTCACAGATTGCCTCAGCTTATCACATTCATAAAATTTCACCATAAATAAGACTAACACAGTCCCCACACAGCACAAAATGACCATGATTTATCTATGGAGCTTAATCGATACCAATGACTCAATGATGGTTTGGCAATCTGCTGTGATTTCTGGCTTTTAAACTCCCCGTCCTGCAGGTGAAGGGGTGGACGCACAGAGGGGCGTAAGATGGTGCAGGAAGAAGATTAAAATTCTTTTTATCTTGTAATTCCTGCTACTTGCTGGCAGAGGTCGATCATGCCGTTATATTTAATTTATCTTTCAGCCTCCCTGTTTGCTGCTGTAGAACAGTCTCTGTTCTGTACCCACCTTGCAGTCTTTCTGGTACTTGCTCCACACCTCCTTGTTGAGGCCCCCGGACGCCTCGCAGGGTCTGTCTGGAGGGACGATGTTGTGGTTGACCAGAGCTGACAGATGAGTCCGTACAGTGGAGAGGTGTCGGCAGTAGGCCAGCCCTGATGGACAGGTGAGACATGAACAGACACACACAGCTGAGACTAATGCCTCTAGTTTCGCAGACCGGGCGAGGCGCTTCGCCAACTGGGTGTGGGCAGGCGGATTTTGCAAGCTTGGCACACTGTGCGCGCTAGTGCAGCTATTCCTCTTTCCCACCTCCATCCCTCCTACCTGCGCAAGTCGGAAAGAGGGAGGAGAGAAGGCATGGAGTTTTACACAGCCGATTCACATCACACTAATCAAATGAGCCCCTCTCCTCGCCCTTAAACGCGCCGAATGAAGGCGTAATGAGAGTTTACTCAATTCGCCATGGCAGAAGAGAGCAGCAGCGTCAGACGGCCAAACTTCTCCCAGGAGGAAACTGATGTTTTGGTCCGGGAGGTCCAAGCTCGCAGTGTCCGAATATACGGAACTGCGAGCAGACCTCCACGGGCTGATGATGCAAAGGTAGCCTGGGAGGAGGTCACCACAATTGTAAATCAATGTTGCGTTTCTCTCGTGCGTGCGCTCTCTCTTTCTCTCTTGCAGTCTCACTCTGTTTCTTTTCTTTTGACTTTTCTAAGATGACAGATGCTGAATATATACTCCCTATCTGATGCTGTGGCTGTTTGTGGTTGGCTGAGAGGGATGTGAACTCATTAGTTTGCAGCTGTGTTAATCAAATCAGGTTGGGTGTCCATTACGCGTGCCAAACGTGCCAAACGGTGCCAATCCCCTTTGATCTCAGCTGGCGAGCTTTTAGCGCACCTTCGGTGAAGCCTTTTGGCACGAAACTGTCACTGCGCCAAGCTGGCTGAAACTGGTTCAATATTGAGACAGACTGCTGCAGCAGAAGTTGAACAAGCTGAAATGTAACCACTCAGGGCAAGTGCACGGTAAACCCCAAACCACCCATGACATAAAATTTTTAAGTGAGGTTGACACAAATGCCCCATATAGTCAAAATAATACAAAAAACTTTAGTATCTGTTTATTATAAGACACATCCCATTGGCTGCACTGATGCATTATGTTACACAGCTCACCTGTGCTTGGTTGTAACACTGTTGCCAGTTAGCATGCTAAAAAGGGGGGATGCCAGAAAGGTCCATTCATGAATGAACTATTCAGTTGGAGTGCTGTACTGCTTGTGACTTTTGATTTCAGGATTCAGCACCCATCTACACATACCAGAGCTGAACAGGATTGATTTATTGTCAGTTGGAAATCTAATCAACCATGTAAAAACCCTGTATTAATTATCCATCCAATGTATACAGACACTAGACCCACTTGAAGAAGAATTAATTTGGCCTGTCACACAGGCTGCATATTGAACTAGGAAGAAGTCCTACATCACCTGAACTTGGTCATGTGACATACAGAATGACTAATATGTCTTCCATCTCATGAGATCCATGTAAAATGTAAGAGCAACTTAAATGATCTCTGATCACTATTTACAGGCATAAGACATTTTGAATTATGTTGCATGCTGGCCTAAAAATGCTGAAACTATACTATGCTGTTTGTTCCATTTAGTTATGTGCTGACCTGCTTTTTTTGTATTACATTTTTTGTATTGAGGTCAAATAACTCACCAACTGTTGGTAATACAATAAAGCCCTCAGACTGATGCTGTAATTAAAAACAAGTCTTCTTTTAAAATCAATGTGTTAATAAAACTATGAATGCATTATGTTACCCAGCAGTTCATTACAATGTATTTATTACATGTCTGTCGTATTTATAGGTATAATTCATTACAGTTTATAAACCTGCTGTTTTATGAAGCAGCAGTGGCTGCTGCATCAAGCCATACATCCAAATGACTTTAATTGATTTTAAAATCAATTGTGTTCTCAGCTGGAGATAAGCAGCCCAGTGTTGCTACTGTGTTCTGCAGACTGCAAGTGAAACATTAACCTAAAGCAAACACACGTTCTATAAGAATATGATATATGTACAGTGTATAAAAAAGAAAATATAAGATATTGACTGCAGTCAATTTTTACTCGCATTTTATGTATCTGCTTAAAGTTGTCATCCTACACTATATTGACTAAAACTGAAAATAAAAAAGTCTTACTTGTGTGTAAGCGAGGGATTCACGTGTCTCTGGTAAATAATTAATTCACACAATTCATGCCACAGTCATAATATTCACAATGCAGCAATAATATATGAAATGCAGGGGTAATATGATGTACTTACATCCATAAAAGGCTCTGGAGACTATCTGCCGCTTCATGTTTTGGCAGAGCATCTTTAGAGGAATTCTGGTGTAAAGAAAAGAAATCCACCATAACTGTCAAGCCACTGTCTGATCTGTAAAGGCTTATTCTTCAAATATTTGCTTTTAATGAAGAAACGTCTGACCTGGCTGAAAGCTGAGGCAAAAATAATGGAGAGACTTTAAGTGGGGCTTTCTATGGGATAGATGAACTAGATGCTGCCTCCACAATAAGTCTGACTCCTTAGAATTCCATTTCACAAAGTCGGTTATTATTACCACAGTGCAGACACACACAATAGCCCCCACAGCTACGGTGATTTCACTTCTTCTAATGTGTGTCTTGATGGCATCCTGTTAAGGTACAAATTAACAGCCTATCACAGTCAGCTGTTTTAAATGTTGCTTGCTCTTCCATCTTCACATCCAAACGCCAGTCAAGTCACCCGAGGAAAATGTTGGCATTGTACATTTCTGCAAATGATGGTGTGACACTTTTGCGAGACACCCGCCAAGCTGCAGATCACTGTACAAGACCAACACACAACAAAACCAGTTGTGTTTTAGTGACCAGTAGCTGTTTTTCTAGCTGCTTTATTGGCACCAAACATGATAGGGCTGAAGATTGGTACCCAATACCTTTGAGGTATTGACTGAAATAGCCCAGTACCAAGTAGCAGTGAAACGTCTCCAGCCAAAAGATACCTGCATTTGATCCTTTTTGCACCTGAGTCTGATCCAGGACCAGCCTGACTCCCTGCAGGATCAACAAACTTTCTACTGCTGCCCTCTCCCAAACAGCTCTCCTCCCAGCGAATGGTTAGTTCAACAACTGCCCATTTAGCACAAGCTAACACAGCAGCAGCAGCAGCAGCAGCTAACATCCAACGTCAAGCTATTAAACGGTACCAACACACTGACATCATAATGGCGCAACTCTGTCATTAAGCCTGTTAACTACTGTTAGGAAATGTTACTGGTGTGATGTTAACAGTTAGCCCTGTCACTGTGTTTGTACAGCCAGGCAGACTCTCACAACTGTCCTTGGCCAAAAGCTCACACTCCTGCAGCAGCTACAATCCATACACTCTGTGGTGTGGGGAAGGTGAGGGCAGTGTATTTAACAGAGTTGACAGTTCAGCTTGCTGACATGTCACCACAACATTTAAAAGCATGGCTATAATACGCTACATTCACATTATGGTTATCGAATTAAGTACACTAATGGCACAGTATCACTTGAAGGGTACTGGTATTGGTGCTGGTATCATATTTTTTAAAACAATTAAACTAAGACCTAAAACTGCTTTTACCCCCCACTGGGATAGCGCCACAAAAAACAATGTTTTCTAACATCAGAATATAACAGAGACATCAGTGCTTTTTAGCGAAGACTGTGCCCCCAGAACCAGGTATTATAAGCCATAACATGACCTTTTCCTGACTGTAACCAAGTGGTTTTTGTGCCTAAAACAAATTAACTACAGATTGTTGAAATGTAAAGCTTCAAAGTATCTGCCACATAATGTGCAAATATAAAATATCCATAGTTTGCACAAACATAAAATGCCAACATTTGATCTTCTGGCTCCATGCTGCTCCCAAGACAGCAGCAAACAGTTTAAAATGTGAAAATAAAATTTCACTAAATCAGTTTAGAGTCAACAAAATCGCAGTACTGAGTTTTAAATCAATGAAGCTGGTTTTCCAAAACATCCTCATGTACTCTCAGTGTTATTCATGACACCTTTTTCTTTACTGTATTGATAACCTCTGTTTCCCAAACTAGACTCTACTAACCTCAATTTGTTGCTCAAAACATATTATAGATCAAAACAGGCTCACTGCAGCACACTGTTACCAGTAAAGGTTTAACAGGAAGGTTTTTGGGATGTTAGTAAGAACATACGTGTGAATATCTGATGGCTCGTGCATGCAGGTGCAGCCAGCCGGGTAGTCGAAGGACACGCTGCTGCCAGCCGTGGAGCAGGACTGGCACAGTGATTCGTGAGTGGTTACTTCTGCTTGTTGCCACGACGATGGGCTGCCTCCAAAACCCTGCATCTCCATCATCTCCCCATGGTCTAAAGCACAGAGAATGACAGTGAGAAGGCAGAGAGCTCTCAGTGTTCTGAGACAAAATAGATACTGCTGTTTACATGTACTACTCTCTTTAGTTATTTAACAGTCTCCAGTGCATTTAAATCCACTTCACACTGGCTGTTTTATGTCTTACATATTATGACATAGGCCTCTCAGCTCAACCATAAATACATCTTTCCATGTATTGTTATTGATGACATCAAGAGATGGGTAGATGGGTGAAAGTTTTACACTCATGTTACATGTGAGAGCTGGAAAAGCAAGCGTAGAGAGGAAACCAAAAGTGGAGGGGGACAGTTCAGGAAGCAGGAACGGTGCTGTGGGAGAGACAGGCAGAGAGGATGCAGGGAGGCCATGCTGGTTCAGTTCATTCAGAGGGGAGGCAGAGGAGACAGCAGAGCTCAGGGACGCTCCAGACAAACAAGACAGAGGAGGAAGTAGCAGAGGAAGAGGAGAGGAAGTGAAGGAGCCGACAGAAGAGGAGAAGACAGGGACGAGGCTGACGCTCAGGCCATGCAGGATGCATAAAGCCAGAACAAGACAAGAGACACCAATAGAAATTATTTCATAAACAACAAAAAACAAATGGACTCCAGTAAAAGGGCACACAAAGGGGAGGAAAAAAAAACATAAAAACTTCAACATTAAATAAATGCTCTTCACCTTAATTCTTCAGGTTGGAGCTGATGACCTGTCATAAATATGAAGCTGCGCTTTGGTTGTTCAATAACCCCAAAAAACAAATAATATTAAGAACGAAAAAAAAAGCGAACAGAAAAAATACTGGAGCGAGACCGACATTTGGCCTCCCCCCTCTTTACTTTAGGACTAGACGTGATCAACGACTGTTTTTGGGCTCAGTATTGCAACCCTGCTCACACAAGGACTCCACGTCTCTACTACTGCGGAACCCCACAGGACCGTAATGAGAGGGGTGGAGGAGGGGGCGAGGGGGGGGCAAGGGGGGGCAAGGGGAGGAGTGGCGGGGGTTAGTGAAGAATTACAGTGAACAGCATCGCAGCAAACGACTGCACAAACAGAGGAGAAACAACTGAGGAAGTCAGAGGAGAAAGAGAGAGAGAAATCAAAACAAACAGAGGAGGAGACCGTGAGAGGATTTTCCATCACAAGTACGTAGAAACACATAGTTGTTCTTTAAAAAACAGTGAAATGGGTGCATATCTCCCATGCAAAAATTGTCAGGCATGTTGCAAGTGAGAAATGAAAGGACAAAAAGAAGAAAACAGAATTTAGTCAAAGTAAAGGAGTGCAAAAACGAAGCAAATTATCAAAGCGATTCTTGGCCACGTCAGCATAAACCCAAGAGTGTTGAGGCATGCTTCCAGAGCTATACCCTCTCATAACTCTGCAATCAGCACTACAAATCCCAGAATGCAAAGCAGCCAGAAAGGCCTTGACCTAGACGAGGAGACCTGGGGTTAGTTTAAATCTGTGTGACAGTGATGAAACCAGGTGACAGCCATGTACAGTCACTGTGTTTGGCAGCACTCTATAAAACAAGTCTGTTCATTTGACAGTGTGTTTCCAGTGTGTGTTCTACAGGATCCCTGCCAAGTCAGTGGATTAAACATGTGTCACTGAGCGGTGGGAAGAAGGAGGAGAGACAGAAAGGGAGTAACATTCAGCAGGAAGGAGGTAGTGGCTGCTGTGGCATTAACTGGATGTCTGACAGTATCTGTGACAAAAGCACCATTTTCTGAAGACACAATGTTATTGTGCCGGATTACAATGTCTAGGGACTCCGATCCTCCTGGCTGTCATTTACAGCAAATTCAGCCAACAAAATGCTGAAAATGTAATTTATTGTTGGAAGGGAGTCTACAGGTATAAGCCCCCTAAATTCAATGCTTTTTAAGACCTTTTTTTTGTTTGGACAAATCATCTCTTTCTTATTTAAGTAGTGAAAGTAAGTAAAATGGTAAGTAATATACAGTAGGTGGTCCCATACAGAGGAAGATTTTATGTAGAAATAAGTAAGTTAAATTAATTTCCTTTACTGTAAAGGGTAAGTGCAAATAAAAGGTTAAGTATTAGGTTCAATGGTAGGTTTAAACATTTGTAACATCAGAAAAGTGGACTGACACACAGAAGAGCTCAACTCATTTTCACAAAAAAAAAAAAAAAAGATTGATAAATTAAATTAGATAAAATGTTCGTAGCAGACTTTTAAAGGACCTGCAGACACCCTGGTTGAGTAAATGCTATGGAATGGTTGGATTCGGCTGAGACTGTGTTTTATTGGCGCTACAGATGATCCTAAATCATCAAGCTGCTTACTTAAAGACTTAGTAACTGCTGACTTAGTAACTAACATTGTGATGATGTATCACTGCTCATGCTGCTCCTCTGCCTCTTCTCCATCTGACACCTGCAGCTTCGCCTCTGATTTACCATGTAAGCATTGCACAAGATCTACATTATAGTTTATGTTACTGGAGTATCATGTGCAGCACTGGAGACTGTGCTGACTGTGCTCACTGCTACACTTTAAAGTTGACATTAATGTTTAAATTTGTTTATATTTGATACACAGAACTATATGAGCCTTTGACTACGGCTGTTGTGCAACTGACAGTACTACAGAAAACCTTTGGTTACCTTTGGTAACTTTGGTATTTTTCAGACTGGGCACTTTTTTTCTCATGTTTTTGATTCTAGGTGACAAATGTGAACAACATTTTTTTTAAAATTGGTCCTGTATTGAGAGAAAGTATCAAGCGGTGAAACAGGCTGTAATATATCCACACCAAGTGTTTAGACATCCACTAAAAGTGCATGTGATTATCACTGGTAGGCTCAGATTGTTATTCTAAGTGTCTGGCAACATTATGGAAAGGATCCCTAGAGAGATAGACTCTTTTATCATAATAATAATAATAATAATAATAAATTTATTTACAGAGCACTTTACATCAAAGCGCTGTACAGGTGAATTTTGGTAAGTGGGATGTGGGGATTCATAAAACAACATCTGCAGTCTTACAGTTTTGAAGCCCTGAGTAATCCTTTATGAAAGCTAACTTGTATTTCCTTCTGCAGCTTTTTGTCACTGCCCTCGCAGTTCATCTCTGTGAGCTTATTGCCTTCAGCCATGGCTATTGCTGACTCGGAGGCAGAAAAGGGGATGTAACTCTTAAACAAAACACATCTATCTACATAGGGTCCTTTCCATAATGTTGTCAGACACTTAAAATGGCAATCTGAGTCTTTCAGTGGCAAAAACAAGCATTTTTTTTAAATATAAATTGACACTGTGCAACTTCCCATTAACATTACATTGCAGCCTATTTTGCTGCTGACAGCTGCAGTGAGCTCACGAAATACTGGACCAATTTCAATAATGGTTGGTCCCATTAGTCACACAAAAACATGGGGAAATAGGGGCCACCATGAAAAATACCGAAGTAAAGGGACACAAGGTGTGATCTTTAAAGTCTACTTTACTCCTGACACAGCACAATACAAATGAAATGGTATATGGCTACAAAGTACCATAGCAAGCAGAAATTCTGCATGCTGTATATAAAAAGTGCTACATGTAGCATTTTAAACATCAGTGGCATTAACAAATGTATTGCTGTAACATTGGTATCATACCTTCAAGCCTGAAAGGACTCTTTTTGACGCCTTGAGGCAAAGGAACCAGCTGAAAATACAACCGCCTTTCAGTTTCTAGCATACAGAGAGCAACATTACCATTTATTTGGTGTTGTGTCTGTGTTCACCTGATGAATTGTTCCCTTTCCTATATGCTCTGTTTTGGTCTCCACCAACTCCTGAGAAAAATATCTGACTCATTAGTGGCTGTCTGCTGTTTAGTGCTGAGCAATTAGCACACAGTGAGTTTAACCTCTCAGAACTTTTTTGACAAAACCTGCTGTGGCTGGAAGCAGAGCTGGTGAGAGCAGAATGAAGTGTTCCTAACTAAACAATTAGCCATAATAGTCTAAAAGACTTTGTAGAGTTGCTAATTGCTAATTCTGTGCTAATTCTCTGTGGTCTGGTCAATAAGAGTGGCAATTTTCACTCCACATAGTCCTTTGAATCATTACATATTGATTAGTGGAGCAATTACTGAGACCATGATGGAGACAATGGATGACATTTGTCTCATGCCAGAGAATTTCATGGCTAAATTAAGACCACATTTCCAACTCAAACCCTAAGGCTTCCTGGCCCTTACAAATCACTTTCATTATGGCAGAGGACAAACAAATAGGAGGTAACTTCTCTCATCTATTTTTTATTCTGTCAAATACTTGCCAGAAAATGTCTTTTTTCACTTGAAGGAATACTTTGCAGATTTTCAGCTGGATTTGTATCTTAACAATGTGGGTCGTATGTGTGAATGAACCATGGTCAACTTTCCTCCATACTACCAGCATCCACATCTCCCTGCTCATCTCTCAGCTAAAATCTGCAAAACTCTTCATCTTGTGGATTTTCACTGGCTCTCAGGCTGTTGCTAAAACTACAGATTGTATTTCCTCATTTATTAATTCCAACCAATACGGTCACAAAGAACATAGAAGTGGATTCAGAGAGAGCTCCGCCCCTCTCGCTCTCTTTATTAAACCCTGACCACATTCCTATCAAACAATAAAACTCAGCAGTACTGATCAAATATAAACCAAGATTTTGTTACTTTTTAGAAACATATGTTAGTGCACTGTTTCACTGTAATATGAGGATTTGTGAACAGGAGGCGTGCGCCTTACCGTTTCCTGTATTGTAACAACGTAAGCTGAAAAGAAATCAGATTTTTAAGATTACTGTTTAACTGTAATTTGAGATTGTTTGACACCAGCAATCTGCCATATTGCTTCCTGTAACCCACTAGTGGGAGCATTTACTGGCCCGGTGTGGCGCAGCGCATTCTGGTAGTTGCAGGTTTTCTACCTCTTGAGCAAAAGCAAATGCCACAGTCCTTTTTCTTTGTTTTCTATGGTCATGTAGCACTAATTTCAAAAGTATTTGTGTCTTTCTGCTGCATAGACAGCCCAGTTTTTATGAAGTGACCATCTTTCCAGCAGTGAAATACTTCTTTAAAGCTACAGCTGGCAACATTTGTAAAAAATAACTTTTCTCATATTTGCTGAAATAGTCACTATATACAAACAGCAGTTTATGAGATAGATAATTGGTGAAATTGTCCTCATAAGCCCCATTTCCACTAAACACTTTCAGTATGGTTCTTTTGGAACCAAATGTAATCCTTCAGACATGGTACCTACACATTTGGTCTGTTTAGCATTTCCACTGCAATGTGAGCGGGGTTGTTGTCACTCACTGTTCTGTTCAGCACTCACTGTATTTCCTCATCACTGGTGACACAGATGGAAGTCTGTACCTCATTTAACATCCACAGAATGAGGTTGCACACTGACATTCTCAAAACAAATTAGAACAGTAAGAGTGAGCGTCTCACTCAATGGGATGTTCAAAAATAGTGGGTTGGTGTATTTAGTCCTTCTCAAGCAAGCGCGGTGTTGAGTGTTGCTGTAGTCCACAGGAACGATGCTCTGCAATGCTTTTTTTCTCCAAGTGAGGATTAGAATATGTGCAGTTCACATAGTCTGGTCGAAGTTAATATATATTTAAGTTTGTGTCATTAAAGAGAGAAAATAAAACTAATGGAATGGTCAGAGTTGTCATATTGAAATTTAAGGTGTGCTGATGGATTCACATTAACTCATGCATTAACATTACAAGTAAACATTCCACCTTAAAAGTTGCCGGCAGTCAGCCCAGTGAATTAAATTATTTTTTTCTCAGACTAAGGGGAACAGCAAAATATCCTTTGATTTTATAGTTATAGTTTGCTAATGTATGTAAGACTGGCCACGGTATGAACAGTGGTTACATAAGCCTCAAAACCAGCCACAACTCAGCACTGACCAAGAGTGACTGTTATTGACCAATCAATGGACTACAATGTTCACAGCTCCAACTTTTAGTACAAGTTCTGTGTGCTGGGTACCCCAACAGAGGGGTGACCAAAAAATCGGGATGATAAGGAACAGTGCCATTGGAACCATCCACAACATTCACAATGGAGACAGAAAAAATCTATACCGAACTGAACCATACCAGACTGCTAGGTGGAAATGGGACTATGGTACTTCCAATGGCATTTGCAAGAATCCATCGTGACTGAAGGAAACCATCTAATTAAAACCGAAGAGCTCCAGCTGGTGGGCAGGGCTTGGTTTTGACTCGGCTGGGTCATTTTACAGCTTGCTTTACAGTTTGCTAACATATGTTTCTGAAAACATTTGAGATGAGATATCGGCAATGAAGTAACAGAATCTATTTTTATTTGACCAGCGCTACCTAGTTTGACAGTTCAGAAGCAGTGATCGACATGACTGACAGCTGTGTTAGAGACTCTGCTCTGATTGGTTGTTTTCCTTCAGCTGCGGTGGATTCTTGCAAATGCCATTAGCAGCAGTAGATGAAGGAGGAAGAATATGTATTTTTCACAGATTATCTGTCTGATGTACTACTGTCAGGATATGGTGACCGTTTCAGTAAGTATGACAGAAAGGTATTTTTCTAAAAGTTACCAACTACAGCTTTACAGAAGAGCCACCAGGGGGAAAAATGCAGAATTACTACATAAAACTGAATGAAACCTGGTGGTACAAAGTTAGAGGCTGCTTGTCTCAGCTAATGTTGGACTCTTTTGTATCTGTTGTCTCAGACTTATTGCGTTAATCATTTATTAATGCTTATTTTATTGCCATTGTTAAATTATTACAGCAACTTTTCAATTTTGTGTTGATCAACCTGAACGTCTCCATGTCCTTAACACAGGCAACCTGCCTACTCCACACTGTTGGGCTCGGCCTCAGGAAGCACACACACAGGCAGACGGAGCTGGGGGGGTGGGGTCAGGAGGGGGAAGAGAGGAGGGCCATGATGGGTGGGATGCGGGAAGGGACATCTGAAGCCAGGGACAGGTCTCAGGAGTGGGGAGGGGGGCGGTGGGGTTGGGTGGGTGTGTTAAGGTGATAAAAACCTTTCATGACATTAGGGTCTGTGAGGTTCCGCGAGCAGATCATTGAGATCATAGCATGGAGCCTATCTTCCTCTTCCTCGTCATCATCCAGCGACGGAGCACGGCTGCCCGTGGTGTGGTGGTAGTTTATAGTGACTGCTTGCACCAGTGGGACAACAGAGAACACAGTTAGAACAGTGCCATCCTACAGACCTTGGGAAGAGCATTGTGGGAGACACACAACGCTACACCTGCACTTTGTAAACAAATCATGGGAAGACAAAATTCAAGTAGATATTCAGTACTTTTGTTTTAAAAGGAAAAGCAATATCAGACTGGAGAGTTAACCATAGAGGAGTTTACATTAGTGTTGTGTGCAGCCTCTACTGCCTTAGGAATACTTTGTATCAGTGTGCATGACAGTGTAAAAGTGTTACTTACTGGCGTCGTAGCGGTATCCAGGGTAGACGATGCGAAACACGTAGTCAGCAGCTGTCTGCTCCTCTCCGTTCCTGTCTTGGTCGATGAGTCTGGCAGTACTACTCCTCTTCCTCAGTTTAGGGAACACTTTTCCCTGCAGAGCACAGACAGATGTATCAAAGTGTGTAAAAGGCCACAAGGTTTCCCCTGTGTTTCAAAGATAATTTTGGATAAATCTAAACAGGCAAAACTCCTTTGGATAAATGCTGTTTTTATGCGCTGTTTGGTACCTGAGTTGATGGGACAGTTAAGGAAGAACTGGTGCTAATATTGATTATTTCTTTCACACTTACAATAAATGAGTTAGAATAAATAACAATAATATAAATAATACCACGTAGTATCAGAAAAACACTGCAGCTGCATTCCATGTTTTGGATGTTGGGGGCCCCTAAAACCCACAAAGGATAAGTCTAAAATAGTGGAAGGTTCTCCGGCTCGTCTATAACATTGTTGATCATCCAAAAAAAATTTAGTTTTAGTTTAGTTTTACTTAACTATAATAACCTTGGTCTACAAGTATCCAAGTCATACTGTACATCTGTACTACTTTGTGTGAATTCAGCTCCTCAGTGGGATCTGTATCAAAGACAGAAGGGATTTCATATAGGTTAAGGGTTGCTAGTTTGGATGGATAAACCTGAGGTTTGAATACAACGCTCAGAAGTTGACAGACCTTGCCTTTCTGGGACCAGAGGGGGGGCTCCAGCTGACCCCGCGGTAAAAGGCCTGTTTCCAGACAGGAGAGGAAGGCCAGGAGGTGACCACCGGGGGGGAAGTGGAGAGGCGGCCGCTGGATTCCATCCTGACTAACCAGAACCAGTGTACCACCACAATCAGCTGGAATATGATAGAAAAACATTAGACGAGGATGAGGTAGGAAGAAAAAAATAAGAGAGACAATAAGAGGTGAAGAAGCGGTCAACAGAATAAATGAAGCCATTTGATCTGCACTGCCCATTAACAATAGATTTACACTTTATCAAGACAAGTAATCAATATAATGATATGACAACAGCTTATGAAACCCTTCATGACCAAACACTCTTAATATATGGTGACTGATGTGGTGTGATCTGACTGTGTGTGCAGGGATGAATGAATGATGAGGTAATGTGGGAAAGTGTACTCACGGCGCTGGTGACAGTGAATACAGACTATCTGGCGCAGAGGGACAGTCAGAGCATAGTCCCAGTAGATACTGACAGAGAGGGGAAGACAAGATGCAAAACAAAGCTTCAGAGGCAATTGCACATTTCCAGACACTGTCAGTGTCATTAAAAGCATGTCTTTTTTCCACAATGAGGAGTTACATCATTTATATATTATCTATAAACATATGATCAGTGTGTTTGGCTACCTCTTCTCCAGGTCACAGTCTCCCAGTGTGCCGTTGATGAGCTGGTTGGGTGTCCACTTTAGAGTGAGGTTATCACCAGCCTGGTGGAGTGATAAGTAGCCCCGCAACACTTCCATGTCCTTCTTCTAGGGCGGGGGAAGGAAAAGGAAGAGGACAGGATATAATGTGAGACTTCAGGTGTGAAGGAGCACAAGACAGAGAGCAGAAAACTGAGGCTGTGTTCCTTAAACCTTTTTAATCTTAACTATTTCTTGAAGAATTTCTCTCTAACATTTAATATTTGTGGCTAAATAAACAATAGTCAGGGTCTGAAGGCCAGATGAAATGGCATTTCGAGAGTATCAAGCAATCAGAAGTCCAAACAAACACGCTCAACCCTCAGAAGTATGAATGGGTGCTGAATCCTCAAAAAAATGTAAAAAAAAAAAAAAATGTGTATGAAAGGTACAGGACAGCACTCCAATTATAGAGAGTATCAAGCTTCAGAATTGTGACATGTATTTATTGTAATCGCCAAACAAAGAATGTTAGGGGCTAATACTAATTACACATTACATAAACTTATCAGACCCGAAATTTGATGCTAACACTAACTGTTGTTGCTGGGTAATCACAAGTGACATGTTGTCCTTTATGTGGTAGTTGTCATTGTGTTTGATATTCAGTATTATCATTTCCCCCATTATGGCAGCAAGCTAGCTAAGACCTGGAGGTATGACATCAGTCAGAACAAACAATTTCATTAGTCCAACATATATTTCCTCAGGTAGAAATCTACTGAAATACTGAAATCGAGGTCTGTCCACATATGTTTTCCTCCACAGTAATGACCCACAGGGGTGTGCCAGTATTCATAAAAACCCCACAAAATCAGATTTTTATAAAATTTCTGTGCAAATTTTTTGGAAGAAAATCTGTGCTTGGTGTGAAACGGCTTTAAATCTCAACTTTATGGTTAAAGGTTGCAGATTGTTTGATGGGTGGATGTCATGATATGATTGGTTGGTACTACAGTACTATACCTAAGCATACTTTACATTTGTTTTACGGATGAAAACATGATTGGATTTGATAAAAGAATTTTAAGAAACTGATTTCTTCTTTAATAAACTGTTAAATAGGTGCACAATATGACAGAGAATGTGATGTAAACAGGTTAAAAAGACTTCTCTCATTTCATCTTGACTCTACATTAGAGAAATATTTACTCATATATTTATGACAGTTTAACACTCAGAAACTCAGCCTATCCGCTTCATCAGGAATTTCTGACAAGATTCAACAAAGGCAACAATGGTGTCTCCATGGCAGCACAAGCAAATAATGGAAAAAGCCACACACTAGATTGTGCTCCCATAAACATATACTGACTTTAATTATCACAGAGATTACATTTAACTAAATCTAGGTCCATGGGAGCATAATCTAGTATGTGGAATCTACTTTTTCAGTGTTTTGCATTATCTCTTATACAGCACCTATTGTTTATGCTAACCCTACAAGCAAATAACCCTCAGATCTGATCACGTTATTGAAAGCAGGTTTTCAGGGTTTTTTCCTATTCAAACCGGACAGGCTCCACGATGTTGCTCAACACTGCACATGTATATGTTACTAACATAGACAGAAACTATACTATGAAAAGCAGAGAGTAGATTATGTGCTACCATTTGGTATGTGTAGCATGCACTCCACTGAGTGGTGGAGTCATCTGTATGTGCACTCAACCACGTGTTAGCATGGTTCTGTCAAAGGCTGAGAATTGTGGGAGGCAAATATGTGCTCATTATACATTCCAGGGCCAAACATGTTGAAGCTTCTTGGTAGTGCAGAGCACATAGGCTACAGGCTGGACAAAGATGGCTTTATTTCAAAGATTACACATACAGAACACTCTGTGTGTGTTTGTGTGTGTGCAGCACAATAAGCTATAAAAATAATCATCATTTGAAATGTATCTATAGACCAGTTGAGTGGGAGCAAAGTGCTGTCTGTCTGTACTGCATGTATGTAGGCTTCCAAGCTGGATTTCTGCCTTCATCCTAAGTTTCCATCAAAAAAGTTTATATCAAAGGTCCAGTGTGTAGGATTTAGGGGCATCTATTTGCAGAAATGGTATATAACATTCATTACTATGTTTTCGTTAGTTTATATTTGCCTCTAAATAAGAATCATTGTGTTTCCGTTACATTAAAATGAGCCGTTTGTATT
This sequence comes from Epinephelus fuscoguttatus, assembly GCF_011397635.1. Taxonomy (NCBI): domain Eukaryota; kingdom Metazoa; phylum Chordata; class Actinopteri; order Perciformes; family Serranidae; genus Epinephelus; species Epinephelus fuscoguttatus. Next base: position 39,663,880 of record NC_064756.1, on the reverse strand, counting down.
GCCGTATGTACATATGAGGCGAGCTCTCTTTCAGGGAGTCCACATGTTGTAGCCCTGAACAAACAAACCAAACACTGGCTCTAGATAGGGCCATTGGTGTTTTTGCATCCTGTAGTTTGTAGTTCGTATTTCTCCTTCACACTTGGCACATAGGAGAAGTTTCAGGTCTACAACCTCACAGCTAGATGCCACTAAATCCTACACGCTGGACCTTTAAGTCAAGACAGCTGGGATGTAGAAGCACAGCGTTTAGCCGTAACATTTAGAAGAGTGTTCACTTCAGATGAACTTAAAAATCAGTGTAAAATATGTCAGAGCGACAGTAAATACATGTTTTTGATCATATGCATTTAGTCAAACCTCCATCATCTCCTCCCTCACTGATTCACTGGACCCACTACAATGTGATCCCAGGCCAAACAGGTTAACAGACAATGCAATCATCCTTGCCCTCCCTCCCTAGTTGTTGTTCATTTGACAATAAATAATGTGAAACTTGGAATAAACTAAATAAATCTAATTCTTCACTGGCTGAACTTGTACACAATGCTGTATTAACTCTTACAACCCCCGTGTGCTTTTTTTGAGGTCTTTGGGGACACATGATGACACATTTTAAAATATAAAAAAAATTGTTCATTTCTAAGTTCAGTTTTCACTTGTGCAATATTTTCTCTTGGCTGTCCTCATAAACATGCATTAAAGAGTCAGTTCACACCCATGCAGATAGTTTTGAAAGATATTTCTCTCAAATATCTACCTCCTAAAAATGCGGTGAGGGCTAATGGAGTTTTGTTTATGGTGCTAACCACTTTGAAAAATTACATTTAAAATTGCAACATTTCCACATTTAGAGACTGTGTCCCTGACAGTCTGGGTAACAGAACGACAGAACGCACTGTCAACTGTTTTCAGGACTTGAAACTACTGCAACTGAAAACTACAAAATGTGCTGATTAATAACAAGTAAGAGATAAAAATGATGACAGCCTATATCTGATGTAATTCGAGATATATGAGCAGGCTACATTTTTGCTGTTACTCAGTTACTCAGTTCATGGAGACAGGTTTCAGGAATTAAGGCCGGTCAAAAGAGCTGACTTGTGTTTTACTACACATCTAATATCAATCAGTATTCAGGTCGGGTTCAGGAGTAAAAGAAAAGATGATAAGGACGAGCCTATTTTTGAACCAACTTTTTAACACAAATGTCAAATGCAGCACAGATAATTCCAGGTTAATGCATCGGGTGCTGGTTCTGTGAAGTTATGGGGGGTTTCTAACTTAAAGTTCAATGCCGGACCTAGCAAATTCAGTGCCCCAGGGAAGCCTCCCCCCAGGCAACTGCCTATGTCCCTTATAGTATGAGCCCCCTCTGGTTTAGGTCCAGTAGATAGTCACACAGAAACATAAAGGTACTGATTATAAAAGCTGGTCACAAAGTGAGAATGTGCCTTCGTACCGGTTGCACCAGGACGTTGTTTTTGCCATAAAGAAGGTGTGTTCTGGAGTTTTGGTGAAGAGACTCCACATACTCCCTCGCGGATGCAGCAAACCTGTCCTCTGACATGCTGCCACTGGACTGCCTCTTGCGGATCTAGAAAAGAAAAGCCAACTTTTACAACTAATAAGTTTTCCCATCCCACGCCACCTCAGAGATCAGGTGTACACACCATGCACCCTACATCTCCTGAAAACTGAAGCAACTGATCTATTAGCAGCCTCCACTCTCACCCCAAGAGCAGGCCGCCGGCCAGTTGTTGTGTCTTGGCCCCGGTGGGCCCCGTGGATACGGTGGCGCTGAACTAGCTCATTGGCTGAGGGGTCTGTCCAGAAATGATCAGACGTCTTCAGTTTGGTGTATTCCAAAGCACAGGGCCCCACTAAAAACAAAGCACATACACATGTAGATCCATTAACAACACACTCCATCATCACTTCAAATCAGTGCAATTCCTCAGTTCTAATATTTGAAAGTTTACTACTTAGCTGAAGAGAATTTGAGTTGAGTTTATCAAATGGATTTTTTAGCACTTTGAGCACCACAAGCCATCTAGTTCAATTTTTTTTGGAGAAAAGACAAACATCTCTACAGCCAACATCTTCAGCACTCGGCAACTCACACCAAAACAATCTAGACTGATAAACAGCACTACAGGTAAGAGAAAAAATATGCATTTTTGATTTGGGGGTAAACTGTCCCTTTAAATTTATTTCCCAAAGACCTCAGATGCTTAATGTAATGAAAATTGTGCCTTGGTACAAGACCTGAAAATAGCTTCTTATGGCCATGAATCATTATTTAAAAACAGTGCAAGCCTGGTGTTATTTTTTATTGTTTTTGTTGTCGATAAATCCAATGAAAAGACAAAAAACAACACATTCAAAACTTCTTCTTTCCTGACACCATCTGTGACACTCAGCTTTGAGCCCACTTCCTCTTACTGAGGACTTTAATCATTACAAACAGCTCATGAGTACACAGTGCTATTTTTTTAAAGGCTCAGCAATTTCCAAAAAACATCTGGACAGTTTTTAACAAATGTTACTCAAACAGGAGGAAGTAGTGCATTTGTTGGGGACTTCACCCACTTTTCACCCACTGATTAATTTAGTTGAGTGCACTAGAGTGAGTATTTGGGGCAGCAGGGCGGTGTAGGTGGGATGAAACCAAAATAAACGGCTGTGTGGCTCGTCGATGTGTTTTAAAATTCATGGACAACAATGGAGGTCCGCTGCACAGGGTAATAAGATATATCAGGATTTTGATCCATAGATAACACTTGTTTAATAGACCAGTTCATTAATGGTTTGGATCTTTTCATGAGATTTGTTGATGATACAAATATATATAGAATATCATGAGGCGTATCCTTTAGTTTACAGAACCATTTGAAAAAAAAACTGCAAGTCTGATGAAATAAAATGCTTTGTAATTCTAGTTTAAGTGCGGGCTAGTGTTCTTAAGTGACCATCATAATTTGCAGACAAATATAGCAGACAAATATGTAATGAATGTACATGATTCAAAGCAGCAGATCACTTCAACAATGACCGGCTGACAACATTCAAAAGTATTCCCAACTCATTCTCATTTCCAGGTCATCAAATACTGACACATGGGAGATTGACACCAAAGACACCCTTTAGCGTCTTTATAGGATGCACCAACCCAGTCTCACTCTGAAGTCATTGAATACTGGCACTTGGGCAGTGGCTGGTTGCCTGCACCAGTGGGACAACAAGAAAAGTTATGGTGGCAGAAGTCTAAGTTGGGCAGGTAGGACAGGTGGTGGATGGATCCAACAACCACTGACTTTCACCTGGGAGGCTGGTGTTCCCTTCCTAAATGATTGTAAAGCCAAACCCTGTTGTTTTTCCTAAACCTAACCATGTGCATGTGCTGGCTATCTCTGCTCCCTCCACCTCTTCATCCTCCCTGTGGTCTATTCTGACTGGACACAATATACTTGTGTGTATTTGAATGTGTGTATGTTAACAGCAGAAAAACATTGACTTAACTAGTTTTTTGGAGTTAAGTTTATGAAGTATACTGCAGATTAAAATTGCTTTATTTTTGTGTGTGTTGTTGTATCACAATGAGAATGATGCAACAAAAGAAATGGAGCTACTCACAGTTAGAAAACACTGTAGAAGGTGGTGCAAAAACAAAAATTTAACTACATATATAAATACATTATTTTAAAATTGGAAGTGTAAGGTTGCAGAGTCACATATTGATTGATATCTTAAGAGTACATAAACACTTCATCAGCCAAAGAAAGGCTTTGAGCATTGGCGCACAGTACATACTTTATTAGTAGATGTTTCTAATGTAAAATTTCGACACAGGAATGTACATTTCTCTCCCAGCTGTTCCTCACTTGTCCACCAGGTGTCCTCAGTGTGTTGTGCTGCTCTGCACACCTGTTGCTGTTTCCCTCATCAGACCTTGTTAGCTGCTCTTTGGCTGTGCTGCACCTCGTTACCTCTTCAGTCAGTGAAGATCCAGTGTTTGTTTTGTCTCACTGTTCATGTTGTCTCCTCTGGTTTAGTCAGCTAAGCTCTTAGTTTTCTGGTCCTGCCACACTGCATGTGTGTCTCTGTTTCTCTGCCTATTAACCGCGGTGTCTGGTTCCTCTGCCTGCTGTTTGCCTTCAGCTCCTGCTGCCACACTGTCAGTGGAGGTGGCACTAAATCGTCTGCTCTTACAAAATAGCTCTGAGGCTGAATTTGTGGTCATTTTTATGATTCCATTTCCTGGAACGACTGTATAATTTGTTTACCTAATAGTAGATTTTGCATGAATATGGGAGCATTTGTTCTGGTTTCATACTTTTTGTTACTGGCCTCTGGTAATTTTGGCAGTTAAAGCACAGTGTGTATACTCACCCAGTAGGGCTGCCAAGATGGGCCCGAAGACTGAGTCATGCATCAGAGCTTCCCTCTCATAGTATTTACTGCAGAGATAAAAACACAGGAAAAAAGTGAATCAAAGGAGCACATTATCAGAAGCGTTGTGGGGAAGCAGTCAGAACTTGGCTTTGGGAACTGGAAGGCGGCTGGTTCAACTCCAGCAGACTAGTTGCTGCAGAGGTACCCTGGAGCAAGGCACCTAACCACCAACTGTCCTAATGTGTCAGCCCATCACTGCCATCTGTGTGGTGCTGTGTGTGTGTGTGTGTGTGTGTGTGTGTGTGTGTGTGTGTGTGTGTGTGTGTGTGTGTGTGTGTGAGGGAAAAAAATTGAATTTCCCCCAACATGTACACATACTTCATTTCCAAAAAAGCTGTTCAATAATCTCCAAAGTAAAGGGGGCAGAATTTGCTTCTTTTTATAGCTTGAAACTGGTATAATTCACCTCTCAAAAATAGATGTTCAGTACTGACTGATTAATTTTGAATTTGGGTATAAAAACAACATTGGTCAAACCAGAGGAAAGCACATACTGCAACACTTGACTGGACACTGGACCTCACCGTTTAGATAACACATGATTATACAGTTAATGACTAATGACTTCTATAAGACCTGAGACAATTAACAGTGTGTGGATTATTTTTCTAATAAAATTTTATCTTTTTATCCTTGTGCTCATCACACAGGTGTCTCGGGGGGGGTTTGAGCTGCAGTGATGAAATCAGTGTAAAATAGTGACACTATCACTGCAGACTAAAATAAACTTTGCGTAAGTTAAAATCCTGCTAAAATCATGTGTTTAGTGTTGTACATGATCTCTGTGTTTGTTAGAAGCTCTGTTTTAAAACCAGTTCTCTTGGACTGCGGAAATGGAGGCGAAACTGGTGGAGTTGTGAACAAGCCTCTGTGTTAAATTCAGCATGTATCTGATCGGCCAACCAGCACTAATTAGAAATCGTAATTTTTGAAACGGCCCACCTCTCATTCCTACAGTCGCCTCCCACTAAAATAGCACAGCTAACCGACGGAGGCTGATGGCAAGTTGAGGCAACAGAATCCAAAATGTAAAGTTTGCTATCTTTAAAATATTAATTAGGTGCAGTATCGACAAGACTACTGTCGACATATGACACCTTGTGTTTCTTGAGTTGTGAGTTTTTGCGGACATGTCGTTAATATATCAGATTTCCAAAAGAGAGTTTATTGTAATATTTTCAATCAGGATGGGAAATAACCTCAAACAGAATCTTATTAGAGTCTTGCAAATGGTGACCCTGCAAGAACGTATAGTGTAAAAACTCACTTGTTTTTAGATTTGAGAGGCTATCAGATACTTTTTTAAAAGTATTTTCAAAGTCTTTTTAAAGTGTTTTAGTGCATTAGTTAGAGATTAGGCATTAGTTAAACTTGCCTCACAGTTGTGGCTACAGGTCTACTGAGGTTGTTTGTTGAGAAATGAGTATCTGTTAGATTTCCTGCTGTGGGACTGTTGAACACTTGCTCTTTATTTTTGAGGGACTGACAAAGAACTTGACATTTACCACGGATGCTTCATTACATTAGATGACCCACACCGCAGTTGTCTGAACATGATGTCCAGTTGTCAGCAGAAACAACAAACCTAAATCAAATAACACTGTCCGAGTTTTAAGGTGAGTTTTTGTCCATTAAGTGTGATTCAGGTTGTCATGTCTGTGAACCCCATCAGTGCACTTCATGTTTGAGGCTTTGATCAGTGAAGTGGTGGTGCATCATTTCGGTCTGGCTGACGCACCCACTGTGCTCAGCTTGTTGAAGCACACAGTGGTTGTTAGCCAGACAGAGCACAGAACAAAGCACCCAGAGGGAGAGCACCGGAGAAGAATGGAACACTAAATAGGTAATTCAGGGGACTGTTCATCATTCAACAAAGCCTGGTGTGGGGTGCTGTGAGTCACTGCTGTGCAATGCTGGAGAGTGAAGAATAAAACAAATCACCTGGAGTTGTCCACAATGTACTGAACTATCTTGTCCAGAACTTTCTCGAAGAGCGCCGTTCGGACCCAGATGTGTTTAATGGCCTGGGCAGAGAGGGGCTGAGGGGGGCGGCTGGTGGTGGACGAGCCCTGTCTCCTCAGAGGTTCATGGCCGACACTCTGGGTTCTCCTGCAGGGCACAAAGCACAGGTCAATAAACAAGCACATCTACAGAGAGGGGGTCATGTCTCTATCAGGTGGCCACCTCTGGGGCTGAAATGAAGCCAAAAACTGCAGTTCAACCTAAGGCTGACTCTAAAGCAAATCAATCCCCATAGTCCCCCAGGTTGAAATGCCCAACTTTGCAGCAGCAGAAATAAACATGTTTACAGCCTGGTACAAAAAAAATTGTTTTGGTCTCGATAGCAAATTTCCCCATTCATGACAACTGTTTGCAGGGTAAATGTTTATATAACTCACCCATTTAAATTTTATTAAGGCTTAAAGTTCCACATAATTAAGGGCGTGGCTACTTTGAGTGACAGGTGGGTGCCATCCGTTGACAAGTTGCTACCAAGTGAACAATGTTAGTAAGGTAACATAACCAAGGCATAACCCTAGATTCAGAGTACAATTGTAGCTGTAAGCAAGCTGTTAATTGTTATGTTAGCTTGTTGTTAAGTCAGCTAAAAAAGTCTTGCTCAATGTTTGGCTGCTAAAAGACCCTCTGAGGAGTCAGATATTCCTTTTTTCTGATAATTATATTTTGTTTTTATGGTTTTAAGAATTTTTTCGCTGGCGTAAGTTGGCATCAGCATTATGACAGTGCTTACCAAGTTAGAAACTAGCTTTACGGTTATCTACACCGCCTCTGCCAAATGTGGTCACTGCTGGCTCCAAAAATCCAAGAGGGCGACGACCAAAACGCCAAGCCCAGCACTCAAGTGTGCTGGGCACTGAAGCCAATTTTCATAGTGGCAAAGCAGTCACTTAATGCCCTGCGGCCCAAAAAGACTTTTTCCCACTGCCTTATATGGCAAAAGAGAAGTCTAGAAACTACTGGGCACATTTTTGAAATGTTTTGAAATTGTTTCACTATTAGGTTTTCATCCATTTGGTCTGATAACATTTGGAAAGTCTAGAAGAGCCACATGACTGAATTCTTTTACCTCATTCAAGTTAACAGAGTGCTAAACTGAAAGTAGCCAGCTTGGCTAGCAGAGGTCTCTATTGTTCCTGCTCTGTGAGTAGCACAGTGCAGAAGGAGTGCCGAGGCTTTAAAACGAGAGTCCACGCACCAGGGCTTGATGTTACAGTGGCTATATCCATGATTAATGTTGCTAATGTCCTATCAGCTTAATGAAGACCTCATTAACTGATAATGTGTAATGTAAGATGTTAATTGTGGTCTAATGTAAGCAAACAAGACAGGAATTGAGAGTATAACAATCTGCACAGTGTAATTAGATACTGTTTCCAACACACAACATCTTAGTGCTGTGATTTTGCAGAGATACATGCAAAAATAACTTATGTACACTAAGCAAAAGAAATAGTCTTTGACCATCAGGAGGCAGCATTAAACAGCATAATGAGTTGTTAGAGACTGCAGTTCATTACAGCTCATCATTACTTGTAACAGCTGAACACTGGTTTGGTTTCCAATAAAGCTGTACCATGTCCGACACAAGGTGCCAATTTAAGTTGGAAATCAGCCTGCTGAAGTGTTTCATGAATATGGAGGCAGAGAGATGCCTGATGCCAGCCTGAAGAGAGGAGCACTTTCATCCCAGACTGAGTTTGATCCCTAGCACTTCTACAGCAATCAGACAAAACCATTCACACACCCACTTCAACAAGCTAATGAATGTGTGTGTCTGCCGAGGGGAACTCGGCTGCCACAGTCACGATGTTAGCATTCCTCCAGCATTTGTGTGTGTGTGTGTGTGTGTGTGTGTGCTAAGTCACGATTTTTGCAGTCCCCTACCATTTTGAGAAAGCGCGTGTGTGTGTGTGTGTGTGTGTGTGTGTGTGTGTGAGACAGTACTCCAGGGGATGGGGGGGCATCAGGATGATGTCAGAGATAAGACAGAATGCAAAACAGACAGGCTCTTCCTTTTCCTATTAAAAGCTGCAGTGTCTTGCAGTGTTCTATTGACATGAGACATGAGCATCTCTCCTGTATACTTTATGTATAAATTCTATTAAAGTTTCAACGAGGTACAACTTACATTTGTTGTGAATGGTACTGTATTTAATTTCTATACACAGTCTTTTCCACACTACTGACAGGGCCAAAGGATGATACTATCAGTCTGTTAGTTGACCTGGTGAGTGTTTGATTTGAATGACCATTGACTTCTCATCTAAAAAAAGTATTTTCTGGTTTAATGACGATAATAATTCTGATTGTGATAATGATTATGATGAATATTATAATTATCATTTGTCGTCTTCCACCACGATTGCTGTAGGCTGGAATGAGCTAGATTCATAAAATTTGGCCCAAAAATTGGGTCAAGGGTTAGGGTTAGAGGATGGCCCAAAAATTGGGCCAAATTTCATGAATCTAGCTCATTCCACACAAATGCACAAATGCTTCCTCAGAAATATGACCTCAGTCAGCCCCAAGGTGGTGCTGAAATTAACACCCAAAAATACAATTTTGGTAAGGTCACGCCCCTCACACCCTAAGTCCGACTGACTTCAAAATCTGGGCAGCCTGTTCTCTTTTCAGAGTTGTCAAATATAGTGGCCTGGTCATTAATTTCCACATCAGACACTGACAAAAACGTCCTTTTGCGGCAGTATGATACTCTGTCGGGCAGTGTCAGTTCAAATGCTACAGGACAGTGCCAGTTTGAAACACCACCAGATAACAATGTAATTTAAGGACTGGGAAAGTCTGTATAGGCTGAGCAGGAGGGGTCTCACAACAGCAGACTTTCACCGAGGAGGCTGTTGTTGACTTCCTGTAGGAATGTTGAGCCAAACCATGTTTTTTGCTAAACCTAACCACATGCTTTTGTTGTACAGTGAAATAAATGTAAATATGAGCTGTTTAACAACGTTGTACATTTATTTTGAAAAACACTGTACGCATGTAACGAGCAGAAACTATATTTCTTGTGAAAATTGAAGTATATTTTGGAAAGACACAATGCATGTACGTAACAGACATGAATTGACATGACGTCCCAGAATTTCAACAGTAGATGCACCCAGGATACCTAGCGCGTCCTGAGTGAATGTACATACAAGCCCACTGACCAAACAATCATATGTGATGACTTAGGAGTGGGTTGATTTGGACACATATCCAGCTCAGTGTGCTCTACAAAAAACCCTTTTCAACCATATAGGTTTGCCAGGATGGATTAATTGCTAAACTGCATAATATGAAAAACAGTAATGTGACATGTACATTTTGAATTTTGACTGTATCAATAACAAATTTGGTAAAAACCATTGCGGCATGGAGCTACACAGCTGTATTATAAAGTAGCAACATCAGTCAAAAAATATAAATCAAAAAGTCTTCATAAAGGGTGGGGCTTGCAGGAAAAAGGCTCGAACTCAAGTAGTGAGAGAGCAATCCTGATAAAACTCAGTGGAGGCATCCTGCAATAAGTCCTAAACAAACTCACCAAGCTTCATTCATATCCATTTAAGGGGGGAGAAATGGTGAGTGTCATGATGAAACAAGTGTGTGACTGAAGTGACCTGACTCAGTTTTGCGAAGCCCCACACCCCTCGTTGTTGCTTGTGGCTTTGATTTTGGCAATTTAGCTACTTTCTTCTGTTGGCTGAAAAACAGGCTTGAACCCAGAAATGTCACTTGAGACTATATTACTCAAAATGTTATTGTTTGTGCATGTATTTGTTCATTTATTAATCTTTCTATTCTGCAGCCAATATAGGTATAGGTATAAAACACAATGGGTTGGTGGTCTTTTTCTGCATGCCAATATGGTCATTCTGGAGCAGAGCTATCAGGATTTCGCCAGAGTTGTACCTTGTATGGTTCATGTAACAAATAAATGTGTGTTTGACCGGTTTATTCCTCACAAACAAGTAAACAATGCATGTTGATGCCAGGACTTGGAGAGAAAAGGGATTACTAATAGGACGCTGGCTTGGGTGTGCTGCTTACATCCTTAACATGCACACAAGCAGCCCTGTTTGTGCACATTGACTTTGCTATAATTGCATTGGTATCAAGGAGACTTTTTCCTTCCTGTGTCTGTTTTCTTCCTTTGTGGCTCAGAAGTAGTTAACTTGGGCAGAACCACCATTCTGAAGAAAAGGGGCACCAGGGATTTCTACCACTAGGAAGTACGGAAAGTTTAGTGTGCCATTTCAACCTTTACAACAAATGAGTCATTATACTAATTATCATTATACCCTAAAGTATACTCACACCTTAACTATGATGCTACAGAAAGCAAATCCTGTCAATATTCATAAATGTGAGATTGTAAAATCACTGCCTGCCATTAGACGCAAAAGAATTGTTAATACTTTTAGCTCACTGAGCTCAATGAATAGATAAAACGTACAATATGTTTTTTTTTTTCTGCTGCTTGGAGTCTCTCGATCCAAACAATAACAAAAAACAGATCAATGTCGTCACTGCAGTTAGTTTCTCCCTGTTAAACTATCTCAGTGTTCATCGTTCAGGGAATTTTTACTGGGACCGAATTATCTACAGAGGTCTCTTCCTCTCCAGAATAAACAGACCAGGTCATTTCAAGCGGTAGCAACCCTGAGTAAAGCAATTTCATATAAATATCAGTGTTTCTTAGATGCTGTTTGGCTCTTCACAGAGGGGCTACTAGCCCTGCTTGTGCGAATGTGTGCTCACCTTTTTTCTCTGAGAACTTAAGATCCAGATGTTAGGGAGGTTTTAACCAGGAGCCAAATTACCCTCAGAGGTCTCTTCCTTTCCAAAACAAATGGACTCAGTGATTTAAACCACTAAAAGCATTGAATAAAGTTGTTTCATGTTGAAAATAGGTTTTTCTTTGACTCTGTTTGGCATGGCAGGGGCTGGAGCCAAGCTGCCGCTAACATTAGCTTCAGACATCCCATGCCTTAAAATTCTTCATCCAGTTAAAATATATTGTTAAAAAATGACCTAGACCAAAAAAGTGAATTGTTAAAATGTGGCTTAAATCTGGATAAAAAGTCCATTTTTGACAGCTTCTTGCAGAAAACCACAATTGTGATGCACGCAAATGACATAGACCATGTCCTTAATTATAGTTACAGATTTCCCTGGGTCTGAACAGTATTGAAAACTTTTGGATAATGTAAGTACACAACTCAACAATCCATATCACACTGCTCCAGTTGTTAAAAGATATTTTAATGCAAAAAAAGAGTTACATATTATATTTTTGATGACTCCAACAAAAAGGATACAGCTGGGAAATAAGGAAATAAGGAAGAAGCAACTTTCATGGTCAGGTTTCTCTGAATGGGTATTTTGATTTTGGACATTTGATGTATATTTTTTTAACATTAAATGTGAATATCACATTACACCATTGTGCATACATACATTATTAAGAAACCAGCACAATAAAATTAATCATGCATTCTATGATGATGTTTTGCCTCTGAGGATCTGTTCACATGAGTGTATAATCTCTTTGTAATTACAGAAGGCTTGATCAAATGTGTAAATCTCCTCTATGGAAACATTTCTTCCTGCAGTGTTTTGTCTCTCCTTCTCCCCACTGTGCTCTGTTATCGCTCTTTACAAAAATGTAAAATGTCAACAAATGTCAACATGTAGCTAACTGAATTGATTATAGTGATTACAACCAGACTGCATCTGGAGCTGACAAATGAATATGAATGTGAAAAGGAAGGGTGATTTTTTTTTTAGGTCTCTGAATTTGATTTAGCATCTCTTCATATGGAGGGACCAACAAGGTTTTAACAGCCATGATCTACAGTTCTTGAAAGAAACGGTATCTGTTTTGTGTGTGTGTTTGAGTGCTATAAACAAAAATACTGGAGGTGTTTCAACATAGATGATGGTGTATGGGAGACAGTGTGGGTGAGTTGTAAAGAGTCCAGGATGCTTGAAAAGAACTAGTTCATACCAAGTGTTCGGGTAAAAAGAATGAAAAAAGGAAGCCTGAGAGAGAAACTCAGCTGTGCTTACATTCACACCTCCACACACCTGTATACTGGCTTTGTGAAGTGCATTGTCTGTTTTAAAAAGTTTTGTTTTTGGTGGTGGGAGTGTGCCCACCTGTGTGTGCATCCACCTGTGTGTGTGTGTGTGTGTGTGTGTGTGTGTGTGTGTGTGTGTGTGCACATCGAGGTGGAACTCAGCCGTGCGCGATACAGAGAGCAGAGGAGAATTGGAAATGCGCGACCATGTAGAGACAGAAATGACATGCCATCATGTAATTAAGATAAATAACATAAGGCTATTTAGTTTGTTTAAGGACAAGGTATAGACCTGTTCTATAGGAAAGGTAACCTTAAATCACACATACAGCCAGCAGCAGAATCAACTCACCGCCACCGAAACGCAGGGCTCTGTGCGAGCACCTGCCACAGCGAGCTAAAATGCCATCTGCAGTGACCCACAGACTCCACTACAAGCTCACTGACTGTAGAGAAGGTGACTAGCCTTATGCTCTAAAACCAGCCGCTGGCGATTTGACCAGCTGAGTTGCAGATGACACCATCAGCCAGCTTGAGTTGAGCTCAGACCAGCCAGTTTACCTTGCTGCAAATTTTCTTTGCAACGTTCTACAACGGTTTCATTGCAAATCTTTGGTCTGAACTGGTCTTAAAATCACACACTGTAGCAGCATGATGCCGCCATTGTTTGGTTCTGTGTAAAAATGTAAAGGAGGCATAAAGAAGGGATTTTGTAGAGTCCCCGTAGCGCGATCTGTGTGTAAAATAAGCATCTGTTTCCCTGGCGCAAAAGGGGAAACAATTAGCAACAAAAACAAAATAAAGAACAAGAAGAGAAACAGCCATCGGCCAAATTGATAATTTAAACAATACCCAAGCAGAATTTCAAAATTTGGTATATCCCTAATAGCATGTAACTAACAGCTAAAACTACGAAAACAAGAGCTCAGTGGAATTATCCTTGAATGTTTTTGAGAGCTGTTGCCACCGCAGATCTGCTGCTTGCACTGCAGGATGGGAAATGAATGCAGATGACATGCTAGTTTTGCTCTTTACTCAGTGTGTCAGCAAGAGAGGAAGACAGGAAAAGAGGATGGTTTGTTGCTAATTCATCACCGTGCTGTCTTGATAAGAAAAAGATTAAAAGAGGAGTTGGAGGAGGACATTTGTACAGAAATACATCACAAGGAGACAAGGAACCATGGCAGGGTGTCAACTGACAGCCTTTGGCAAAGACAAGCTCAAACACAGCCTCTTCACCAAACCTGCCCCTGGCACACATACACATGCGTGCACACACACAGAGACACACAGACCCACACACACGCACACACACACATGCACACATGCACACGCGCACACACACACACACACACACACACACACACACACACAGACACACACATGATCCAGTCCTGCTCCGCTGTAATTACCATTCACTTCACCGCAGTAAGTCTTGATTCCACTGTTGATATCTGCTCATAGTCTGTCTTTCTGTCTCTTGTTTCCCATCATGCTCTATGCTTCTTGCGCCGCCAGTTGCGCAACCCACGTTGCCATGGCAACCAGGGTAAATGAGAGATGGAGCCCTGAGGTGGGATGACAGGGAGAGGGGGCAGGGTGGGAACATGTGTGTGTGTGTGTGTGTGTGTGTGTGTGTGTGTGCGTGCGTGCGTGTGTGTTCATGCATGTATGCATTGTTGTGGCGGAGGGGTGCGACTTGTGCAAAAGCAGATCCATACACAATAACAGGCTTTAATGTTGTGTGTCTGGGGAAATAAAGGCCAATGAGATGTGACAGATGCATGAGAGATGGCAGCTGATATGAAGACGGAGAGCTGAGCGCCCAGCGTACCCAAACACGTTTAACTCCCGATATACATCACATCACGCAGCCATGTTGCAATGACGTCTTGCTACACATTCTCTCTGTGCTTTATTGTTTGTGCATCGGTGGTGTGTGTATATGTGTGCGGTGTGTGTCCTTGTTGTCAAAAGCTTTCACTTCTCCATTTGGAAACCTCTCTCTGCAGCCCTGAAGAGACATGTGGTAGCCATGTGGCTCAGGCTAATGGACAATTAATGGGCTTGCAAACAGCTAGGCTTGTGCCTAAGTGCCTGCAGATACAGCACTTTATCATACTATGTGTACACACATGCACGCAGAAATACATATGCAAACATGTAAGCAAGTATACACACTAGCGTCCCTCATGTGCACACACACACCTGGAAACAGGCCTGAGGCTTATCACAGTGTGCACACAGATTGCTCAGTTTTTGTAAACACTCAGCTGACCAGTGATTGTGTTACAGTGATGGAGTGTAACTGTATGTTTTACATGGAGATAATGACCTGGTGTACAGGAAATGACAGAAAGTGGATGATGTCTAAATAAATATGTGTTTGCATTAAAATTGGCACAAAATAAGTACAGGTGGTCACCGGGGAGTTTCAGCCCCTGAAAAATCCCAAAATTGAGCAAATTATTTTCTATTTATTGCATGTTGAAAAATATAAATTGAGCAACAGCACCAAAAATGTAACTTAACAGGTGGCTAATATATATGTCACTGGTGCTGCATGGATGAAATAATAATGTGGCCAATACAAAAAAACACACACAAAACAACAAATACAATGAAGAATAAACTCTGCTTAGGCATTCATTTGGGAGATAATGTCAGAAAAAGTCCTCACATTTTGAAACTTTGAATTTTGTTTAAGGACTTAGGAGGATATATTGGCAGAGATATGATATAGCAAATATGTTTTCTTGATCTGATTATAAAAATTGTGCTTTCGTCACCTTAGAATGAGTCATTTACATCTACATAGGGAGCGTGTCCTCATCTTCGGAGATTGCCATGTTGCACTGCCATGTTTCTACAGTAGCCCAGAACAGGCAAACTAGGCAGGACTATTTGTGTTTTCGCATCAGCCACCATAGTCCACAGTCCCTCCGCATGAGAGCTTCAAAAAAAATACTGATTTGTAATATTCTGTTTTATTCAGTGTTTTCACTGGTTTAAATCACCTGGTCCCTTTGTCTTGGAGAGCAAAAGACCTCTGCAGATAATTCAGCTCCCGGTAAAAACCTCCTGAACAATGGACACTAAAGGAATTCTAAACTGGAGAAGTCTCAGCTGGTTGCAGTCTGCAGTCCTAACTGCTAGATGCCACTAAAGCCCCCTAAATCTGACACCTTCAATATGTTTTCAATGCATTTCTAAAATATTTCACAACATACAGGATGTGTGCTGTTGTTGTATCTGTACAGGTTTGTCATCTGTCTAAATCCAAACATTACAGTGTTAACTTTCACTTTAAAATGCACTCTCTCGCGTGTCTCTGTCGATAAGCAAGTGATGCCCTCTTGTTATTCTAAAATGGAGAAAACTGGCAAGCTGTACTGAACAGATAATCATGACAGAAAACCATCAGGGAAGTAATGTGAGGACACATTTTGGATTCAACACCATAGATACATAAACCACGAATAAAGGTAAGGCTGTTTGCTGCCTTGGTGCAGTAGTGTTACCACAACAACAAATGTAAAGTCAGCTGTTAGCTTGTCACTCCACTGAAGCAGCACACATGAACATAATTCTACAATGTAATTTATGATAATTTTTAACACTATGTACTGAATTACAAGGACATGTGAATACAGTACAACAGCTCTTTGTGCAGACTGTCAGAGGTGTTGATTTAACTCTTATTAAAATAAAGATGAACATCTTAATCTATTTAAGCTATCATATAACCAAAAACTAAAACTGAACATTATTTCTCATTCTTTCACAGCAGACACACAAAGTAGTCATAGCAGGAAAAGCTGAGGTGTTGCTGATGATATTAATAAGGGCTGCATTACTATAGAGTCACAGGAGCGTCATATAAAAGATTCTGTAAAATCATATAGAAATAAACGTGAAAATATACAAAGGAATAAATAAAAGATCAGGGAAGTCAATAAAAAATGTGGAATATAGACAAATAAAAAATAAAAAAAAATGTTTTTTACACTTTTTTCATTTATTTTCTCATGTATTTGTTCATTTATGTCTTTTTTATAAAATATAAAAATAGGTTAAAAAAATACAAAATGTAGTGAATAGTGAGAAAATAAGTAATTTGTGTGAGATAAATAAATATATATTTTTTAAAATATAATTAAATACATAAATAAATTAACAAATAAATGTGAATGGAAATGGAAATGCTTAAAATTAATCTTTTTTTAATTTATCTCTAAATTTCCACATTTATATATTTTTTATTTCTCATTATATTTCAGCTATCTTATTTACCTACCCTTTTTAATTTGTTTTTTGTTTTGTTTTATTTCCTCTTTATATTTCAACATTCATTTTCTTGTTCTTTTACATGTTTATTCTTTTTTATGGCACTTCTATGACTATACATTACGTGTCGGTGTAGAAGTATCAAGGTCCTGGTTATGTTGCATTCTGCCCCAGTGGCTTCATGGCTTCTTTGGACAATAAAAACAAAATGAGCAGAGCCATTTTTAATATTATTCTTTGCACCTGTTCCCTACCTGCTATGGCAAGTCAAAATCTCTGCTGTGAAAAAGCTACAAGTAGTCACAAAGACAGGATGTATTACAGATGTATTATTGGACCCCAGGTGTTCCTGTTATTGTGTCCATCCCATATAAAACTACCCCTGATCGTAAATTTATTGTAGCTGATGTTAATTAGTTTATGTTCTGGTGCATAATTGAAGCTACACTACGAGTCTTATTATCCTCATCACAAAGTGGGCTGTAATGGAGAAGAGTGTCTCTTCCTCTCTAATTAAGGCGGCAGATTCACTCAATTTGTGCAAATTAAATTCTGATTGTGGTGTCAGGTATGGTCCCTGCTGGGAACACTCCAATCAGAAATAGATGAATTGAAAGTTTAACATGAAATCAAAACTGTCTCTTAAAAAGTATTTACTGAACGCATACGCACTGCTGCATAGGGACAAGTTGGGATGAATTCATTCAAAGAAAGTACATTTAAAGGAAGGGAGGGGGAGAAGAACTCTGTGACCAACCTGGTGAGTTCTGATTGCTGCTGGAGTTGCTCTTGCACTTTACGGCAAACCTCGCCAGCTGTTTCATAGACTTTGCCGACTTTGGTGAAGAGGGCAGCGATCTTGTCACTGCGGAGAAAACCGGCTGCCCGTCTCTTCAGCAGGTGACCCAGGCAGGCCTCGATGGCAGCTGAAGAGAGAGGACAAAAGATGGGAGCGGTAATTTTAACATGAGGAAGGCAGCTGGTATGAGAAATTGTTAGCAAAATGAAAATAGGGAGGACAATAGAAATAACTGGTTAAAATACATTAGTGTGAAACGTTCACTGAGCCCATAAGCAAATAGATTTGTAGAAGTACTTCCTCAATTTATCAGAAAGAGCAAGACAAAGCTCAGGCTTCGCAGGCAAAAGCATTTTGGGGTCCATTGAGCATGTGCACTACAGCCCTAGAAACTTGCTTCATGGGGTTGACTGACTTCCTGCACAGCTGAATGACTCGAAGTAATGAAGCAGTTCCTCTAACAGTGATCGTGATTGGAAAATGTATTTTTGGGCAAGTGTGTCATGTGATCCTGCAACACTGTGTGTGGTCATTCAGCCAAAATGGCCTCACAGCTCAAAGCCTTTCCTGAGAGCTAGGTTTATCTTCTTTGGAGTGTAGATCATGCAAACTGTGTGCAAATAAATAGTTTAAGTTTACTTGCACTTCCATCCAGTGTTCCAAGACCACCTAAACCAAGACCAAGTCAAGACCAAGACCAGACAACGTGCGAGTCCCACACTGCAGGACATACATGTGATAAAATGTGGAACATACAAACCACATGCACTCCTCAAATTGACTTATGAAGATTCCCTTTTCATTCACCTCTTTTATTGCCATACCATGAGTATGAGTGTACCATGAGAAATGTCTTTATAAAATAATCAAAAAGCTTGTAGCGGCCAATTTTATGCGTGGGAACACTATGGAGATGAAATCAACTTGACTATCCTTATTGAAAACTCCTTTTTGCACAGGTATTTTAGTGATATTCCTGCAGTTGTGGTCTTGATTGGAAAGATCTTAGGATTTTAATTAGCTTAAAAATATGGTCGAGTTAAAATGAGACTGAGACCTTCAAAAAGTGGTCTTAAGACCAATCAAGTGCTACAACACTATTTAGGCTGCCCCTCTGTCAGCTGTCAAGCCATTTTCATGGCTTGTTAATGGAGATTCACACTTTTTCACTTTCACTTTGATAGGTCTATGACTGATAAGTAAGTAATAACGTCAACTGCTTGTAGTAGGTATGCTGCTCTTTTTCAGTTGAACACATGTAACAATCAGCAACAGGAAAACATGCATTTCATCTGTTGTCTGCAATTTTTGATGTACAGTGTGTAATATGACACATGACCCACAGAGGGTACCTTTTTCATTACCAGCTGGTTGGCTGGTATTGTGTTCACCTTGTGAGTCTCTGTATGTCTTAATGGCTAAATGTGGACCTGGTGACACCAATAGCAGCAGAGACTACCATAAAAGTGGTTTTGAGTATTTGCCAGCTGTTTACATGGCTGTCTGCAGACAGATTTTGTCAACGTGATCACAACCATACAAGATGCTGTCACAAAATCTTACAGGTGTGTATTCAAGCTGTTGTCACACATTTTTGATATGTTTTCCAACAAAAAGCAATGCACCCAAATTCATATCCCATGTAGGCTGCAATCATGTGACTAATGTGCTGACGGCAGTAAACAAGGAAGGAGACACAAGCACTTGGAAGGGGGCAGGATGAGGCGGTGGATGGCTCACAGAAAATAGACATTTGCCCGGGACTTTTCCCTGAACTTGCATGTTTGGATCCGTGTGAACTTTGAGTCACTTTAAGGTGTGTCCTTGCCATGTTTCTTTTCTTAAACCTAACCTCAGTAACTTGTATTGCCTGAATCTAACTTCAGTTACTTTATGTTAATTATGTTAACTGTACCTTAAGGACTTAATGTCATTTGGGGGGTGGGGGGGGGAATTCATATGATATCATACGAACTATTGTGCATGCATTTTACGTAGGATATCATATGAACCGTTCTACGACAATAAGTTGGTGTCTTTGAGATCAAAATTAAGTTTGAGTTGAGAAAATGGGTGTCACCCTCATAAGTAGGAGAAAGGAAATAGGAAGGAGGGCATTGGTCACCCTACTTTACGCCCCTTGTCCACATTTGTTTTAAGTTGTGTATCACTGTATCACAGCTGGAGTGATCCCACTGCAGGATGATCTAATCTTTTGACACGCGATAGCTCATGGTAATTGACCTACCATGCTTTATATAACAGAATCCTTAACCCTTTATTTTGCTCCAAGACCCCTCAGATCAGAAAATCAATTGTTATTAAAAGCTATTTTGTAACAGGAGGTATTGGACCCACTAGTAGCACAACAGCGACCAGGAACCGTTGGTAATGACGTTTCCAGTTATTACTCAGCAGGTACAGAGCAAGGCTAGTAAACAGCATACAATACAGTTTAACACTCCAACAAAGTCTCTCCACAAAGTCCTTGGCAGCCCTGCTGGTTTGGCAGGCTGAACCAGGCCGAGAGGCAGGTGAGTGGTGGCCTTAGCCCAACAACTCATACAGTTCAGTTCAACAATAGGCAGTGGTGTAGGAGCAGGAGACTTAGTTGCGGAGGCAGAAGATCTGTAACTTGCTAAGTACTCAGTCTAAGCAGGGGGACAGAAAGAAGGCAGGTCGAGGCCAGGCCAAGGGTTGAGAAGCCAGCAGGTAAGTACACACAGGATGCACACACAATGGCAAGTGTGGGAATATGGTGAACGTCTCTGGACCGCAGAAAAACCACAGATAAGTAGGCTGGAATACCCATACTGAAGCACTGTTGTCAGATAGAAATGCCAAGCCACAGGCAAACAGGAACCAGGGACGTGGAAGCAGGTCTCATGGTAAGGGAGAGAAGGCTGATGCATTTACTGGGGATCAAACGAAGCAGGCAGGTCAGAGGCAGGCAGGGTTGACAATGGCAAATCAGTCCGGAATAAAGTAATGGAGAGTTTGGCATGAGTGACAAAGAGTGACCTGGCAATGAGTGTCTGTAAGGCTGGGGTATATAAACTGGCTGTATGTAATCAGGAACAAGTGAACTGAGTTGCCTTAATGAAGTGGCCATGGTGGACAGGCAGGAGCAGGAAATGTGTCGATATGTGATAGGTTGGCAGGTAGGAGTGGCAGAGAGGCATGGGACAACATAGTGAATTTAAAATTACTGACTGAGGCTTGGTGACTGGCTATGCAGTAAAGACCAAGTGACCAGGAATACATAACTGTGACATCCACACTCCAGGCTTAAAACAAACGAGATTGTGCTTTCAAGATGTGAGCCCCAAATCTGTGGAACAAACTACCCCTAAACATCAAATCAGCTGAGTCAGTTCCTTAGTTTGAAACGCCACCTGTACAGAATGGCATTTATATAACATTGTAGGTATATATTTATTGCATTTTTTGTGTGTATGATGTTCTTTTACTTTTTTTGTTTTTTGTTTTTCTTATATTGAATGGTATTGTATTGTTTTGTATTGTGAAGCACTTTGTAACTCTGGCTTAGAAAAGCACTGTAGAAATGAAGTTTATTGTTATTATGATATTATTATTTTGTAGGAACTGTTCCACATAGATTCAAGTAGGATGACTTGTACAGTTTGTTTGTTTTTTACTTCACATGAACCTTAAAAAGGGAGGGGTGTACTTTCAGATCTTCCCTGGCAGGTCACCTAGAATACATCCAGCACTGGAATGTGCTCAGCCTGCTTATTAGATCATAAAACATTGTTTGCACAAAGCTGATATTTTGGCTTGAAAGTGCTACTAAATAAAAGGTTTAAAAATATCCAAATTGGAAAAGATTTATCCTCAAATGTGCATGAATGCCCTCTGTAAATTTCATGGACATCTGCCCATTAAATTCTACATCCATCTTTTTTTAAAAAAAAAAATACAAATGTCTACACACAATTTCATGGCAATCTGTCCAGTCATCGTTGAGCTACTGTTTCTTCCTCTAAACCAAGTGTTTGGATGTCTTAGATCTGCAAATTAGTAGACAGCCAATGTGTGCGGTATGAAATGTGTAATTTACGTGCAAATGCGCTGAGAATAAGAGGATAAAGAGAACAATTATGTGACTTTACAGCATACAGTGTCCTCTGTATCTGCACAAATGTCAACATGTTGCAGCGACTCATCTCTTCCTTCCACCTCCAGGCTTTCTCAGAGTTTTGCTAATGGACTCGTGTGTGCAGATAATGTTATTAAGGAACACTTTCCTCTGTATCTCTTGTTCCAGGGGAGAGATGACGGCTGCTTATTAAATTAGAAGCAACACAGTCACCTGAAATGTGATTTTCAGAAGTGAGGTACAATTGCCAGCCGCCTACAACGCCTTTAAATATTTAGAGGGTTGGAGGCAGTAACCTGTGTGCAGCTGCTCCCTGAGCACGCCCTTTACACTGTGGGTACTTGTGTTGTCCGTTCATTACCGATAAAGATAACATCATATTAACCATAATGATCTCTGTGGGGGGAAATTAGCTCTCAGCAGCAGAAAAGTAGTGATGGATATCTGCAAGAAAAATGGTGGGTAGACCACCTGACCATTTCTGTACCGGAACAGAATGTAACTGTGAGACTAAAGGAGTAAAACTAAACAGGAAATCTGCTTTTAATAAGTGATAACTTGTATATCAGAAAAAAAAATATAAATAATGTATACAAGACGGAGGGACTATCTAGAAGAGCTTTTTATAAGTTCAATTTGAATCTCAAGTCTTTGCAATGTTATTTGCAGTAAAAAGGGTGCAAATACTTCTTTTCAATAGAAACAGTGCATTGAATGACCAGTTGTTCAGTTTTATACGTGTGTATTAAACAAGTCATATGGTATTTTCTCCGTTTAAAATTGAAGCAATACAAAACATGGTGCAGATATCCACTTCAGCCACTGCCCAACAGAATTCCAGCTCTATATTTATCAGGACCAGTGCTGATCCTGGTTTGAATGAGGCTGCTATCAGTTCAGCAAAAAACTGTAATGATCAGGCAGTGTGGCATGCGACTGCTTTACAAAACAGTTTTACTGGAAAGCACTCTAACTGGCATCTAACTAGCTGCTACTAGGTTGTATTGCCTCTTAACAACTTAGCAGCTGCTCACTGAACTAAACAACGTATATCTGGCTAACTTTTAAGTTAAGTTGGATCACCATTTTTCTCCAGCCTCAGCACTCATACTCTTATTGCTGAAACATTTTGTTAGTTTGCTTTAATTTTTTTAAGTATTATCAGTTCATATTATAAATATTTTTGCAGAGTCATGTAGAGCTGTCGCGACAACCACAATATTGCGCTACTGACAAGCCAACCATAGGGGATGGCAAGCATTCGCTACAAGTTATATGTTCATGTTTTTTTTACTTTTTTCTTAGAAGCACTCTGATACAAATACCAGCACTGTGACGAGGCACTTTGTACTGTGCTGCACAATGTCGTCTTTTTTTCAGGTCACAGAGAGTCGAAAAATATTTAACTTTGGGTATAACACTGCAGCTGTTGGTCAGTGTCAGTCTTTTATCCAGCCATCCAATCTCAGTGAAGAGGGGTGGAACAAATGGCCTACCACAAAGACCAACGGTCACATCACTGCCTCAGCCTTCACTTCATCCAGAGCAAGGCCCAGAGCAAGCAGGTACTCCACCTTCTACATTTATACTTATGCAAATATTCTGTATCATAGCAACCAGATGCAACCAAAGTGTCTGAGCTGAAAAAACACTGCAACCCTCATTGCCCTTCTGTGTTCTGCATTTAACAATGAACAAGTATTTAATTTGCTTTAAAATATGTCATCTTTTTGAATTAAAAGGCAAAAATATACCTAATAATAGCCTAACAATGGGGCTTACTGACAAAGCACTATAAATAAGATAAATGAAGTAATTTGCAAAAATAACAAAAAATGGTAATTCTTCCCATGGCAGGGTTGAGCCAGCCCTTATCACTGCAGGGGAAATTCCATCACTGCGACAGCCCTAGAAACTCAAAATTAGAACACACACATAGACATGTCCACTTACTGTATTTTTTGTACATCATACATTACAATTAAAAAATGCAGTGTTTACTTAAACTGTATATTCATATTACAAATGTATCAAAAAAAGAAAAAAATAGCAATTAACATCAGAATGATGAATAAAAACCCTGTTAAATAAGCAGTTACAACACAGCTAATGCCAGCTGACATTAGCTGGTTGTCATAGTAACAAAATAAGCTTTTTAGCTTCTGAGGTTTCAAGGTACACAGCATTAATTGCTTATAGTCACCTGTGCTGCCTATCATTGCTGACTTGTTTTGGAGTGATTGAATAAGTTTATTGCTTCCATACTTCCATTGTGCTGATGTGCAAATATATCGCATGTGCACGTGTGCCTGCTGAATATGTAAATAAGGGTGCTCGTATAAAGCAAATTCACTTTGGAGAGGTGCAATAGCTTGGGAGAGCTCCAAAAGGCAAAACTCATTCATTCATTCATCTTCTAACCACTTCATCCTCTTGAGGGTCGGGCGAGAGGCAGGGTACACCCTGGACAGGTCGCCAGACTATCACAGGGCTGACACATAGAGACAAACAACCATTCATGCTCACATTCACACCTATGGACAGTTTAGAGTTATCAACCTAGTCCCCAATCTGCATGTCTTTGGACTGTGGGAGGAAGCCGGAGTGCCCGGAGAGAACCCACGCTGACACGGGGAGAACATGCAATCTCCGCACAGAAGGGCTCCCACACCCGGGATCGAACCGGCAACCCTCTTGCTGTGAGGCGACAGTGCTAACCACCACACCACCGTGCCGCCCAAAGGCAAAATTATTTATTTATTTATTTATTTAAATTTACAGGTCACCAAACCTCCTAAGATTCAAGTCTCAGATTAAGTCACATCTTCTGGCAGTCAACTCTTTACTTTGGGTCTGGCTACAAGTCTACAGCTCTGCCATACACACAGGACATTGACTATGCAAAAGCACAAATGCACTGTTGAGCAGCACATTTGTATATTAGATGTAGCAGAAAGACAGAAGTGGTTCAGAGAAATGCATTGACTCATATGCAGAAAATGAGGGAGAAACGGAGGTAAACAGTCTCTTTCTTGCTGTGGCCCGTCCATTAGTCGGCTCCCTCCCTCTGTAATTGCTGCATTAATGCTCAGCCATAATGAGCTTTTTAGGGCTGATAGTAAAATCAACATTGTAACACAATTACTCAAGCAAGTGCAAACAGAGAATTTGCCTCGCGCTCATTTCGATGTATGTGGTTTGTGGTTTTATAAGTTTTAATAATGTGCTGACTTATTGGTAAACTGGAATTAAATAAAGGGTTTCTGAAGAAGCACTGCATGCACGCAAATGGGTTTCTATGTAAATGTGCAGCAACCACAGAGAATATATCTGTTCATTTAAAAGAAAACGTCCATCTGCGGTATGAATTCATATGAGCTCTGAGCTTTTGCGGCTGTCTGCTTGTGTTTTTCCTTTGTGAGGTGAATCTAGAGGATATTACAGTGGAACATAATGACCAACAACAACATAATTCTCTGCAATGCTGGGAAAAACTAGTGCTTTATGAGTGTAATAGTCTGGTTTTATTGCTGTTCTTGCAGCCTTAGAGGGAGTGCTGAGAGGCTTGAGGTTTTTAGTTCAAAAAGCTCTTTGTACAGTACATTGACAGCAGCTTTATTCTGCCAGATTACTATGAAGAAGTTGTGTTGTATCTAATAATACTTAGGGGATAGTAAGGATTAGTGACTGTAAAGTTTAAGCTGAAGTGGAGGTTTATGGAGAGCGTGTAACACTCTTGGAGGGAACATTAATGCACACATTAAAATCGAGCAGAAGATGCAAGCAGCCCCCCCATTGGAGAGACCACACCTGGCTCCCCTCATTCTGCAGCCTTCCCTCATGACAGCCTGCTCATTCATATTTGGGTGTCTCTGGCTCTGATGAATCATCAAATCCTTTCGACCATGTGCATAATTGCCTTCTTATTGGGACTGAGGAAAAAAACATGCAAAATTAAAGCTTTAATATCAACATACCCTGCACTGTAAAAGCACACTCACAATGCAGAATGTATTCATTTTTGTGTATCCAACTTACCTGGTCCCTACAGTTCCTGCTCCACCTATCATGCACCATCTTATTTCCATATCCTTCCATATCATTATCCTTTTTTTTTCTTTTTTCTTTTTTTTTTTTTTGCTAAACACAGCTGCCTATGGGATTGACAAGAGTGCACAGAGCCATGCAGGAAATGTGCCATTAAACAAACACAATTAGCTAAAAGAGGCTAAAAAGCTGAAACAAGCTGAAAGCTGAAGAGCTAATGGGATGCTATTCTCTTTGTGATTTCAGCACGACGAACAATCCCTTTTACACGTATAGAATCATTTAATTCTCTCTTAATATCAAAAATACTGATGGCAATTAAGGTTTAAATGATGTGTGATATAAAGTAATGAACATACTGACATATACATACATACTAAGTCAACAAGTCCTAAAACCCAGACCCTACTTCTGAATATGACCCAGGGAGGCATTTCCTAAATTAGCACCCCTACCAGTGGATGACAGAATAGCTCGTATATGACCATTAACCCTTGAAGATTTAAACAACAACACTGAATCATATCTATGGAAGCAAATCATGACTACTATTTAAATTAAAATGTATTTGCAGAAATGCTTTTTCATTTTAAGAATGTGGCTGCATTATTCATTCATTCATTCATTCATCTTCTAACCGCTTCATTCTCTTGAGGGTCGCGGGGGGGCTGGAGCCTATCCCAGCTGACATCGGGCGAGAGGCAGGGTACACCCTGGACAGGCTGCCAGACTATCGCAGGGCTGACACGTAGAGATAGACAACCACTCACGCTCACATTCACACCTACGGACAATTTAGAGTTATCAATTAACCTAGTCCCCAATCTGCATGTCTTTGGACTGTGGGAGGAAGCCAGGGTGCCTGGAGGGAGCCCGTGCTGACACAGGGGAGGTCCCACACTCCTGCGCTGCTCAGATTGCCAAATCATTTTCGAATTATGGTCACTATTTTGCAGGGCAGACCACGAAAATGAAATAGCAATGTCTTCTTTGTTTTCTTTTTGATTATGGCATAAAATGTGCAGTCTTGAAGAAGAAAATGCAAATGCAAATAGGTTGATTGATTATTCATTATTCATTATTATTATTATTATTATTATTATTATTATTTATGAGTTAAATAATGCAGCCACATTCTTAAAATGAAAAAGCATTTCTGCAAATGCATTTCAATTTTCAAATTTTACATTTCAAATTGAATTTTGGTATCTATTTGCTGGGGCATATTTTGAAAATTAAATCTCAAATGTCTTTTTCTTTTTCATTATAATTAAGTGAAAGAATGAGCAGTCTTGAAGAAGAAAAATAAAATGGAAATAGGTTGATTGATGATTAATTTTATTTATGAGTCAAATAATGCAGCCACATTCTTAAAATGAAAAAGCATTTCTGCAAATACATTTTAATTTAAATATTAGTCACAATTTGCTTCCATACATACAACCATAACTACATGGTTAGGTTAATCTTTCGATTGGTAGACGACCCGCTCTACCTCTGAGCCACAGCCGCCCCTATAGTATATTTGTTACAGATGAAGCTCAGCGTAAGATCTGTGAGGAAGACTTCTTTATGCTATACCCATTCACAGTTCTCTCTCTCCAAACCGCTTCCTCCAATCAGCTGACTACAGGCATTCCCTGTCCCAGTTAGGCAATCAAACTTTGCCATCATCTCCTTCAGCCAGTCATGTTGCTCCTGCCAACATTTAAATCTGTTCTCCTCTCTGCTCCTGTCAGCTGTCATTTTATGTGGAATCATCACGCACTCCCCCACTCCAATCACCTCAAGTCACCTTATCCAGAGTCCACGATGAGCTCATCAAAAGCCTGCTCCTCCTCATCCAGATCCTCAGCTCCCTCTTCATCTCATCTCATCACCACCACCAGCGTCTAGACTCCATGGGGGGGGGTTCCCTAATTACAACGTCTTTACCACCCTCCTGGAATATACGACATCATAATGGGGTCTAAAGACTTTTCACATTTCTCAAGCTTATGTGCTCATGTAAATAAATATTCTTCTCTCTCAGAGTGAGTCTGTCCTATCTGAAATATAACGTGAAGCACAACACGTGACATACATTGACATACTACGTTGCGTTGCTAAATTAACTTAACATTGACCCTATGGTTTCACATTGGATATGAACAGTGTTGCCCTAGATACAAGCCCCCGGAAAGCATTTTAGCCTCTCTTCCAATTTCAAAACAAAAAAAAAAAAAAAAAAAAAAAGGTTTATATTTGTAAAACTTTCCTTGAGCCAAGAAAAGCAACGTCATATGAACTGAGTGGGAATTTGCGGGCAGGGCCAGTGAGAGAAACATTACTGTGCATATTCAGTGGTGCTAAGAACGTTTCTGGTATATGTGCCAGGTGAGCTGTTCCATTTGACTGAATACTATTGATTATACATCAATACTGCCTCTCGACCATGGATGTAAAAAGAGAAATGGATATAGCGTTGGAGGTGGGAGCCAGTTCCTTCTTATGAAGGTTGCTCAATAACTCGTGAAGCCAAAAAAGCTTGATTTCCGCAGTATGAAACCATACAGATCCCACAGAGCAAGCACACAGTAGCCAAGTACAGCCAAGCAGCTAACCTCTGGCTAAGCCCTAGGGTAACTGGAATGGGCAAAAATAATCTAATAATGGCTCTTCTACACTTTTGTAATGTTATCAGATCAAACAGATGAAATCCCAAGAGTGAGATGAGTCATTTTGCGGGGTTGTGCTATTAACATGAATGTATTTACTGACTTACCGACGTCTCTTTTACATTGTATGTGGGGAAAAAGTATTGACGGGTCCCATTGCAACACATGACAGACCTGGACTTTGTAATGCCACATTTGGCCACAATGTAAAACTAGCCTCAAAGCCCAGCACTGTTCCTGTGGGCTTGTTCCCAACCTTTGCTGACTTTATTACTCTTGAAACTATGTCACCTGACTTCCTCCTTTGTTCCCAGAATTATTACTACAGCCACTAGAGGTCTCCACCTAATAAAATTGTAAATATGAATGATTATTTCTGCTTGTTAAAACAACCTTTATGATTCTCTTTTGCTTGTTTTTCTTTTTTTCTCTGCTATGATCAATGATCACTCGAAGACACGCAACTCATCTCAGACTACTTTTTCATCTTTGTCTTGTGAAGTACAAGATACTGAGGGATGGGCAATGGCAAGCAGACACTGCTATCTCTGAAGAGGTAAGAAACATGATTTCTGACACTGAACGTATACTTGCACACACTTGCCTCTCCATCAGAATTCAATACTAACAGTCCTCTGTATTGTGTACCTTTTTGTACAGTTTGGATGACTGGGCTTTGAAGGCATTTGTGTTGATAGTAAATAAACCACTAAGTATTTTAGAGGTAGTGGCAGGTGCGTGTAGAAATATCTCCACTGAGATCATTAGCAGACCTAATGAAGACAAAGCTAATTAGGCAGCACCCGCTTGTCTCCCTTCCTGTCTGTTTCTGTCTGTCTGACAAGCTCTGTCTCAGGTTTCCTGTGTGTCTACTGCTGTCAGTATCGAGACCATCACCTCTCTCAATTGTACAGCTCCTGCCTCATCTCAGTGTCTAGGACAAAGTCTCTGTCTTCTTTCTAATGCAACACTACAGATAGCCGGCTCTTCAACCCTCTGGTCTGACTGATGATGTATAGTAGATTAAAAGTAAGGCCTTCAAAATCATAGAAATAAAAACGTCATCTGAAAGCACCTGGTCAAATGGAAAAAAACTGGCTGCACTTATTGTACGTACTGTTATTGTGAAATTACCCTCAATACAGATGCTGGCACCCACCACCAAAACAAAGATTCTTCAAAGACTTTAACCTTACCTCTAATACACTGGAGTGACAACCAATAGAGCTGGTTCAGAGCCACAGAGTTGTTTTGTGCTCCATTACATAAAGTAGCTTCAGACACACAGCAGCCTGTTGCATTTGAATCTTAATGTGTTCACAAGGTGTAAGATGCTGTCGCAGAACAGCCTCCTACCCCCAGCAAAAGCACTTCAGTTGTAAGTGCGGTAGAAAAGCTGTGCCATTTTTTAGTTCACCTGGTTTCTGTTCACACTGAAAGAAGAAACCTGTCTTGGTCGGAGTAAATTGTGATCTTTCTGTTTTTATTATTACTGTGAATCCACCTGGCATCATTGTTACCACCTTGTCTGTTTTGTTCGTATTTTCAGTATTCTTCCTGTAACAAAATTTCTGAATGTAAGGCAAGTTTAGAAATACCTGACTTAACTTACACGCACACAATGGGAAACTTTTTTGAGATGACTGCAGCCTGGTGCAGCAGTTGGCAAGATGTCACTGCTACACGCTTGTCACTGCTTGAGGGCGGGCAGCCCTGCTTTTGGACCTACTCCAGAGAAGGTCCATCAATGGCACAGGTCAGCGTGGCATGGCACGTCTGAACTGATAATGGAAACGCAACTCGGTGCACATTAATTTTTATGATGCATTCATTCTAAATGGGAATTGTTTCTTGCACCACTTGAATGCCTGTTACAGAAACATTGTAATTATCAAGTAATGAGCTGTTAGTTCACAAAAGAAAGTATCATGTTAACACAACAGTAGTGTCTTCCTCTCAGATATTTTCTGAGACAGTCGAAAACAATGTTTTGAACGCAGTCAACTTAGTTATGTAGCGTAACGAGAGTGGGGGCTACTGTGTTTAGTGTGAAACAAACTAGTTGCAATGTAGCAGTGTGTGTTGACTTTACACTCAAACTTACACTGGCTGTTAAACAGATTACAGTGGCATGGACACATTTCACTGGGCTCACAGGCTCGGACACATCATCTGATATTAACTGAAGACATGAAACAGGATCTCTCAATTCATCAGAACATCTCTGGGTATGCATACACAGTAGTAATACTGTATATGGCTGCATGAATGTGCAAGCGATGATTGATGACTTAAATAATCCTGGTGACTTCAGGCTGACAGACAAGCTGATGGACACACAGTGTGGATGTGTGTGTCTCTACAGTATATGTGACATAATTGTGCATGGCCGTTTAAAGATAACTGATGGTGGATTGTCTCATGATAGATTTGTAGCTCTCATAACTTCATGACTTAAAGGGGAGCACTACCTAAATGAAGAATTCCAATATGTTATTTCCATGGCCTAAAGTTCAATCAGTATTTATGAACATGAGTTACTCTTTCTCAAAACCAGACACCAGAGAAGTAAGTCTCAAACTTGTGATGTCATCAAGCATAAAGACTAGAACTAATCCACAGACAATGAATGGGAGACTGATTGTACAACCCATTCTCTTTCCCAGATCGTCAAATACTGACCCATTCTTACACCCTATGACGTGTAGTAGCAATGCACAGGGCACCCTTAAAGGGATAGTGCACCCAAAAATGAAAATTCAGCCATTATCTACTCACCTATATGCCGATGGAGGCTTAGGTGAAGTTTTAGAGTCCTCACATCCCTTGTGGAAATCCACTAAGCCACCGACGCCCCGTAAGTGCAGTACTTTGAACAACCACTTGAGGCCAAATCCAATCAATCCCCATAGACCCCCATGTTAAAATGCCCAACTTTACAGCAGAAATTAACATGTTTACAACCTGGTACAAAAAACAGTTTTAGTTCCTAGGATGGTAGGATGGGTAGGATGGGTCCTTCCAAGTCAGGAGTCACTTGGCAAGACTCCCTCCTAGCAGTCGGTGAACACACATTAGTACATTCCAGCGAGTGCCCAGGTGTACATCATTGAAGAGGCCCTGCCCTCTCTTCCACCAATGTGTGCACAAAGAATTGTGGGTACTTCATACCTGCTGAGGATACACACATGCATCCTTGAAAAGTCTGTAAAGGAAGGACTCGGTCCTCTGTAGAATTTGAAGGATCCTTGCCATTGGAATAGTCCTTTGGGGGGAGTCGATGACGCAGCCTTTTTTAAATTCAGCTGTTTAAGGATCCTACCTTGACTTTGAGAAAGAGTTCACTTTTGGTTTCAAAGGATGCAAACTGCGGTCTTCAAGTCCGGTTTTGTTTGACCCATCTCCTTCCTCCCACCCTAACAGACTTTCTTGCTCTTTATACTAGGTCAGTTCCTCTCAGCGTCATTACTGCCAAAGAAATACATTTCATTTTATACCCACGAGTTTTATTCTATTGTATTGTTGTAATTTCTGAAACAGAAAATTTAACATTTACTCAGAACATTTCCCTGGCTGCTCCTAGTGTCATCTGGAACATCTTTTTCATTGTCTATGGAGCAGCTCCAGACTTTGTACTTGATGACATCACAAATTTTAGTTTTAGAAGTGTGGCTTTTGGATTCGGAAGGGAGTCGTTCATGTTTGCTAATATTTTGAACTATTTGGGCCACAGGCATAACATGTATGGATTTTGAAATGGGTGTAGTTCCCCTTTAAAGGAGAAATCCACCCAGAAATCCAGCAGTGGCAATATAAACAGTTTACACTTCTGGAGTATGTTTTTTTGTTGTAAATCCCTCTTATTCTGGTAAATAACTGGTCAGCTGTAGACAGCATGAGATCACATTACATGTACTCCAGCACAGATAGAGAGAAATCCATAATCAGAGTTAGCTTTTAATAGCCCATAACATAATGAACTGTATACACCCCTACACACCTCTGAGTAAAGACCTCAGAGACACAGAAGCTTTGAAAAGAGGGCGATCTTTTCAAAGCCTTTAGGAAATACTTCTGGAAGTATTTACTGCACTGAGTCTCCCACTGAACTGCAAAATCTCTTTGAGTTGTGAAATGGTTTGATTTAGGCTTAGAGCAGCTAAAACTGAATGGCTTTCATTTATAGAGAGTTCAGGCAGCCCCTCAGCCCCTGCAGCTAGATAATCTTATATTCTGCATGCCAAACAAATAGTAAACATAACAGTGTAGTAAAATAATGAATATATATATTTGATCTATTTTTAGAGGGCCAGTCTCATACTTAGTCCTGATAATAAGTCTTTGAAATTTCAAATGAAGATCCATCACATGCTTTTTCCAGAACATCTAAATATACTCTGAACTATTTTTATCCATTTCCAAGGGTCTATACCTGTCTGACTTTATGAGTCATGCTGCCTTTCCTGAACTAGGCACAGATAGGAAAAGAAAACGATAGAGAAAGTAAAAGAGAGAAAGTGGGGGACACTGGTGAAACAATGACAAGAGTCTTGAGACAGATGTAGGAGACTGCAAGAGACAAAAAAAACAGAGAGATGAAAAAACGGTGGAGATGATATTGATTTTAGCAGAGAGGATGGGAAACACTCGCTCTTTCCGCCCACTTTCTCCTCGGGCTGCCCAACTCCCACAAGGAAATCACAAAGTCTGCTGCTTAACAGGTGACAAGGCGGTGTTTATGCAGCACTTGTTTGTGGCAGCTAAAGGAGCTGAAATAGAAATGCCTGAAAAACGTCCTCAACTTCTGGCTTCGGGGGAAACAAAACTTGAGCCTGTTGTTGTTCAACTGCTGTTTAGCTTACAGCGACACTTTAACTTTTACAAGAAGACATAACCCAATCTTCATCTTACAAATAAAAAGTTTCATAAGCAATAACACACACCCTTCAATTCAAAACACAGTTTTTGCAGTTGTTAAGAAAAATATCAACCCAACAGACTTTTTTCTCTGCAGACATTTTGACATGTTATATTATGAAAGCACAGGTGTGATTAATTACACTACTGGTAGCTGCATTCCACTTATCCATAACTGGATTCCAGATTCTCATTAATTTATCAGAGGAGCCATTTAATGTGAATCTTAGTTTCTTAAGTTTGAGATGTTGCATCATTTCCCTCATGCACTGGGCCCAGCTCAGTGGATGAGGAGCCTTTCAGTGGAGAAGGATAAATCTCCGTGCTAATTAAATGTCAAATTTTGTTTAGAGGAAATATAGATTAATATATATCCAGTAAATCAACATATTTACCCTCTGTTGTCTTTGTTATAAGGCACTTATAAGGCACTTGTACCTGTGCCTTCATGGTAGCCTATTTGTCCCTCATTCAATGTGACTGAATAGCTGTGACAGTAACAAGCACAGCATTTATTCAACTCTAGGCGCTCATAAAAAAATGGCCAATGGGTAGCGCTCACCACAGAATTCACACTCAGCTTCTCGTCACACTGCTGGCCTTTGTAAGATAATGTAAATACGTAGCGCAGTGGTAGTTGATGAGGTGGGTGTACTACTTTGTAGATGGGTAGCTTACCAAGAGGGAAGTTGGTATACTTTACTATATATTGCAATGGCAGCTTGGCTGATAGGTGGGTCTACTGTAAAACACCAGAAAAAGAAGTGGGTGCTCCCATCGCAAAGATTTAAAGCATTTCACTGGCCTCAGGAAAAAATGCTTGGGTGGACATGGTGTCTTACTGGAATTGTTAATGTTATCAATTCATTTGTGGTTTTCCTACTATGTAAAGTCAAAATGCCTGCTGTAAAAGAGGTCAATCGACAGAAAATAATGTTGATATTGTACATTTCTGTAAACTGCAGATACCTTACATCTGTACGTTATTGTGCTTAACATGCAGTTTGATTTAGCCTCATAAACCAAACTGTTTTGGCTTAAAATAATCTCCATCCCTGCGGGTCAAGCAGCAATGTCTCTTTAAAAAATAAATAAATAAATAAAAGAAAAGAAAACTCTTCATGGCACTATCCCCTGTGGAAACACAGCGACAGTTTGGTGGGCTAAAAAAAGCTGCTGGAAACACTTGCTGGTCTGGGACAGTGGTCTGCAGTGGTCTGAAGCTTGGCAGGCATCTTGACACGCCATCCACCATCCCCTCCACCTCATGATGATGTTAGCTCATATACTCCATCATTTTGGAAACACTGATATGATGTATGAAATGTGCAAATGAAATGTATTTCTAGTTTGCAGAAATGAACAATGCTGACATTTATTCTGGCCCCTGGGCTGAAAAATATAAAAGCCTTTGAATCCTGTATATAACAAGCCAAATGGAATCATGAATCTTTTCTACAATTTAATATGAAACACACTGAGGAGGCAAAAACTAAAGCTGCCCTGTGCAACTTTTTCATATCAATGGCTCCAAACTCCAGTGAGAAGAAAAAGAAAAATGTGAATTTCAGGTAAAATCAATCAGCCCCAGAGAGCAGGCTCATATTTAATCTCTCCCTCTGGGTGCAGATTTCCCATCAGCAATCACACCCTAAATCCATTTAGGCAAACAGGGAAAACATGGGCATTCCAATTATGTGGATTGAGTTGCTTTTACTGTTGCAGCTCCCTCTTTGTGATTTCATTCACAAATAACCAGAGCAGCTTTAATTAACAGTCTTACCCGAGTCATAAAGTGTGTCAGTGATTCTTATTAATAGCAGTTTCCAGTAGCCAGTGGCTGCTAGTCATCAACAAGTATGATAGCTGGTGTGTCATTTATTTCTCCCACATCGAGTTAAAGGAAGACACACTGTTCACCATACACATTAAGAAGTGATGTTTAGAAATGTCAAACTCTGATATTTGCTTTTTGAAGATGAGTGTACCAGGAAGACGAGGAAATCAACAGGAGTGTTGACAGTGTCTGGTGGGTAGCACTCTCCAGTATCTGCTTCACACAGGTGTGGATGGAGTGTGTATTTTGGCAAACCAGTGAAGAGGATTAGGGTCTTCTGAATCGGCTCAGGTAGATTTAGAGTAAATTGACTCAGTCTCTCGAGGTTTCTGCCTCTCACGCCTTTTCCTGCTCTCCTGTGTGGGATGGGAGGATGTTGGAAGGAAAGAGGAGGGAGGGAGCAGAGATGGTCAAGGGGTCAGCCAGGTTGGCATGGCAACCGATCTGCATCTGCTTTCGGTTGCCATTGGAAATGAACTGTTGCTGCAGCTGCTGTGTGCAGAGCTTCAGCCGTAGCAGGACCAATTTAGCTTTGCCTTTCTGCACCTTGCTGCTTTGCAACCTTGGTTGTTTGAGTCGGAGCTGCTATGGAAGCTTGTCAGAGCGAGAGATGCAGCGTCTGCTATGACTAAGACTGCAGTGCTCGAGCCCCAGTCGCACGATACAGCGGATATAGGAGGGATTGGTGGGTTCAGGGCAGGGCTTAGTAAAATGTAATTATAACTGAGGTGAGTCAGAATGGAAATAAAGGTGCAGGAAACACAGGCAAAGAAAAAAGTCAAGGAGAATTCAAAATAAAGGAAAGGAAAGGAGATGTGCAGAGACACCTGAACTGATTCCTGAGAAAAAAGTTCAGACCTGGCGTATTCTCTGGGCTCAGTGACACTTTTATAACAGTCAAGTCAGATACCAAGCCTGTTACAGTAACTACTTTTGTTGGACGATATATTGTCCCTAAAATAAATTGTGATAAATGAAACCATTGTGATTTTGAGACCATTTTATGCCACTGATATAATTGCAATACAATAGCATGATAATGCAGGTATACCCTTTCAAAGAGCAAGTCAGACACTGGAAATTAAAATATGCAAAAAAAAAATTCAACATATCTTAAAAAGTGTTTAATTATAGTTTCTTTATAGGAATGGCCCAAAAAAAACTCCCTACGTTGTAGAACCAATAATAAATCCGCAGGGTGGTCCTTTGTTGGCTCACTGAACTTGCTGAACTGTAAGTCCTTCATTTCCACAATCTTGTGGACTGAGCACACGTTTGAATCTCTCGGCATCCATTTTCAAGCTTTCTGTGTATTTGTTTCCTTGCGGACGAGAAAAGGGGGAGCGCACATGTCCGGGAGGGCGTGTCCTTTTAAAAAAATGCAAGAGGCATTGCTTTGTTGCCGGCCGTTTTCTCCGATGTGTTAAACACACTTTAGAAAGGAGTGTCTCCAGACTATCAGAAGGCAGAGATCTCTGATTGTCTGGTGGCGAGTCTACTAATAGACAAGCTAAGCGAATCTCTTGAAGCACAACTGGGGCACCATGAAATCCATTTCAATTTTTTTCCAGATTACATTTTAATTTTTCTGAATTATGAAATTGATGTAACACTACATTTCACTGAGTTTTAATTCAATTATGAAAGAAAACATTCTTTCCTTTTGTAAAATAAAGTGTTCTGCT
Organism: Epinephelus fuscoguttatus; assembly: GCF_011397635.1. Classification (NCBI taxonomy): domain Eukaryota; kingdom Metazoa; phylum Chordata; class Actinopteri; order Perciformes; family Serranidae; genus Epinephelus; species Epinephelus fuscoguttatus. The sequence continues at coordinate 39,626,971 of NC_064756.1, read as the reverse complement.
CTAAGTTTAGCTTTTAATGTCAAGTTCCTCAATTTATTTAGGCCTCTTCCACATGACTGCAGGGTCAAACAATAACATTGATAGACAACCCAACATCAAAGAATAAATCAATTTCACAATTTAGTAGGATTTCTTCATTTAAAAGGGACGCAGGTAGCATATTTACATTTTCTGTAAATATTGGTCCAATCAATCGTATTTTCATACATGTATTTTTAATGTGTTTAAACACCTTATTTTGAAAAGCAGATGTAGATATGTGTATTCTAGGTCATTTTAATGCAATTGCAGGTGTTTTAACCATGGAGATGCGAGTGACAGTTATTTTGATGCAGTGTCAAATATCACTGTTTGGCCAGTGGACTTTGACATCGAGATATGACGCGCAAGGTACCCTGGGTGCGTCTATTGTTAATGTTCTGGGACGCCGTGTCAACTTCAGCCTGTTACATGTATCGTCTGTTTTCAAAATCACTTCCCTTTTCACAGGAAATGCACAGTTTCTGCTCGTTAGATGCATATAGTCTTTTTCAAAATAGCATCAGACATCAGATGCGGGGGGGGGGGGGGGGAAACGCTGTACCCAGGTCTTTTAATAGTCAGAAGATCCTGCTGTTTATTCTGAAATCATGCTGGTTAAATTGTTGGTGACATTCTTGTGTAAATAAAGATGACCGACAATATCGAGGCCAGCAAAATTATCAAGGTCATGTCCCTATATCGTACAATGAGTCGTGACAGGCCTATCAGATACACAAACGAAACGCAAAACAAGCACGAAGACAGCTGATAAAATTCTCTTGCAGATATGACAAACCCATTTACTCTTTCAACCTGTCCATTTTCCTTTAATCTTTCACTTTCTCAAACACACACATATGCTGCACACACACACGCACACACATACGTATCTGTTTTTAATACACAGGAGAGATAAACACTCATCTCATCTCCAGGCCTTTAATCTTTTAAACACACACGTTCACTTGCGTGTGTGTGTGTGTGTGTGTGTGTGTGTGTGTGTGTATGTATGTGTGTGTCAACATTATCGCCTCGTGATTCACACCTTATCTTTACACCTCTTCCTCCACTCTCTCACGCTTCCTCTGTTCACCTTGTGACTTCCAACACCTCCTCTCTCTGTTCGTGCATTCTCCTGTCTTGTTTTCACACAATGCTTTTCAATTATTACTGTTTATTATGGAAACACAGTTCAAGTCTGAACTAGGAAGAGATGAACAACATGTGCAATGTAAAAATTCTGTAAGTGGTTTCTGCTGCAAGATACAATGACCATAAAGCATACATTAAAGCTGCTAGAGACAAGAGTTGGTGGTGTTTTCTGAAAAGGCTTAAGGGATTATAAGTAAAGACTAATGGCTTTATTAATGGTTGATCTATCAGTTACTAAATGCTTTTCTAGATCACCTCTTTTTGTAAAACTTTTGGTTTGCTAGGTTGTGAGAAATCCCCTTTTCTTTTAAGCTGGAGTCAGATTCTAGCACAAATTTGGGTCGAGTCCAAGTCAAGGCTGAGTCAAAAAAGAGGCTATCTATCTAATACACTTTTTCCTGTTGTCATACTGTTACTTACTTACAGTGAGAGTCAGCAGTGATATAACTTTTATCACTCAGTACAGTGCTCTGGATTTAGAGCAGGTTGAAATGTAAAAGTGTCTGACTGCAAATATCTTACACTGATGAACTGTCTATTTTCAATGGTGTTGGGTTTGCTGATGATGTGCGCCCTAGTGGATATTACGATTATTAATTGTTCTTCTTTTGTTTGTTTTTTTCTCATTTGGTTTCTTAGTTTTTCTTAGAGTGTTTTATTGCAGGCTGTTCTCATAAACTGTTTGTACATTTTTTCTACAAAATGTAATGCACCCAAATTCGTACATATCCCATGTAATGATGAGTCAGTGATTTGTGCATAACTGGCACATTTTGGAAAGCTGTGATCACATGATCAGTGAGCTGACAGGAGTAAACAAGAAGGCGATCCCAGGCAGTCTTGTAAGGAGGGAGGCTAGGGTGGTGGCTGGGTCACAAAACCACAGACTTTCCCCTAGGAGAAGCATGTGAACTTTGAGTGAACCTGAGTCATTTTGCACCCTAACCATGTTTGTTTACCCAAACCTAAATTCCATAAGTTTACCTTAATCACGTAACTTTATCTTAGGCAACATTCATCATTCACGTGGCGCTAATTTGTAGGATATTATACAAACCATTCTATTAGGCTTAGTTGTTTATTATATCTAGTTTTTTTACAGAGTGTAAGGTTTTGATTTTGGTAAATAGACCTGCATGTGTATAAGACCTTTCTAGTCATCCGACCCTCAAAGCGCTTTTTACACTACACAATATTCCCCAATTCACACACACATTCACACACTGGTAGCCGACAAGGTGCCACCTGCTACTCAGTTTTTAACACACTCATACACCGATGGAATCATCATCGGGAGCAATTTGGGGTTCAGTATCTTGCTCAAGGATACTTTGACACACAGACTGGAGGAGCCAGGGATCGAATCACTGATCTTCCGATTGATGGACGATCCGCTCTGTCTGTGAGCCACAGCCTAGGGTTTCATGACAAAAAATGGCTTTAAAGGCACTATGTGTAACAATTTCAGTTGTTCTGGCCAGCTGAAAACAGTCACAAGTGTAATTACACTTCAAAACTTGACACAGACAACACTGGCTCAGAGACACCCACAAAACAATTGTATTGTACTATACAAGTGTTCCCTACATACCACATGGGACATGCTAACATTATTAGCATGAGCCTATGACATTTCCCATTCTTGTGGTTACTTTTCCTCTTCTTATATGAAGCCAGGGTAGATCAAAAACAACACTTCAAATGCTATTTTGTGGGGATTTTATTGTCTTCACAATTTATTGTTTTTCTGTGAAATAAGAGTAAATAAAAGCTCTGTTTCCTCAGAGGGAAATAGTTTTCAGCTCACAGTATAACAAAGTAAATCCCGCTTAAGGCCTGGTGACAGACTGACAGGCTGGAGGAAGGCACAGGTTTTGAAGGGAAGAGGGAGATAGGGAGGGGTTTTATTTTGTGTGTAAAATGTTCTAAATCATTGTAGCTGATCATCTGCACCTACTCTATATTTATAAGGTAATAAGATAACAACACAGAGGCACCTTAAGGCTAGTTCACATTACATGATTTTCACCCCGATTTTGTGTCGCAGAGACTATCGTAATCTTTTGAGTGTTCATACCTGGCGACGTGTGTTTCTGTCATCGGGAGTCTCGCCAACTGGGTTATGACTTGTGTGTGCACACCACAAGATTTGAGCCCCAGATAACACGGTTAGATCACCAAACTACGTTTTTTAACTTGGAGATGACACATCATAAAGGCATGGATATTCTTCCCAGTATTAAATCAGGCCTGGGTCCAAACACAACGCGCTCCCTGTAATCCTCTGGACGCCGCCATTGTTGTTGTTGCTTGCCGGCTTGTCAGCGTTGCCAGATCTTGGGAGAGAAACAAACAACCAGGGCTATGGAAACAAGCCCAAAAGAAGCGACGGATTTATAAAGTGAAAGGCAATGTTTCGAGAGCAAGCCCAAATAAGCAACTACAATTTAGAAATAAGCCCAAAAAAACACAACCCCTGACTACCAATATTTGTAAGCCACTTTACAAAAAAACAAGCCCAAAGTCGCGGCTAATAAGTGGACCTGGCAACCCTGCGGCTGGTCCCCCTCACATTTCTTCTGTCCTCCTGCGTGCTGACATGGGACGTATCCCGCCTCTCATTGGCTGATGCTCTTTGTCAGTCGTGTCAGACTTCTCCAGTTTTATAGCATGCCAGATATCCAGTCCCAGTCGCAGACTCACCTCCAACTCACCTCCAACCCAAGGTGGCTCTCAAGATCCTCTGTGACGTCAAAATCGCAGTGAAAATCGTGTAATGTGAACTAGGCTTTAGTCTGAACCAAGACAGCAAACTCTATTGCTTCCCACATTGTTCACAGCAATGCATTATAGCTGCACTCCTTTGGTTCTTAACTTTTCACAGTAAAAGCCCCAGATATATGCTGCATTACTGCTTACTAGACGATACTCGACAAAATAGGTTACACAATAACAAAATGTTCTAAATATGACACAGAAATTCAAGTTGTTCTTATTCATTTCTAATGTTCTGTAAAGTAAATGATGTATCAACCAAAAAGCAATGACTTTACAACATAGAACCTGAGCTCATCAGCCTGGCATAACGCAGAAGAGAGTGCTCCATAATCCCCATATAGAGGCTCATGATGAATGGAACAAATTTATACTGTTTACGATGATGATTTAGGAGTTTAATGATATTAAGCGTGACTAAGAGTAAATGTTAAAATTCACCTCCTCTGAAGCTGTGATCTATCAGCTGTCAGATGATCCTTTCCTTCACATCCACCAAGAATCGCTTCAAGTGGTGCCACCGCAGCAGCAGGCTGGCATTTTTCAGAGCAGTCCTTCTCTTAACTGGCATCGTGTCACATTACAGAGAATCAATGCTTTCACTGCGAGGAGACAGATGTGCTCATTATGTGTGGAGTGGAGCACTAATCATGGTGATTGTCAGACAGAGTTTGGGGCTGATTAAGCTCTGTGGTTGATGGGAGGCTGCTGTGTCTGTTTGCATGTGTCTTCACACCGGGGAGCGCAGTGTAACAAAAACAGCCAACAATACACAATATCAAGTTTCTGCTGAGGACACTTAATATTCAGCTGTAGCTGTTACCACGCTACATCCTGAGTGGAGTGTTTGTGATGTGTGAGATCTGATGGTTGGAACTGTTTGACGTCACAGTGCTCTTCTTGAGAGCAGCTGTTTGTAGAGGTGTCATTGTTCAAGTTGTCACAGCAGGATCATTTTCACACCAGCTCATAGACACACCATCAAACAACTTAAGGTAACCAACTTGTCAGTAGCCCCTTTTACACTGCCAGATTTTCCGCAAATGTTGGGCCGTTTTGCCAGCCAGCTGCGAGCGTTCATACTGTACATGCAGAGCCGGATTGGCGAGTTGATCCGAGGTGTCCAATTTTCCACCTCATAGGGTAGTCATATTGGCGGAACCCTTTTAGTTCAAACAGTCCGAGGCAGCCTTCCGCAACGGGAGGGGCTGTTGAAGACTTGTGGGAGGAGCTTTTGATGACACCTCACGTGCGAGCCACTGGCGGTGGATAAACAGGAAACAGCTGATAGCAGGAATTAGCGAGCAGCTGGTAGCAAGAGGGAAACACAAACCTGAAAGACACTGTAAAGGCCAAATCACACCGGTGGCGTCATATGACGGCCGCGTCACTGATGTGAGTCAAGTGCTGTGGGGCGTCAACAGGATTTCTATTGCACACTCCAGTCCACTAGGCTGGGAAGTACAAAATAGCGCTTTTTCAAGGGCGGTGACGCTGGAAAAATAGGACAATAGCGTCAAGCGCCGCAGCGCGGCATGTCGACGCGCGTCGAACCGCTGCCGGTGTGGGTTTAAATAGAAAATAATGGGGGCGACTGTTCTGACACGTGTCGTACGCCGCCGGTGTGTTTTGGCCTTAAAGATGAGCCACTGGGGAGACAAGGAATTGTGCGGCCTCCTTGCCCTCACAAACGAAGAGGCCATTAACCGTCAGATGACGGGGACAGTGAAGAACGGGCCAATTTATGAGATAACCGCCGTCAGACTATCGCCACCTGACTAGCTGCGGCTTCCTTCCCACGTCACTGTTTGCGTCACACACTGAGCAACATGTTTCGTTACTTGCTCATGCCCCCCGTTGCCCCAAAAAGGCGCATTCTGTATAAACAAAAGTATGTAGGCGGCAATTTTCTTCTTATTATTATTATTTTCTTTTTATCTCTGCCCACATCTTCAAGATGTTTCCAGTGATTTGAAAGGTCTGGTGTTTTGCCCGTTAACAGATACACTATTTCTGAAGAATATTTAGTCCGTAGGATTAAGAAAGCAGATATATTGGCAGTGTCGTTTCACTTACTCAATCAATTGTAAAGTGTAGGCTATAAACACTGGTGGGAATGATTAACATTTCGATAACATCAGCCAGATGTTTGCTTACCTGTCTAGTAGAACACACGCGAGGTCAGCGTCGAATTGTAGTTCTAGATTTTCACGAAGCTCTCTCCATCTTGGAAAGGCCACACCAATATTTATCCTTGATTTAGCTCTCTTCTTATCCCAAATTCTTCTGGGATCGCTTGGTTGACCTGTACGTTTCCATTTTTGTTTACTGGGACAGCTTTGGTGTCAGAAGGTGCAGCAACCGTCAATGCATAATTATGATCCATGACGAGTTAGCTTAGCCTAGCAACAGTAACGTTCATTCTCTGACGTCTCATCCGGTCTGCTTCTTCTTCTTCTCCTTCATTTAATGGCTATGGTAACTGGAGTTACGTCGCCACTGACATGCGACCTAATGACACGGTCCGTAACTTTTATTAGTATTTCATATTTATCTGGGTTTGAAAAATTGTTGGAAACATTTCTGATAATCAAAGTACACAACTAAACAAAATATATAATATTGGTTTAGTTGTTTTTAGACATTTGTGGAAAAACTACATATTATACCTTTAACCACCTATAATTCAGACACTAATAACCCTCTGTGTAGAAGTCTGTTAATTGCCTCACATTATTTTTAAAATCACAAAAACGCCTGGTGACTGCTAGACCTCTTTCAAAGATCAAGCACTTTAACCTGAATTCATTGTAATTGTTTTTAAATTGCAACTTCAACATTTTCAATCCTTTCTTTTGTGGTGTTTCTATTACTGTTTCCACCCACTGTGGAAGGTACAGAGTCCATGTTGTTTGCGTAGGAGTGAGAGAGGTTGCAACCGACTGCCAGCAGCGAGGAAGAAAAGAGGAGAGAGCGATGGAGGGATTAAAACCAGTAGGGAGAGGTGAGAGCGAGTATCGGTTCTCACAACCCCTCCCTCTCCTTGGGCCTCCTCCCTAATGCTTGCTGCATCTCACTAGGCGGTTAGGACTCCAGGTGCCTAGCATCACGACTCTGAGTAAAGCCTGAGTCTTAGCTGCTGAGAGCTAGATGCTCAGTAAGAAACAGGAAAAAGAACACATGAGGCACACCGTTTGATTGGAGAATCAGGGCTTTATCAGTGAAGGTTAAAAAATGTTTTTTAAACAAAGAAAAATATATATAGTCACATGTGCTCACACATGAGGGGAACTGCCTCTCACCCACCGAATAAGGTGTTTTGCCTGAAATATGTGATCTGAGCTTTGTTCCAGGAAACTTTGTCTGTGCTCGATTGGGGCTTTGAGCATGGCTGAGATGAGAGAATACAGAGTGAAACATTTCTTTACTGTACAGTGGACGCTGAACACCCTGTCACTCCATTAAAACAATATCTCATGTTAGTCATCATCCCACATACATGCACACAGTCAGACTCAAAGGGCCCTATTCAAACAATCTATAGCTCATGGTCTAAAGTGAATGGCATCAGTGCATTTAGAGCCTCACTTCTGCTAGTTAAATGGCCCATAATCCGGGCGCAAAGTAAGGCACAAGGGGCATAGAAGCAGTATTTAGTCCCTTAATTAATCCTAGGTGTGTTTTTGGTGTAACATGAATTCAACCAATCAGAGTGTCACCTCCCATTCCCTTTAAAAGCCAGGTGCACCTGCACCCTGTGCACTATTTACGTGGTGGATTCAGCAAATTGGAAACGTGAGTGGTTTTCTGCAGTAATTCAGTCAGAGCAGTGATGTCACTGAAGCAAATACCATTGGACACTTAATCAGCAAAACTAAAAATTGTAGTTGTAAACTTGACAGAGAAAACAGAACTAAAATGAAGCTTCTGAACTAATCAATGGAGTTACGCTGCTCCTCATGCTTACATGTGTTCAGTGTCTCTGTTAATGGGGAGTCAAACAGTAGCTCTGCAGCTCTGCTCTGATCTCTGCTATATTCACATTTTAGAGAATGTTATTAATATTTAATTTTTTCCCTCTCCCAAAATTGTTCCACATGTCCTTGTGTGTAACAAGTAGAGTGTATAAGCACGTTGTGAACCCGCCTATGTAGGCGCGTCTTTCTATTTGACTAATGCATCCTTCGAATAGCTGGAAAATACTGGGCAATTACATTTTTTACTTACAAAATGTGGGTGCTGGTGGTGAGGAAAAAAAGGCAGTATGCCTCAGGTTGACACTAGCAATGACAGTTGTGCTGCACTGTGTGTCACTTTACACAAGGTATAACGCCCTTGGTACACTGCCCATGTAAGTTGCTCTAGCCTGTTAACACAGGCTATACCAGCCACACTGTCTGTATTAGCAGCGTGGCCAGCTGCTGCTCAGCTACAGAACATCTAGAGAATAGGAGTCTCACCTATTTTTTTCTGTGTGATGTGCATAGTTTCAGCAAAAATAGACTGTAAAAATGGTCTTTTGACAATCATATTGTCTTCATACCACCTTTCACTACAGTTTCAATGTCTGTATCTGCAGACATGAAAAAATATTTTCTTTATAACTCAACACTTGCCATTTCTGTTTCAAAATTAAAAAGCCCTCTGAAAATGTTTCTGTGGACAGTACTGCTTCATTTGTTAACAGAAGGCTTTTTAATGTGAAATATTTGCAGAACTGTGTTGTTGACAATACAGTGGCTTGCACAGCTCCATGACTTTGTGGAATATTAACTGTGGAAATACAGCAACAAGCAGCTATGCAGCAGCAACACTGTTTATGTGAACACTGCATGCATGTGAGCCACAGCAGTTTAGCTAGGTAGCTGTCACATATTGCACACATAAGACGTGGCCCAGAGACAGGTTGGTGTTTTTATTGATTGTTAAGATTGATTATCATACTGCAGCACAAAGAATGGAAACCAACTGCAGTTTGAAGATACTTAATCAATGTTTTAGTTCATTTATGGCAGCATGGTTAAGTATACACAATTTTTAGTTTATTGGCCTAAACACACTAAATCATTGTATTGTCCTTTAATGGCCTGTGTGTCAACCCAAAATTAGCATGACTATGTATGTATTCCACAAACTGACAATTGTGTCATCACAGGCTTTAGGGTGTGTGTGTATGTGTGTGTGTGTGTGTGTGGATGCGTGCGTGTGTGTTTATCTAACAGTCTGTAACAGTGAGATAAAGTTCTCCTATACATGATCTGCAGTGCTCTGTCATCGATTTCCACTGGTACATGTTGTTTCAGCCCCTAAAGTCCCATCAGTGAAAGGAGATAAACCTCAGCATTGTGTTTCCCCCCCCTCAACACTACTTCTCTTATATATTTGATGAGCAGTGAAGAGGTGATGGGTGGACTGACTGAATCAATATTTAATCACCTAGTGTGCAGTGCTGACCAGAGACCAGAGAAAGTGGACATTAGAGGAAAAACCATAAGGGGAGGACAAGTTAGGAGTATACAGAAACACTGTTGTTTGTCTAGTATTAGAAATTGAGCTCTTTCTGCTCTTCTGAGACGAAAACAAAAAAAAACAAACAAAAAAAAAACAGATTAAGAAAATATCTTGCCATCTTGTTCCTGAACGTGTCTGCCTTAGTTACTGTTTTTCAACTTCAGAGACACAAAATAATCCTCTTGGCTCTACAAACCATCTGCAACATTTTGCAAGAGTAAAATCAAGGAAAAACACAGACGGCTGCTTTAGTCTCTGAAACAGTTGATTGTTGTTGGTGCTGGAACAAAGTCCTTAACCATTATTACACTACAACACAAAACCCTGATTAAATCTGCTTTAAAGCCCACAGATCAATAAAATGCAGGCAAGCGCTCATATTGTGAGAAGTGTTCTTCATTAAGACTGCAATAAATATGAGCCTTACAGTCACCCATGGCACAAAGCTAATAAACTAGTTAAAATCTATGCTAATGTACTGTTTCCCTTTGTTAATTCCTCACTTTTTTCAATATATCTTGAGGCTGTTTCAGTAGAGAGTGGGAGGTTGGTTTCCTTTGAGTAGAATCAAGCACTGCACCAATGCTGCTATACACAACACTCTTCTATGACAAGTGGAGGCCAAATTAACAAAACCGTGGGAAGATATCAACATACAGCACTAGGAAAGAAAATGTGTTTGCAAATGTATTTACCTCTTTGTTCAACTGTATTCTGGGATCCTTGAATGCATCATGGTGTCAAACCCCCCACAGGTTTTAAGGGTTCAGTGTCTTGCTCAAGAACACCAGAAAGGAGGAGCCAGGGATCAAACCAACACAATCTCATCTCAAGTCATCACATATTGCTGCTTATTCAGTGGACTTTCACATCTGCAAACTACAAACTTTGGAATGAGAATGCCCTGATCAAACCACCAACCGCACAATTAATGACAGACCTGTATACTGGCAAAGAAACCACCAGCTAAATGGCCACAAAAACCTTAAAGGGATAGTGCACCCAAAAATGAAAATTCAGCCATTATCTACCCACCCATATGCCGAGGGAGGCTCAGGTGAAGTTTTAGAGTCATCACATCCCTTGCGGAGATCCAAGGGGAGAGTGGGTAGCAGCACAACTCCACCTAATGCAGGCTGGGCGCCCCAGATTCAAACGTCCAGAAACACATAATTGAAACCACAAATTATCTCCATACTGCTTGTCTGTAGTGATCCAAGTGTCCTGAAGCCCCGACATAAAAAGTTGTTTGGAAAAACGTCATTTGAAGCCTCATTGTAGCCTGTAGCTCTAACTGCTTCTGTGTACACCGAGCTCACGTGTGCGCTTGTGCGCGAGACCAGCGAAAGCACATGAACACACATGGAGGCGGTGCCCATGTCTCACGGTCTCGCGCAAGCGCACACACATGAGCGCAGTCCACAGAAAGGCAGTTAGAGCTGCAGGCTACAATGAGGCTAAAAACAGAGTTCAAATGACGCTTTTCCAAACAACTTTTTATGTCGGGGCTTCAGGACACTTGGATCACTACGGACGAGCAGTATGGAGATATTTTGTGGTTTCAATTATGTGTTTTTTGGACGTTTTAATCTGGGGGATATTCTTCAAGTCGGCAGTCATTCTTTTTTTTTTTGTCAATCAGTGTGCAGTGCACTTATAGGAATTTTCCAGTCCCTAGATTTAGCTGCAGAGTGAGCTCTTCTCACTTTCATGTGCTTTCCAGTACAGGTAACTGCAGATCCAGACCCAGGATGAGTCTGACTCAGAAGGAGGCAGCTGCCCAGAGGGAAAGAGGGTTTACCCAGGTAGGCTCCAAAATAACATCTCCTTGTACTTCTGTTTTGAAGTGGTAAATTTACAGCTTACAGCAACTTAATATGATACAGTCTCTAGCATTTTTTTTTTTTTTTTAATATCTATAGAGTCAGCAAAAAATGTTGTTGCACATTACTGATCCCTCATTAGCATAGTTAGCATACATCAGCTAAGAGGATTAACATCTCACCGTATCCCCATTAAACTCTCAAACTCCGTATTGATTAAAAAAAGTAGCAAATATTCAAATATTTGTATTAAACAGCCAAATCTGATTCAATTTTCATAATTTTGAGTTGGGTACAGCCCTAAAACTGTTGTGAATTAAATAGGTAAAACGATGTACTGTCCTATCTGCTAACATGGAGAGGGCAGGGGCTATGACCTTTACTGCAGCCAGCCACCAGGAAGCGATCGAGATGTATCATGTTGTCCATCTTTGTTAGTCTATGAGCCTGACTAAAGTGAAGAGGGAACAAACCAGGGACAGACTGTCTTTGGCGTATACACTGGATGAGCAACTTTCATTTGAATGACTGGCCGCCATCTCAAAACCTGCTACCCAGTTCTTAGAACACATTCCAGGTTGGACCTCACCCACACACCCACTCAAATTTCATTTAAGTTTTTAATCAGTATCAGTTTGTTGCTGTAAACTATACCGTCAGGAGACATATTAGAAGAATTATTTGGTGTCATAAAGAACTATTATATGTCAGTATGTAGCACGTTTGAAACACACCACAAAATCACCACGACACCACGACTCTCTTTTACTGAACGAGTCTGTAATGATACAACATGTGACAGGGACTGCATCAGTTCACATTCTTCTCTCCTCTCAGAATACTGTCTCTCTCAGCTCCAAATGCAGACTGAACACAACAAAGCATTTATACAATTTCTATAGAACATAAATAAAATGAACAGCATGATCAACATGATCAAGCATGAATTGAAATGATCGTATAGTGGTTATATATTTTTTTCTCATTCATACCTGTAATGATACAACATGTGACAGGGACTGCATCAGTTCACATCCTTCTCTCCTCTCAGAATACTGTAAAGGATGCATAAAATAACGAAGTAGAACAAATGACAAAAATAAATATGCCCTATCTCACATGTCTAATTCATCACAGAGTAAGCACATTGACCTTGTGTGCACTTACACACACATACTCAACATTAGACAAGTTAAAATACACTTTACATTCATTTTATACAAATCCCAGAGAAAAACTACATTTCCCATAATGCCTTGCATCGCCAAGCGCAGAGCGCAACTTGATGCGAGCAGCGGCACTTCAAAGGAACATAGTTGAAAACAACGCAACGCTAGCTTCTGAGGTAATGTCAAAACGCTTTACAGTACGGACTTGTGCTTTATGCATTACAACTGTCTTACATAGCTCTTCGTAATATCATTACAATGCTGTGTTTTAAACACTAGGACAACTTTTAGAAGCTAATTTGCTCCGTCAACACACCTGTCTCTCTCAGCTCCAAATGCAGACTAAGAGAGAACTTCTTATGCGCATGTACCACAGCGCAGCAGGAAGTGTTCACTGACCAAAATACCCAACATGTTCTGATGAAAATAAAGGCACATAAAATATTACTCCTTTGTTAATACTGGAAACAGCCTCACAACAAGGTTATGACTGACCTAACATAATCATTTAGTGTCGCCTCACTGTCAGCAATTGGAACGTACCAACTTACTTATTGAACAGGGGCTTAAAGTTAGCTGGAATACCAAAACACACTATTACAAGTATATCTATTAGATAAGAGTTTTGTTTGTTTCAAAAACTCTTAAATATAAGAATGTATCTTCAATTATTCAGATCCCACTTCAAAACAGCAGAGACCAATTACACAAAGCAATGTCTCACTGGCAGAGAGAAAGCATCTGCCATTTTCACTGCCATTTATTTGCTTATTCATTGCTGGAAATATCAGGTTGTTAATGCTGCAAGTAAGTGATGCTGTGATTCATCAGGCTTTTATTTGCAAACGAGCAAAGCTGCTGAATTGTGAGCTACATTTCCCGACAGTAACACAGATTTATGTTTAAAAAAGCAGACAAATGTTTGGGCAACAGATCATAACGCCTCTGGTTTAAACTGAAATTAATTATAAAGCCACTTACTGCCCTTAAATCACATGGTTGGCTTTTATAACCCTCTGTTTCCAGCAAGTTCAATTGAGCAGTGTTTCAAACCAACAGAGATCTTTGATCACAAAGCAGAACAAGGAATACGGTACATAAAGACAAACACATTCATCCCTTCAGTAGCTGTCATGGCTTTCATGATGGTAGCAGCCCCTGACTGCACGTGGTGTTAACATTGGTTAAAGCGGAACAATAATGACGTTAGGAATAAATAGTCTTGGTATTGTCCTTTAAGGCTATAGAATTCAACATTCACAGCTGATGTTGTGCAGTGCAGAGTGAGTTACATCACAGCCCCATCCAACCGTTTGCCACAGCAGATGAAACGTCTCCTCCAATGAACATCATCAAACAAACCACAAGCAGAGACGAGACTCAAGCCTCATACATGCAACTGCGAGTTTGTGTATGTATCTAAATTTGTCAGTACTTCTGACAGTTGTATTTGCTGTCACAAGGTAAAAACATTTATCTGAGGATGGCAGAGTTTCCATGGAGACTGGTTCTCATCAGTGGAACACCTGACGCTTCACTACAGCATCTCGTGGCTTCCGATTCCTGTTATTCTCAATTAAGTCAGAGGGAGAGTGTGAAGGAGAGACACACAGAGAGAAAGAACTGAACAGATGGAGATAGTAAATGGAAAATATTTCAATGTCTAATCTGCATTCTATTATTATTTAAGAGACTGGCCCTAGTGCGAGAGTGTATGCGAAATACAGTAACATATATGATCTTGACGATATGTGCTACTTACATTTGCATTAAAATTCCTTAAGTAGGTGGTCTGAAATTCGGGCTACATCCACACTAATACATTTTTTATTTTAGAACGGCATTTTAAAACAAATATGATATCCATATGAAAGTGTTTAAGCACCATTTCCGAAATAATCTCTGCCCAAACTAACACCTGAAAACACATATTGCATGACCATTCATGTACACTAGGCATGTGTATGCTGATGTAAACAGGAAGCAGATTGGCTACTCTGTGGTTGGTTGCTTAGTTACAAAAAATTTGAACAAGATGGCCAAAAGTAGGACCAGACATTTCTTTGCTTGGACTGACAACAAAATGGAACTGTTACTGAAAGTAACACATGAGTATAAGGTGGTGAAGGCAGCAGAAAACAGATTGGGAGTCATTGCAAAGCAGATATGGCGACATATCAGAGTGGCACCTGGAGCATTATCAGTCGCTGGAGGAAGTCATGGCAATAGGAAAGGAGGAGTGTTACCAACACAATATCTCAAAAGCTATGTAGACTGAGCTATAATGGTTTAGCTTGACACACGGTGACTGATAAGACGCAATTGGGAGTGGAACACAAGTGCCTGCATCATTATTTTCAAACATCTCTGTTTCTGCTCATGGGCGTATTATGACACAATGGGCTCTGGGCACAGATATGCAAAAGGCCCCACCACCGAAAAAGCAAAATACGGAAACTGTATGGTGGTTTTGCCATGGTTTTTCTTGTTGTTGTTTTGCATGTCTTTGTTTGCCTGATATCAGAATTGTCAGCTTGTTTGACTCCAATTCCATCTTTAGTCTGACATTGCGTCCATTCTACCCAATTTCCATGGAGGAGGGAGATTTGATTTCCGTTAACCAGTCACTAGAGACCAACGTATCCACCTGAATCTAACATCATTTTATGTCCACACTGATGTGCAGCCATGCCAACAAAACTGTTTTAGAGTGGAGCAGAGCAAAGTAAAACAAATTACAGTGTCAGGCGACCTCGTGCCTACGACCAAATCATAGCCGTGACGATATCACAGTACAACATCACAAGCTCGAGTGTGATATTGCTTTTTTACAACAGTTTAACAGTTAAATAAGCAAGGCTGATTAAGAAATGTTGAAAAATGAGGACAAAATAAATAATTTAAGCATTTTATTTGTCTTTCGCCAACAAAAATAGTTCCCTCAGGACTCTGCTGTCAGCGTTGCTATGTAACGCAGACATGGTGCGCCAGGCACTTACTCTTTACACACATTTATCTGCACGTTTCCATTAATTGTGCAGCAGGTGAAATAAGTCTCTGGTGACTGCATGGTGGACTGTCGCTTCACAGGCACAGCCGACTCTGCCTTCTGATCTGACAGTATGTTGCTTTTCTCCAAGTCATTGAGCTCCACTGATGAAACACTGACTGATGGCCATTCATAGTTCAATTCAAAACTTATTTTAGGAAATAAATCCATATTTTTGGCTGTTTGACAGTGGATGAATTAATTAGCCTACAACGCAACTGCTGACCTAACTGACACTAACCGTCAGTTTTGATTTGATTGTTGATTGCAATCAGCTGTGAGGCGGAGTGATACATACACAGTGAAATAACCGTGATGTTGTACTCCAATATCGTCACGGTTTTACTGTCTCTCGACCAATCAGATTGCAGGGCCGGAACAAACTGTTGTATAAATTAATTTAGAGCACCTTCCATAACAACATCTATCTTTCTACAGCGCCTGGACCCAGGCAATATCTTTGTAGTGATTATGCATCTTATTGTTGTTTTGTGTCTCACTTTGTGTGTCCTTGCAGTAGTTTTGTGTCTTTGCAGTCATTTGTGTCTCTGTGTGGCATATTTTAGGATGACTGTGGGGCAGTTTGACAACCTGCTGTCTATCTCGGGCCGTATAGCTCTGGGTATTCAGCAACAGCTACCACCAATTTCTCCATCATTGTTTACCGATTCTAAACCTGATGTTGTGACCACCACAGATGGCCCGCCTCTCAAATCATCCAATTGGACAAGAGGAAAAAGAGATGATGTGGGGCGCTTTTCCACTCTGAGTTGAAGCTTTTTCAACTCGAGGAGTTCAGAGTGGTACAAAAACCGCAGGTGCCTAGAGCGCAAAAATGTGAGCCATGTAGAAGCACGAGGTATGTAGCAATGCAAAAACAGCCAGCAAAAAGTTTATTTCTCATTAAAAAACAATCTGTCTGTCTATGTGATCGGGGCCTTTGTGTGGATTTAGCCTCAAACTGTCTCAGGAATTCAACATTGGCTGCCCATTGTGACAGACGAAGAAAACTACCTGACAGCTTGCTTTGTTAGCTAAACCAAAGTTGCTGTTTGTTAGCTTAACCATGCTAGCTGGGTGAGTCGTTGGATTTTTTTATAGCTCACTTAGCAAGCAAGTATAACTGACCAAACCAGATGAGAAATGACAAACCAGAGCTAGAAAATCTTCATAGGTCATTTAGATCAGACGCCTGGAGGGAGAAATGTGAGGCAAAGATACTGCATGGGGTTGGAGGGACAGGTGCGTGCTGGGTTTTGGCCTGTGTTCAGATGTACAGATACAAGGTAGCAGGCAGTCTCCGAGCTCTTATTAAGGCCAGTGGTGCTGCAATTACAGTAAAAGATTGTCTGCAGTGGTTCTGACCAGTGGAAACATTTGAATCAGGTGGTCTAAAAACAGGGTCATGCATGATGTTTGAGAAGGGGCGTATTTAGTTTGGTGGGCACATAGGTGGACAGCAGAGAATTGGATTATGCTGCAGGAGGTCTTTGAGGAGTTTTCATGGATATGTTCATGCATTTTTCCACTTTGAAAACCCAGTCTCTGTTCTCTGTGGGAAGGAGAAAACTAAAAAAAAACTTTTTGCAGCCACCTTTCAAGACTACAAGAGGTGGGTGATAGAAGCTGAAGAAATACCATGAGACTAATGCATCTTAAGCTGGATAATTTATCTCCTCAGGCCTGGCTTCTGCATTTATTTTTGTTTTTTATATTTTTGTTCTCACATTTATCTATTTCTATTTTCTCACACAAACACAAATACAAGCAAACCACTTTTACATATTTATTTATTCATTCATTTGAATTTAGATAATTACCCACTATTAATATTTTTTATGGCATAAACACTGTGTGCTTATGTTCTATTTCTCCTCACAAGTGAGTTTCAATATATCATATCATATCATACTGCTGTGTTTAATGTGACTGACTATTTATCATCAGTGATATAAACTTACTCATAGCCTGGCAGTAAATTCTAGGTAAACAGTGTCATGAGAGCAGTTAATCAGGATTGTTGTTGGGTTTTCAAGCCTACTATTATAAAGCTCCCCTGACAGGGCAAACCACACAGTCAGTTAGTGTGTACACACACGTGCTTTAATATGCTGCCGAGTGCAGCTGCAGCAGTTAAACTATGATGCAAGTCGAGCTAAAAGCTGAAAGCATTGTGAAGGAAGGCACGGCTTCTCCAGTCACGACTCTGCTGTGGTGCTGTCTGGACGGCTCTTGAGCCATTTGGTTTTTTGATCTGCATCAGCCACCAGCACTAGGGATGCACGATATTGGATTTTTGCCAATATCCGATATGCCAATATGTAGCAACTCATTTGACTGATCCACGTTTTTCCACCTAATTCAAGTTATCATCAAGTCTCTTCTGTGATGGAATTAACATCATATTATCCTCATATTCGGTGCGGCAGTAGCTCAGTCCATAGGGACTTTGGTTGGGAACCGGAGGGTTGCCTGTTCAAGTCCGCGTCCGGACCAAAATATGGAGCATGGACTGGTAGCTGGAGAGGTGCCAGTTCACCTCCTGCCTGAGCAAAGCACTGAAGCCCCCAGCCGCCTGGAGCGCCTGTTATGGGCATCCCACTCTGACATCTCTCCACTTAGTGCATGTATAGGTCCAGTTTGTGCATGTGTGTGTTCGGACCTGTGTGTTTTTCACTCTGTTGACAGACAGAGTGAAAAATTGAATTTCCCCTCGGGGATTAATAAAGTAAATAAAATAAATTACGTATATAAAATTTAAAAATATATATATATATTAAATATTATGCATGCATACTCTTTTTGTGATGGCCCACCAGCAGAGGGAGACATGAATGCTCTTTAATGTATGTAATATTCAATCATTGTGCAAATTAAGAAAAAGCATGTTGGCCGATTCTGACAGTTCATTTTAAAGACGATATTGGCCAATACCAATGACTTGCAGATTTTATCGTGCATCCCTAACCAGCACTCCAGGCTGTCACCTAGAAAAGAAAAGAAAAGAAAAGAAAAGAAGTTTGGGCTGGGAAGTATATCAATAATATAGCGATATCGTGATATGGGACGAAATATCATCTTAGATTTTAGATATGTTTATATCATAAGTGTTGTGTTTTCCTGGTCTTAACAGCTGCATTACAATTAAGTGACAGGCCTGGGCTCTGCCTTAGAGATAGTGTGAGGAGCTCAGACATACAGACGGCGCTATGAGTAGAGCCGCTGCTCTTTCACGTCAAAAGGGGTCAGTTGAGGTGGTTTGGGCATCTGATCAGGATGTCTCCTGTGGGCCTTTTCCACAGTCACTTTTGACCGCACCGAGTCAAGCCATGCCGCAGCAATTTGTGTTTCCATTATCAGTTTAGATGCGGCATACCACACTGAGCCTCGCCAGAGATGGACCTTCTCTGAAGTAGGTCCAAAAGCGGGGCTGCCCGCCCTCAAGCGGGTAGCAGTGACCTCTCGTCGACCACAGCCAATCCCTGACGATGTGTTGCAAGACTCTACTCACCTCTGTCTGCAGGAGAGTAGAGAAAAAGGCATTTTTCGAGGACTGTGTGTTCAGCTCTCAGTACTTTTGTAGCTTCTAATTGAATCTCTGTGGTTTGGAGTTTAGTTTCTCTCCTGCATCCTGTTTTTACTTTAGATAACAGCTTCATTTTACTGTTTCATGTTTGCAATCAGACTAATTAGAAGTTGTGTGAAGTTGCTGCCTTGAAAACTCCACATTTCCTTATTTTGCTGTTTCACAATAAAAGTTTTTACATAACAAAATAACCAGGGACTTTTATTGTGAAGAATCTATAGAAAATTAAATGTGTTTAGCACTGAATTTGCAGAACTTCATTAGTGGCTTTTCTTCGGCAAAGGCAAGTCTAACTTGGCGAAGGTAATAATATTGCAGGGAAGAAGAGTAAAATCAGAAAATAATCAGTGAGATGTTGATGAAGAACTGCAGACAACAGACTCTTACTTACTTCATCGTCCTGTTGTAATGGAAATGCAAATCCTTGCCACCCTGAGCTGATGGCCCAAACCAAACCAAACCAAGCCAAGCCAGTCCATGACTGTTGAAAAAGGGTACTGGGCGTCTCCTGTTATAGGTTTTTCAGGCATGTCCAACTTGTAGGGTCCTGTGGCGGGACAGACCCAGAATATACGGGAGGAATTATAGATCTCATCTGGCCTGGGAACATCTCAGGATCCCCCAGGAGGAGCTGGAAAGCGTCACTGCAGAGAGGGACATCTAGAGGACTTTGCTCAGCCTGTTGCCCCTGTGACCCAGTCCCGGATAAGCAGATGAAAATGGATGGGTGGACCAATAACCCATCCTACAACATCATCGCCATATCAATATCAAGGTGTTCAAAAATTTCATGATCTTTTTTTTTTTTTTTTTTTTGGATATATGGCATGTTAATGATTTCTTTCACTGATCTATTCAAATATTGATTAAATATTAAGTATGGACATCCAGCTGACACCTCTGTCAATAGAACCAGTTCAAACACATTAGGTGCTTTTCCAGTATAATAATTATGTCTCCAATGAGCTTTTCAATCTGAAACACCCACTGCAAAGACACCATTAATGCTGTGACTGTGTCTAAAACTAACTGGTCTGGAAAATAATAAACTGTTGAAATGAAGTGTTACAGTCTGTTCAGCTCACAGTCTAATATAATGATGAGGGATATAAAACCAAAATAAAACTGATTAGACAAGTTTGAGCCAATTATTTACCCTTGACATGTAATATCTTTAAGTTCTATAAATCACTGCTAATTACTGTAATCTTATCATTCTGATTAACAGCATAGTTTTCATCTCCATGTGTAGGCCTATTTTGATATTCTTGATCACATCTGATTAAAGCTATGAATGTGAAACCTCAATGGGATCAAGTGGACAGCCTTGTTATATGCCCCTTCATTATTTCCATCCATCCTATTACTGTCCTCTGCTATTTCTTTCCTATTTTTTCTTTCTATTTCTGTCTGTTCATCTGTCTGTAGTGCGTAGAGCCCTGGATGTCCATTCGGTGGCAGGTCATTACGTGACCACGAGCTTCCTAATGAGCCCATTAGCTGCTTCAGGCCATCCCTTCCTCTCTTACTCACCAATCATTCCTTTTCTTCTTCTCTACTCCTCCACACTTTCCCAGTTAATCAAATCATGTCCTTCTTCTAACCCCCAATCACTGAGATCAATTAGCACCTCTTTTTTCATTTTACTTTCTGTCTGTCATTCCTTCTATGGAGAAATGCAGGATTTTACCCAAAGGATGTAACAGCTACAGTGACTCTGATCAGCCATTTGTGTTGTTTTGTAGTTACACATGTCCAACCCGTTCTCATCACAGACTTATAAAGAGAACTGGATACAGCACCCTGTTCATTCCTATGAAAGTTGCTCAAGGCTGGGACACACCTTCCATATTGCACATCCTATAAGAGATGTGGACGCGTACCCCATTTTATTCACAGTACAATTGACGGTCCACCGCATCCCCTGGCAATAAACGGAAGGTGAGCTTACCATTTACCATCCTCCTCCTGCCAAGATCAGTTAAAGTGAAACTAAATGATACTGTCGTGTCTGGAGTGAATGTCAAATATCCAACTTAAAACTAACTGATGAGGTGGCTGCTGCTGGCTTGAAAGCAGTGTTTTGAACTGGACTGGAGTATGGAGCGAGAGACTCTCAGTGGCACGAGACAAAAAAAGTTCAACTGTCGCATACAGACTTACGCAGGTAATCGGCATTGCTTCTGCACTGTGTGGCCCATAGAGCAGGCGTACTAGAGATTTCCGCTGGCTTCTTCCAGTTTAGCTCACCGCTAACTTGAATGGGAATAAAATGATTTAATCATGTATCTCTTATAGACTTTTCAACTGTTATTGGACTGACTAACTCAAATCCTAAAAGTGAAACAAGTCATTTTGCAGGGCTGTGATGCTCCAAAAAATCTATCCACTGATTTACAGATGTCTCTTTTACCATGTAAGTCAATGGGCATCACGGTATGGATGTAATTACACTGTTTGGCCATGACGAAAATTGGCTTTAAAGCCCCATGCACTTGGGACCAGGTCATCAAATACTAACGCTTTGTCACACCCCATAGTAACTCACAGCTTAAACACATTTACAACACCTGGTTAATGTTGTGATGGTAACAGGCAACAAAACTACTGTACATGGTTGGGTTTGGAAAAAAGATCACGTTTGGGTTAAAATAAGTACACTTGTTATGTAATGTCAATGCGGGATAACCCTACTTAAATTACATAACGTTACATTAAAAAAGCACTGACTTTTGGTTTCACATGAGATTTATAAGTTACATTAAAAGAACTTCAAATTTTGGTTTCACAGGGGACACAAGACCTATCCACCTCCCCTCCCTCCCACCCTATTCAGACTTTCTCATCCTTTCTACTGCCTCAGTGGCTCTCAGTGTCAAGTAATTAGGCGGGTGGGTTTGCACTGAAGTTAGTTCAAACCCTGGTGCATCTCATAAAGATGCTAAAGGCTACCTTTGGCGTCGCTATTACAAGACAAAGGGCATGACAAAGTATCTGTATTTGACGACTTGAGAATGTGAACGGGATAGGGTGACTGAAATCATAACGTCATCAATTTAAAAATAATATGTGTTTTGGAGTAAGCATGAAAGTGTTACTCTTTTCATCATGGCAGTCAGCAACATCAGTCATTGAAGGCCCTTACTGTGCATTTGCTTGACCAAAACACTTTTTAGTATTTGCTCTGTATGAGCACATTTAACTGACTTTGCATACATGCTTTTGTTTTGTTTCGTTTTTGTTTGGATTTTTTTTACAGTTATACCATGCATGAAATGTCTTTTACCAATGTGTTGAAATGCAAGAGCTCCAGCCTGCCATATCTGTTGAAAAGCCCAGAAGAACTATGCAAACATTATTCTGACAGGTCATGTCATGTTGTATTTCCCCTGCTTTGGAAGCAGTCTGCATGTTCCAATCAAACCAGTGGTACTGTCAGAGAAAAGGTCAAATATTAAGATAGAAACTGTTGGATAGTTTTTTGTTTGTTAAAAATAGACTGAACAGCTGTTTCCCTTTTACTCAGTATATTTCCACCCTTAGGTCCCTTTCCCAAGGTGTTACTTCTCTGATTGTGAAGATGGAGGCTGGTAAAAGGTCTGATTTAATAACACCAGACTTCCTCATCAGCCTACTCTAACTCCATGACCTACTGACAAATTAATAGGCTTTGGCATCACCTATAATTACCTATTAGTCTTTTAATTACACACAGAGCAGTTAATTGAAGACTGTATATTTTAAGGGTGGCGATTCTTTGCAGAAAAGTGTGGGTATGAGTGAAGATGACAGCTTCAACAGATGGATCACCATTCTATTTCTACCTGAATATTTTAGTGTTTCTGCTTTCAGCATGGGAAGTTTGATGTGAAGAAAAAATGAAGCCAGTCTGGGTGATGGCGGCTCTTTAATGACAGTATTTCTTGGGTGTTCTACTAATAGCAGTGTTCATTTCGGGTTTCTGTGTGTTGGATTGTATGTTTGGGACACAGTTTGCTCCAACAAGATTTTCTTTTGTCTATGTTTTACATATAAGCAAGATAACATGCATGATACCATAACAACTAATGCCTTACACAAAGAGAAATCACACATTGACTTCCCATCCATGAGGCTAATGAGGGTGAGTTATGTGATCACTTTAAATGTTGTGGAGAAGTTTTGGACTCCTACACATAGACACAGTTATACAACGGTTAACTCCAACCACGCAGAGAGACTGGCCAACAAACATCCTGCAGGTTCCTATCTTTAACTGCAGTAAATAACAGGGGTGTCACCAGCTCCCACTTAAATTTCACTGGCTACCCCAGCCAACTGGCTCATTATTACTAATAGAAAGACAGCCTGATGAGAAGAGCTCTTTAACAAGTTTACGTGTTGCTACTGAATAATCAACAGCAGGTCTCATGGATGGGTGAGGGGAGCAACCAACACAAGAACCACATGAGACCTTAGAGGGTTTTTTAACTGACTTGTGATGCACTCTGTGACACTTGCTGCTCCAGAGTGCTATATGAATACACTTTATCTTATCTAATTTTACTGTATCTACTTTCAACTTGTTGAATACCATTGCTTTGTCAGTGGACATCTGCGTAAGATATCAACATGCAAAGGCACCTTTCATGGTGTTATGAAACGCACTGGCCGGCAGCAGTTTGTAACGACGCAGGAAAAGACGTGATATTAGGAGCTGTCCCTTTAGGGCAAGAGGGAGGGAAGGTGGATAGGTCTAGCAAACCCTGTACTTTAACCCAGGAGCCCATTCTTCACTTCCAGTGTGAACGCTCAACACATTCACATCCCAAGTCATGACATAGCGCCACTTTGTCAATGGTCTTTTACAGCTACATATTACACACTAGGTATCCTCCTGTGTCTGCTATATTGACATTCACACATGCCCCTACCAACATCGGGACGTAAACAAAAGCACGTAGTTAGGTTTAAAACAAAGCAAAACATGGTTTGGCTCTTTATTCATGCAAAAAGTGAATAGTGAGCTCCCACATTTGATTATTTTTTCCTTTTATTGGAACCTTTCATAGAAACAACCGGAAAAAAAAACCTGCCTCACATGAGACAACACCTGAGTTAAAAACAAATAAAACTTATTTTTTCTCAAAATAATTATTATGGCTAATCGCTGATACAATACCAATGATTTTTTGTTTGTCTTTGTTTTGTTGTTATTTATTCCCCCTTTTGTGCCTGGAAAACAAAGAAATTGTATTATTCTTCATTACACACTAAACTTCATTACATCTTTGAGTAAGCGCAAATTCAGCCATACACATTTATGAAGCGACCTTTAACATAACCTTCTTTCCTGTGAAAAACATAAAAAAGAACTGCTTCAAAAGCCTTTTTACTATATATATCATATAGCCTACATATACATACACTGTATATATACTGTATATATAAATGATATATAACTTTTATATTTGTTATAATATCAACAAATCAAACAAATTTCTCCTTCAAACAGCTGTATTCATTCAAGTTTCTCAATTAAATTTAACAAGATTACATTTGAACACATCATGAGAACATTATAATTTACCTTCACCTAATACTCATAATTACCGAAGACAGCATGAATGTATCATAATGTCACTCAATGCAACTTCAGCCAGCAGTTAGTTCCAGCCATCTGCTGCTAACAGCTAACATTAACTAGCTCTCCTACTGCTGATGTCAAAACAGATTTGCTGTTCACATTGTGGCGTTATCAGGGAAACAATAGAGTGTGTTTTCTATTGTCCCCAGGCCGACAGGACGCTGTTAGTCAGGAGGCCAGCTTTTTAGCCTGCACAAAACTGACATGACACAACAGAAAAAAATCGGCCACCACCATCGGTGAATGTCAACTTATTTGTTGATAGGCGGACGGCAGTCAACAAGGTGAATATCGGCTGATACCAATATTCATCAGAAAAACTGTGCATCCCTATTTAGTCATTCCCATTCTAAAGACAAAGTCAGACACCAAACACCAGTGTTTTCTACTGGCTCTTCACTAATGAAACACTGGCATTAATTCAGCATTCATTAGCAGACGTAGCACAATTATCAGGTATTAGGAGGGACACTGTAAGACTGGGTCAGCACAGTGACTCATTTCTGCGCTGACATCATTGGACATTAGCATCTGACCTTTTACCTTGTACCTTTAACAAGAGTGACCGAGCTCAGAGTCTGATAATTAGCCTGCGTTACAGTGATGTCATGGCTGGGTGAGCCTGCAGGCTGATGAGATGAGCAGATGATGTGGTCTGACCATATGTAGTCACATTAACATGGGGTGGTGAGCTACATACTGTATGTGGCATTTACAGGGATATCTTGATCAAAATCCACAATATTATAGGATTAAATAAAACTGCAAATGACAAACAGCACACAAATGTAATTTTAACATTAGGCAAAGTCTGTACTGAGAATAACTGATGATTGTATTTTACTATCTTTTACTCACAGCAGCTCAGAAGATTTGAGTCCTTCTCTTGGCTGATTAAAATCTTTTAGTTTTCTGAAAGGAGTTCCATCTGCAGCCTCTATCTTAAAGGTTATGGTGCATGATTTATGTCTCACTCGATATCAGTACCTTGATTAAATCTTGCACAACTAAGAACATCAAGCACACGTGTTCAAGGAAAAGTGTGTTTGCGCACATCATTCTGGTTGATTAAAAGCAGGATTTCACACAGTTTCCAGTTTTATACACTGACAATATTAGTATAGAGGCATAGTAGGCGACATCCTGTGAATAAACTAGTTAAATAGATCACATGTTGTGTCTCAGGTCAACTGTCAGCTATAAACACCTGTAGTGACACAACCTGCTGGATATCTCAATGTATCATTTTGTAATATGTATCAATGTATATTTAATATGTTGATCTGTTCTTAACACACGACATCTATTGCACGTCTGTCCATCCTAAAAGAGGGATCCCTCCTCAGTTGCTTTTCCTGTGGTTTCTACCCTTTTTTTCCCCATTAAAGGGTTTTTTTGGGGAGGAGTTTATCTCCTGTGAGGGTCCAAGGACAGAGGGATGTTGTATGCTGTAAAGCCCTCTGAGGCAAATTGTGATTTTTGATATTGGGCTTTAGAAATAAAATTGAATTGAACTGAACTGAATTGAGTTGAATTTAATATTATGGAATAGTTGGGAATTGTCACTTTAAATAATCAGGGGCAATCCAAAAAAATTTTAAAAAAAAATATGGTTATTTCCATGTTTTGTGGCTTACCGACAGTCAGATTAGAAATCTTAAGACTAAGTAATGGAATGGATCTGTAAAGGTATTTCATCAATAAAGTCAATACAAAGTCAATGAAAAAAGTGTGAAAAAAGATGATAAATACATAACATTAAATAACTAATAATTCAAAGTAAAGGTTTGGTTCGAAGACAGGTGTGGTCTGAGCAAGGGGAGCAGAGGAAGGGAGGTAGGAAGTAGGGACTTTACACCACTTAACGCCCCTGGCTCACATTTGTTTTAAAGGAGCAATAAGCAAAATTCATCATTTCTAGATTGAAGGAATTAAAAAATTGCTATGTGAAGAACCAAAGGTGTAATTTCATCTGGAGTATAGCATGACGTCACACACCCTCTCTCTGTGTTGATCTCCAGCCCCTTGTTTGCAAGCCGGTCCGGCTGCACGTTCATGTATGTTCATGTGAATCCCCACCCCCCCACCCCTCTCGGAGCCCTTGGCCCTCCCTCCCTATAAAAGGCTACAGTCAGTGAGCAACGGCAGCGCATATTTTCGAAGTGAAATGGCGGAGTCAAATGTCTGTTTTAATTAGTGTTACAGTAACGTTAGGCACATGTCGCCCAATGTCAGCTGGGATAGGCTCCAGCCCCCCCGCGACCCTCAAGAGGATGAAGCGGTTAGAAGATGAATGAATGAATGAATAAAATAAAAGTTTGCATTTTATACAGGTATTGTGTGTAAAGACATGTTAATATTTTGTGTTAATAACGTCAGCTGATTTTGATGCCCTAAGGTCAGGCCCTCGCAGACTACACACTGCTCCCCTGAACTCCCAGCCCATGGAGCAACTACAAGAGCAACACCACGGCCCCACAGGGGGCTACAGTAATAACCCAAACTGCCAGAGGCATCCTAATCAGATGCCCAAACCACCTCAACGGACCCCTTTCGAGGCAAAGGAGCAGCAAATATCCTTGAAGCTCGCTCTGGTGTCTGAGCGTGTCACTCTGTCTCTGAGGCTGAGCCCAGCCACCACACAGGTGAAACTCATTTCGGCAGCTTGTATCTGCGATCTCATTCTTTTGGTCACTACCCAAAGCTCATGACCATAGGTGAGGGTTGAAACACCTCAGCTGGCTCAGCTTCCTCTTCACCACAACGGTCCAGTGCCTGCATAACTGCAGACACCGCATCAAACTCCATCTCATGCTCCATTTTAACCTCACTCGTAAACAAGACCATGAGAAACTTGAACTCCCTTGCTTGAGGCAGTAACTCTCTCCCAACCCAGAGGGGGCAATCCACTGTTTTCCAGCAGAGAACCATGGCCTTAATGAGGCAACAGATAGGATTTGGGTTTTTTTAGCTTGGCGCCACCTAGCGTCAGCAGTGTTGCTCGCACTGTCGCAAAGACCAAATTGACCGTGGGGATCAGAGATAATCAATGATATGAGTCTATTAGACTCTCTAAATTAAATAAACTGTAGGCTGTAAAGCCACCTGTATACCTCTATGTATATGTAGAATGAGAAGGTGTGTGGACACTATACTAAATAAACAAGTAAAGAGACCAAGCAACAATTATCAGATTTATCTGAAAAAAAACAAAAAAACAAATAGTAATGCAAATAATTATACCAGAATGCACAGTACCAGTACAAACAACTCACAGTAAATTATACCAATATGTACATTATCAGTACAAACAACAGTAGACACATAAGGGATAATGTATAGTGAGCCAGTGACTGTTGAAAAATAACTCCCAACAGGGGAATGGAACCCTGACACGCAGTGGAGTTATTTTTCAACAGTCACCGGCTCACTATACATTCTCACACCCACACTCACAACTAAAACATTCAAATGTTACAACTGACATCAATATTATTAAACTGCTGGCAGAGTGTATTGACAGAGGAGAGGTGTTCACCAGACAAACAGGAGCGGAGGAGAGGATTTTACTCCACTTCTCCCAGTCAGAGAGGCTGGGTGCCCAGTAGCTGCGGCGGCAGCGGCGGCAGTGGCGGGGGTAATCACAGTCCAAGGGCTGCCGTAGAATGGCAACAAGGATGTCAGCCGACCAACACTGCTACCTGGTCCCTGGTTGCGGCGATTTGCGATGCTGGCCAGCTAGGAGTTAACTAGCAGCCAGTACAGTACAGTCCTCTCTCGTCTAGCTAACATTTAGCCGTGTTACTTACTGATCCATTAGAAAGAAAGCTAGCTGGACATCGGTTTTGAAGCCTCTTTGGTCACGGAGCTCCCTCCATCTCTTGAACACCTGACTGAGGTTTACTCTTGTTTTTCCTCTTCTTTTATCACTCTCCTTTTTGTGCATCCTCGCCTCCTCAGACAGAGGAGCTTGTTTTCTTTTGGGAGGCCGTTTTTCACTTGTTTCCAAACTTTGTCCGTCTGCCATTGTGCTCCTGACTCAACTACCTCAGGCCCAACTCCTCATAAGGACCAGCTCCAGTCCCTGATTGGGTGACCGGCCAGTTTGGCAATACAAGACGCATTTCCTGCCGTAAAGCAGATTTTGTCCACAAAAATTCATCCCCGGTGGCAGAAGCTTATTGCAAAGATTGCAAAGCTATTAAGTAACCTATGTAAACGCTGATAGTCTAATTTTACTGTGGCCACTACCCTGTGCAACCCACATTATTTTCATAATGATATATGTAGGAAAAGATGCTATCTGTTGCTTCTTTAAATATGGAGGTGCTGACTCTCATCCCAACTACCCCAGTGCATGCTGGAGGTCATGGTGAGATGAAGCCAACAGAATCACATCATCTGCAAAAAGCAGAAACCCAATCCTGAGGTCCCAAAACCTACAAACATTTTTCAGATTTTAAGGGCCATACCGAAATCAGGATTATGTCAATCAAATCAGATTTGGCTGTTCTATATGAAAATTTGACGATTTGTTGTTTGTTTCATTATTTTTTTCATATAAAGTCCTTAAGTTTGAATGGGCTAGCAGGACATTCAATGTGACAGCAGCATTTGACTGCTCGACTTGAAGCAATCTCAGTCGACTCAGTCCAGCTTTCAAGAGGCAGCCCTACAAATTTCATTGAAGGAATTTCCTTTAACCTGAACTCACATACTGGGGTAACTACAATCTCAGATATCATCAACCATCCGACATCTGATTTTAAGCAATAGCATTCTGTGGATTTAGACTGAAATCCCCTGTGCATCATCATCATCATCATCATCATACATCATTAAGAAAGCATTGAGCAGAGATTTCATGTCTAAACAGCAAAGTCCCCCACAGATCTGTCAGTCTACAAACTGGATCTCCTACTGTTTAATTGTATATTTTTGGTAATATGAATTGTTTTCCACCACTCAGACCTTTCCCTACATAATATATACATTACACATCCACATTAACGGGTCTTTATAGGCTGCTACACCATGGTCTTAATTATTTACCAAAGTTTTTTGCAGAGTTCTATAGTGAAGGTGCCTCGCCTCATCTAAAAAACAGAGCAAGAACAAGTAGTATTAACACACAAGAACAAGTGGTATAAAGATTTGTCCACATGGTCCAGAAAACAGAAAGAAACAGATCCAAAATTTTGGCACATGTATACAAAACCAAATATCCATTCCAAATTCTGCAGGATATCTTGACATAACATGGTACTGCTGTCAAAAAAAAAAAACAATCTTTCCAACTTGTAACTCTCTCTTTCTGCCCTCCTTTTTCTCTAGCATGTGTGTCAGTGTGTAGGACCTGCCCAAGGACCTGCCCATCCTCTGCTTGCTTGATACATTTCACAGTCACACACCTGCTTCAAGCCATCAACAACTTTCCCACACAAAATGCCTGAAATTGTTACAATGCATTTGCAGTCTTCAAAACAAGCACTTATATCATACAAAATACCAGTGACACCAGAAACCTCACTGATTTAAGAAGCGGCCATGTGTGCTGACAGTTAAGTTCCCAAAAAACGTTAACAATACTCACTAATGGTAAAGAATAAAAGGAGTGGGGTGCCGGTGGCTTAGTGGTAGAGCAGGCGCCCCATGCACAAGGCTGTTGCCACAGCGGCCCAGGTTCGACTCCAGCCTGTGGCCCCTTGCTGCATGTCACTCTCCCTCTCTCTCCCCTCCCTCACACTTGTCTGTCCTATACATTAAAAGCTAAAAAGCCCCCAAAAAATGTCTTTAAAAAAAAAAGAATGAAAGGAGTGAATCTGTGAAGTGCTGCCCTGGACAAGGTAGAAAATAATAAGAGTTCTTGGCGTTTTGGTTCATGCTGGTTCACATGCAACACCACCATATATTTATTTTTTACCTGCATAAGCAGGCGACACTATGTTTTGGCTGGGCATCAGTGGCTTGCATGCAATGGATCCTGGTACATGTAGGCACTGCCAGCAAGGCTCCATGAGCAGGAGAACTCTGCTTTTTCAGTCTATATAGAAGGCACTGTGGAATTTATTACTTCAATTGATTACACTTACTATCAACACTGACTGGACATCCACATAAAAGGTGATAAATTCTTCCTTTAACAAAACAAGAAACAGATGAGACAAACAGTGTTAAAATGACGTCCTTCAGCCTCAGCTCCACAGCAGCAGAATGAGGGTGACAGAGTTCTACTCTGGATGCCATCTTGAATATACAATTAAAACTTAGATTGACAGTTTAATTTCCACACTGCCCTGTTCCCAGGCCAGCCATTAGGAGGGCACTTCTCCACCACTTGGACAGGGACGGATGTGGTTCTGGCTGTTCAGGAGAGAGACATTTGATCTACTGATGATGATGGATAATGAACTCTGCTCTTACAGCCGTTACTCTTTTATTGCATTGAATCCCATCAGCCAGCAAGGGTCAATTCAATTTACGTGGTCCTGTCTGTACATGAGAATGGAAAGAACTGGCTTTATTATAATCTTTGAATTTCAGCACATTTTAGGAAAGTGTGCAAGTTCCAGTAGTTCTCACATCTTTCCACCTGTACAGTATGTACTGCAATATCTTGACCTTTAAGTGGAAGCATTATGGGGATCAGCCAGGATTATACTGGGACATCATGTAGCTAATAACTGATGTACACTCCAACCTCTGCAGACTGTGGAATACTTTGTCAAAGGAAAATTAAATTAACTGAATCAATGATGCCTCCGATAAAACTTTATAAAGTCATGAGTTTAAAATTCATTACTGCATGATTAAGCAAAGTGAAACTTTGAATATTTGTGTGTACACCAACCATTTTATATCATAATGAACAATACCACACCATATCATGTCATTCCATAGCCAGGCTATTCTTATGCACTATTCATATTCATTCATCTAAGCAAAGTAATGACCCAAAGTTCGTATATATTGCACATAATGATGAGCCAGTAATTCATGCATAATCCACGTGTTTTGCATGGCTGCGATCACATGACCAATGTGGTGATGGGAGTAAAGAAGGAAGAGGGTCCAAGCAGTTTTGTTAGGAGGCAGGCTGGGGTGGTGGATGGGTCAAAAACACAGGACGTTCCCCAGGAGCCCTTGGTTGTGCTTTGGGTAGTGGGTTGGCTAAATGAGAACAAGGTAAACCACACCATACCATTAAATACCTCACTGTGGCTGTAGCAGTTTTTGGTAAAAAAAAAAAAAAAAAGAATTAGCGAGCTGTGCTTGCGCGCCTCTGCACACCACTCAAGTTGCACTTGAGGGTCTACATCCATTTCTGTAAAAACAAAAGCACAGAAGATCTATGCAATCAGCACAGTTTCAAGGTAGATATCCAAGACTAAGGTCACCAATTCAGTATCTGACCAAATGTTTCCCCTTCTGTTCCTGAGATGACAGTGAGTAATGGCCAGAAAAGTGTTCCATGCAGAAAAATATGACATCACAGTGAAGTTGACCTTTGACCTTTTGGACATTAAATGTCATCGCTTCATCATTACATCCTGTTAGACATTTGTGTGTTGTCATAATTAGCGTAAGAATTCTTCAGTTATGGCCAAAAATATAATTTGTCAGGTCACAGTGACCTTGACCTTTGACCCATGACCACCAAATTCTAATCAGTTTATTCTTCAGTCGAAGTGGACATTTGTGTCATTTTTTAAGAACTTTCCGTAGAGTGTTCTTAAGATCTCACGAAAATGAAATAGATGCAAGGTCACAGTGACTTTGACCACTGACCACCAAAATCTAATCACTTTGTCATAGAATTAAAGTATATATTTGTGGCAAATTTGAAGAAAATCCCTTACGCCGTTCTTGAGATATTGTGTTCACAAGAACAAGACAGACAAGGTCACAATGACCTTAACCTTTGAGCCATGACCACCAAAAACTAATCAGTCGATTGTTGAGTCCAGGTGGACATTTTTTGCTGAATTTCAAGAAATTCTTTTGGGCTGTTCTTGAGATATCGTGTTCACAAGAATGAGATGGCTGCAAGGTCACAGTGACCCTGACCTTTGACCACCAAAATCTAATCAGTTCATTGTTGTGCCCAGGTGACTGTTTGTGTCAAATGTAAAGAAATTCCCTCAAGGTGTTATAGCAGAATGCCAATATGATGAAACACTGATTTTTAGAAGTAAAGAAGACAGAAAATTAGTATTTCCTGAATACTTTTTATCTGGTGTTGCTCTTAAAGTGTGTAATGAGATTAAATATCTTGGTCATTATATTGTCAATGATTTATCTGATGACATAGATATCCACGGACAGTCTTGCAAGTTGTATGTGCAAGCTAATACGTCTCCTCGCAAATTTAGCATGTGTTCAGTGGCATTTTGCACTCCGCTGTACACTGCCCACTTGTGGCACTTCTATAGGAAGAGTAATATGCAAAGACTTAATGTGGCCTATAATGATGGCATGAGACTACTTCTTAAACTTCCATGAAGGTGTAGTGCCAGCCAAATGTTTGAAAATGTGGGTGTGCCTACTTGCCCAGCTTTAATACGTTATCTTATATATCGATATATGTGCAGGCTCTCTGTCTCAGAGAATAGTATCATCCAGGTCTCAGCCAAACCTAAACTGTGGGGCCAGTGGCACTCCAGCTTGTTTGTGGGTGCAGTTTATTGAATTTTGCCCATTTTTTTAACTTGTATAATGAAGTGTTGGTACTTCTTGTCTTTATATGTGTATGTGTAAATATATATATATATATATATATACATATATCATATCATATTTTTGTACATAGCTGATTGTCTGTTTTTTGTGTGGCATGCTATGGACTATTCTCTGTGTCCTTAATAAAGTCATTATTATTATTGTTGAGATATTGCTTTCATAGGAATGAGACAGACAAGATCACAGTGACCTTGACTCTTGACCTATGACCACCACAAACTAATCATTTCATCATTGAGTCCAAGTGGACGTTTATGCCAAATTTGAAGAAATTCCCTCAAGGCATTCTTTGAGACATCGCGTTTACAAGAATGGGATGGATGGACGGATGGACAACCCTAAAACATAATGCCTCCAGCCACAGCTATGGTCAGCATGGAGGCATAAAAAGTCTTACTGATTAACCTGCAATATTTAAAACTCGAACTTGTTGACAAGCACATTGCACTTCCTATAACTATCATAAGAAAAGCA
The DNA here is from genome assembly GCF_011397635.1 of Epinephelus fuscoguttatus. Lineage (NCBI taxonomy): Eukaryota > Metazoa > Chordata > Actinopteri > Perciformes > Serranidae > Epinephelus > Epinephelus fuscoguttatus. The sequence goes on along the minus strand of NC_064756.1, from coordinate 39,593,046 downwards.
TCCCACTGATTCTCTGGTGTAAAGTTTTTAATGTGATGCAGCAGCAGCAGCAGCAGCAGTGAAGTGTTGGGTTTGCATCAGCAGTAACTTAACAGAGCTCCAGCACAGCAATCAATGATGATTAAAAAATGCTGATTGCGTGAAAGAACAAACAGGAAGGCATAAGTGAAACTCAACTCCAGAAAAAAGAAATTCAGGTAAAAGCTGCAAAAGTACTGACAGCCAAACATAGAGAGACCGCTGTCACGGTACAGCTTTAGCAAACCAACCTGGGAAAACCCAAAAACAGTACCATCTTACCATACCACTAAAGATGCACTAATTGCAATTTTTTAGCCGATTCTGATTTATGATTTATTTTTCAAAAGTCTGAATAATACCTCCTAGACTAAGAAGCTAAATGTTTTAGCATCTTCCACCCACTGAAATAAAACAGTTAGAATTAGCTTTGCTATGCTACACTTTTGAGCTAATTATTAACTCGCTGAATAATAAAAATTGGGTATACTTTAGTCTTTTTGTTAGCTTAACATGTTAGCCTTCAAATAATGCGTAGCATGCATGGAAATTAAACAAAATTTCTGAGAACTGGTTGCAGCGGCTATGAAAATAGTCAGTGTTTGTACTGCCGTTTGTGATGAGAACCATCGTGCAGTGCATGCAAGTTAATTTGCTTGTCACAGGATCAGCCACATCTGAGACTGATCAGCCGATCACCAGTCATGGCTGATCAAGCTGATCGTCCGATTTCAGTCACAAGCCTATTGATCAGTGCATCTCTACATATCATACTGCATTCCATTAACAATTTTAAAATCAACACCTGACAAGAAATAAGGTTTAATCTAAGATTATGTCCATCTACACTGGATTGACCTTACTTTAATAGATCCTCCATTTACTTACTTACAAATTAGGGGTGGGTGATACAGATGAAGCTGATCACAGCATACGTACAAATATCATGATATTCAGCTGAGCTGAGAAAATCTTTATAGATACAATAACCAGATAGGAGTATTCGTTTTTGGCTAATCCTGTAAATTTAAAGTATCACACTTCATCACTAAGCCTGTTAAACAGAACTCTCACAGTTGATTAATTTATAGGGGTGGTGGAAAAAAATCGATACAGCATAGTATCTTCACACAGTGTATCAATTTTTTTTTAATTATATAAATGATCTACTACAACTAGAATAATATAATCAGTTCCTTTTTTCAGTTCACTAGATACATTTTTGTGCTACAAAACATAGCTGAAATGAGATGAACACACTGAAAACTTCTTATTCGGTAAAACGTATGTTAACAAAGGTTTCCTTTGGGGACATAATTTATAGTTGAAAAAAGGTAATAAATCTCAAAATATTGCATTATATATTGTTGCAATACTCAGCATATCGCAACATATTTAAAATCGTAATAATATTGTATCGTGGACCCTCTGGTGATTACCACCCTTATTACTTCATATTGTCTCACAGTTTTATCAGTGAGTCCCAATGCATCTAACAAGGTGTAGAGAGAGTTCATTGCCAGTGATCTCTTCAAAACTCCCAGGTCAATAGAAATCCTGAGTAAATAAAGGCTTAATGCAGACTACTAATAACAAAAGGAAAAAGGCGAGGAGGAACAAATCAATAGCGCCAAGGTGAGAGCTATGTGCCGACAAAGACACTCTCTTTTACACTATCCTCTGTTTTACCTGTAAGATTAATAAAAGTAACATAATCTGAGGCTATACATCATATTTTGTTACAGTATAGTAATGATGGATTATACTGTCAACTCTAGCTCAAACAATTTTTTTGTTTAGCCAGTAAATCAGTGCCACTTTGACATTTTACAAACTATTGTTATCAGCTGAACTTCACTCTAATAGTGGCTGATGGATCTACATCACTGACTAGAGCTGAAGAAGGGAGGGTTGTGTTAAATTCAGCAAAAAGGAGGGGATCAGTGGGCATAGCTTCAGAGAAGCAGCTCCCCTCTGCTGTGTGACTGTGTCTAATTGTGTTGTTCTTCATTTTAAGATGTAGTTACATAAATTTTGTGGCTGGACCACAACAGCTGAAAGTCTGTGTGTACATGACTAGGGCTGAGTAAAAATAATTGATTCATCTGATTCAATCGGTCTTCATTTGAATGACCCAATATCGATTCATAAAATCCAAGATCGATCTTTTAATATACGCTTTTCCCCCACAGTTGTGGAGTAGCTTTAACCCTGTTAATCTCGCCAGTAGTAAACGTGTACTGGCACTAAATTATTAACAACCGCAGTACTGAAAAGCTCCAACATTACCAGTTCTTTTATCCTCTGCTCCTGCTGTCCGTGTGTAGGGGCTGCTGTGCCACATTTATGCACAGACACACAAACATAAGCCCTTTTTAGACAGGAATTGTGCAAATTTGCAGGAAAGCCCAATCAGTTTTTATTCATCATTGGCAGTATAAAAACAAAATTGGGGAGTGCAGCAAACTTTTGTTTATACAGAATGTGCCTTTTTCGGGGCAATGGGGGGCGTGAGCAAGTAACGAAATGTGTAGCTCAGCATGTGACGTAAACAGTGACATACTCCGAGGGTAGCCGTGGCTGGTCAGTCTTTCTGCGATTCTCTCGTAAGTCGGCCCGTCCTTTACCTTCCCCGTCATCTGACAGTTAATGGCCTCCTCATTTGCGAGGACGAGGAGGGCGCGCAATTCCTTGTCTCCCCAGTTGCTCATCTTAACAGCGTCTGTCAGGTTTGGGTTTCCCTCTTGCTACTAGCTGCTCGCTAATTCCTGCTATCAGCTGTTTCCTGTTTATCCACCGCCAGTGGCTCGCATGTGCGGCTTCATCAACAGCTCCTCCCATTGCGGAAGGCTGTCTTGGTCTGTTTAAACTAAAAGGGTTCCGCCAATATGACTACCCTACAAGGCGGAAAATTGGACACCTCAGATCAACTCGCCAATCTGGCTCTGTGTGTCTAAACTTTCGCAGCTTGCCGGCAAAATGGCCCAACATTCGCGGAAAATCTGGCAGTGTAAAAGGGGCTATAGAGTAGAGATTCCGCTGTGAAGACAGAGATGTGAAGATAACCTGAGCTGATGACAGCTAAGCTTGTTACTGTAAGTGCAATATAACCTCCATGAGGAAAAAGCCAATACTTTATCACTGCACCTGTTCAGCAACATGTAAACATGTAGGACAAGTTATATTTCAGTTTGATCTGTCCTCAGTCTCTTATCCAGTGCTGCTAATATTGTTATAAACAAGCACAGAGCGCTTTCCAGCCAGTAGCTAATTGTTACTAACAAGCAGAAACAACAATAGCTGTGACTCCTCAGCAGCAGAAAGGACAGGTGGACTGATACTGGAACACGGTGTGTGTTCTTTATTCTTACTAAACTTCAAAAGAGATCATATGAATATGATTTATTTGACTGACATTTTAGACTTATTTCCAGGGAAATATTGAGTTTAAAATGAGACTTTGCTGTTTTACTATTGATGTTGCTGCTCTAGAAACGTTATATTCAGTTTTAACCCTGTTCTGCATTTAATCTTTTTCAAAATAATTTCTTGAAAGATTTACATTATTAGCCCTCTGAGAATCTCTCTAAAATTAGTGTTGTCAGTGAAATATCCCCAATCGTATCAATATTGAATCAAATTGAATCAGAAATCGAACTGAAACCTTGTGAATCGAAACCGAATCAATTCAGCAATCAGTGTCAATACCCAGCCCTATCCATGACCGAACAAAACAAAACACCTGGGTAACTATGGACCTATAAATGCCATGTATTATTCATGTAGTAACATTGCAAAGAAATTATTTCCAACACAGCCTCTCTTAGGTCTTAGGTGCACAGAGAGGGATACAAGTGTAGCCTTCATGCAGATGACCCTGATGAAGGCTACAAGCCCAAATGCGTTGGTCTAACAGTAAAGTTGTTCTGTATGCTAAAAGTGTTCAAGCTCCTCAGGCATTAACATTGTAGTGTGGATGGAGAGATGCAGAGGATTAGCCTTTTTAATTTACACCCACTGACACAGTTCTGACTTGGCCACACCTCATAAAAGATAAATACCACCTCAAAACTATGACCCACATCCTTTGTGAAAATAACGAGTATCCATGTGATATATCTTGGAGTTTTTATGCAGTTATGTGTTTTAACCCATAGAAACAGACAAGATGCAGCTTCTGTGTCGTCGGTCATTTGGCTGATCTGAGGCTACAGGCAGTCTGACCAGCGTGGAAGCTGTGACTCACACACCACTGCAAGCTCAACCACGCAGTCAGGAGGGGCAACCCCTCTATCTCTGGCCAACACACCCGCGCACACACTCATACATGCAGACGTGTCTAGGGCTTAGAAAGCCTGGGTCTTGTACAGCCTGTCTCTGAAATTGGTTTCCATTAGCTCCACTGTGATTATTAACTTTCCATTGATGCAGCAGCATAGTCAGAGGCGCAGTGACGTCAAGCAGTGTCCTTGACGAAGAAGCAGCACCCAGTCACCTGCTGAGGAGTTCAACAAGTGTGTGTGTGTGTGTGTGTGTGTGTGTGTGTGTGTGTGTGTGTGTAAGACAGCGAGAGAAAGAGAGGGAGACAATGTGTGTGCCCAGGGGATAAAGAGAAAAGCGTACTTACTGCACAGAGCAATGATGTGGCTGCTGTCTTCGTGGACAAATTTCTTAGTCACTGCTTCCTCCATTATCTGCTTCACCTGCACACAAAAGCACAAAAGAGCCATAGTTGGTTCCTGTAACTGGAATAATCATCATCGTCTTTACCTTTGCTGCCATTATTGCTTCACTGTACAGGAAAAGCTGTAATCGTCACCACTATCCAGGGTTGGGTACCATTCATATTTGAACCAGTACCAGTACCTGGAATTCAGTACCGGTACCCACATGTGCTTAAACGCACCTTTTTTTTCTTGCATTGCCTTTGTTGAAAACAATGGCTCAATATGTCACCCAAAAATGGGGATTTGTCAATACTGCCAATATCCACAGCTGACAACACTATTAATTATTTGTACTTGGTTATCTGTATGGAAACATGTTTGCCATAGTGTGGCAACCACCTGATTACAAAAACATAAATGTAGAAGAATAATGCAGCCTTCTCTTAACATTGTGACAGCTACTAATAACAACTCTGACAGTCTCGCCCAAACATCCGCACCACTGGCTTCCAATTAATACCATGGCATCCCGGAAACATTCAAATGAGTCTTTCTGCTGCTATCTATTGTGTCTCTTGGGAGGAGAGCCTGAGTGAGCACAACAACACTGAGTCAGTCTGATGTTCGCTTGTCTAAGTTCGCTCTCTCCGTAGCATTAATTGTCATCAGTAATTAATCCAGGACCTGTCTGACACCTCCGCCATTTGGGTCTAATTGATAAACAGGAAGACTTTAATTGCTGGGTTGTGTGATAATAAAGCTCTAACTACAGAATCACTCGGTTCAAACTTTTCCATGTATTATGAAGGTGTGGGGGGTCATACAGCTGCAGGAATGGAGCTTCATTATCCTCATCACCAAGATGACATTCAACCTTCAGTTTGCTAATCAAACTTTTTTTTTTGTTAAGGGGTGGGCCAAATCATCCATCTTGTACTGTACAGCCAGCGAAGGAACAGGGAAAGCTGATGACAAATACAAACAACCATTTTGTCAGAAGGAACACTGGTGTCCACCTTGTTTTTCAGCGTGGAGCTTTTCTGTTTGTAAGTTTCTCATTGATTTACTTCACTGCTATTGTGACTACAATCAAAAAGTCCTGAGTTTCCTATTTTGTTTCCCGAACAGTGTGGAGTGGAGGAGTGGTTATTTAAGGTAATATGAGGTGAGGGATTGCTGTGGGCATGACTGCATGAATTTAATTGATGGAAAAAAAAAAAAAGATCTGACAATGTCATTGACAAAGAAAGTACATTTAATGAGGATCCCTCACATCACAGCTGATACCCCTTCCACTTAATATGGTATAATACGATGTACTGGATTGGTGGATCCCTAGTGAGGACTGAAAGCAATGCTGTTTTACACATACATTTATACACAATGAAACAACAAAGAAACACTGTGTTGTTCTTTGTAACTGCCAGCTGAGTGGCTTTCTTTTGAATGGATATAATGAATGGAAGCAAAGGACATTTGCAGAGGTGGAAATGGAGAATGAAAACTCCAGAATTCTAAAGTAGACAATCTCCAGAGTATCTTTTGGTTCTTTGTACACGACCACAATAAAGCAATTACTATTGCTTCATTCCAACTAACCCTTGAGCAGGAACTTTTGGGAGTCAGGGACTATAGCATAGACACTCTAGACTCTGGTGTGTTTGGTGGAAACCAAGCAATATTCATTCCGAATGAGGGTTTACACAGGAGATCAGTTTAATCGCCTTTTAATCGCCTTTATTCGGGTCCACGCAAGGTTTGGGGCAGGGAAGGTTTCTGATTGGATAGGGGGCGGGATGGATGTTACGTGTTTCTGAGGATCGCCTCCGCTATTTCTCAACGGTCATTGGTTCAGCTGTTTACACGCGTTTCACCATCTAATAACACAATAATTATTTAGGTGTTTGAGAAATAAGTGGATAAAACGTACAACTATCACTTTATAATGTTTCTAAAGTGTTTCCCTGATGGATTACTTCTCTCCTCGATGGATTCTAAAAACGCGTGACGGCTCGTAACTGCTGAACGCCACTCTGGACAGAAAGTAAGTCTATTATTACACATGTAAAGTGCCTTTACATAGATTAAAAGTTTAAAAGCATTAAACGTAACAAACGAGTGCTTTTACACTCGTATGGGAGAAGAACACAGAGGGTTGATGATGGAGCTGAAGTCAGGTTTTTATTGTGAGAGCTGCTTCATTCAGGTTGTTGTTTACTTGCTGGCACCTTAACTGTGGCGATATGCTGTTCAATATTCAGCCAATATGACCCAAAATGATTACTTTAAATCCAGGTTACGGGTCGGGCTGCGGGTCGTGTTTCAATGGGTCGGACCGGGTTGCGGTACTAATTGGCCTGATGCGCGGGTTTGTGGTTCGGGTGCGGGTTTGTACGTCGCCGGGTTGGGTCGGGGCGGATCTTGAAAACTGGACCCGTGCAGGACTCTGGCCAGAAGAGCAAGGAAACGAGCATGCGCAGAAAGACCAGAATGAACTTTAAGAGGATTGAGTGTATACAAGTGCGAGAAATTCTTTCATTCGGAATTAGAAACGGAATATTCCAGCCCCTTACATCAGATTGAATTTTCAATCGCATTGGCCATTTTCATTCTGAATTAGGTGTTTACAAGATCGCTTTTAATAGGAATGAACTTTCATTCGGAATGAAAAGGGAATTAAACTGTCCATGTAAACCCACTCACTGTGGAAGTGCCAAATCTGCAGTTCTTCGAAAGGCCACTAGGGGCTGGCTCCAAAACAGAGTCAATCTCCATAGAACCCCATGTAAAAAGGACAAACTTTCCAGTAGAAATAAATATGTTTACAGTCTGGTAAAAAGCGTTTTTGGTCTTTACTGCTAATTTCAACATACATAGCAACTGTATGGGGAGAGAATTTTTTATTTAACTCATCCGATGAAATTTTACTAAGGCTTTTAGTTAAAATATGAAGCTTTGTTTTGAACTCTTTTTTTTTAAACAATGTAAAACCAATGAACAGAATCTTCTAATTCTTTTAAGCCCAGTTCAGACCAAAGATGCACGACGAGATAGGTTAAAACAAGCAGCTACTTGCAATGCAGCAGCTACTTGCAATGCGGCATTCTAAAAACCTACTGGTTCACACCAATGCAACTGGATGAGATAGTGTATTACCCATCTCTGTACCTCCGGTTTAATTTCCAGCTTTTCAAGCTTTAGTTGCATTTGTAGTAGTGATGAAACAGCAAAAAGCATAATCAAAAAAAGCATCAGATTGACTATATTTATAATAAATATGTCACAATAATATAAATAACCACCACCAATTAATCAGACAATAGCCCTTTTTAGACAGGAATTGTGCAAATTGCAGGAAAGCCCAATCAGTCCTCTTTCAGCATTGGCAGTATAAAAACAAAATCGGGGAGTGCGGCAAACCTACTAGCCTACCTACTTTTGTTTATACAGAATGCACCTTTTTCGGGGCAATCGGGGGCGCAAGCAAGTAACATAAGGTGTAGCTCAGCGTGTGACGCAAACAGTGACGTGGGAGGGAAGCCGCGGCTAGTCAGTTCTTTGGCAATTAAGTAAGTCGGCCTGTTCTTCACTGACGGTTAATGGCCTCTTCGTATGCAAGGGCAAGGAGGGCGCAATATCTGCCAGGGTTGCGTTTCCCTCTTGCTACTAGCTGCTTGCTAATTCCTGCTATCAGCTGTTTCCTGTTTATCCACCGCTAGTGGCTCGCGCGTGCAGCGTCATCAACAAAAGCACAAACAGCAGCAAGCAGCAGCAACCCACCATCCAACACCAGCACACCGTGAGGACAGAAACAAAGAGCTTGATGGGGACGGAGCACCTGCTACAGTAAGTGAACACGTTGTCTGCTGCCATTTTGACTTGATCAGCAGAAATCACAAGCCGATTGGCTGTAGAAACAGGTGACCAGCCTTATATTCTAAAACGAGCTGATCAGCTGAGTTGCAGGTGACACCATCAGCCGGCTTGAGTCAAGCTCAGATCGGCCAGTTCACAATGCTGAAACTTTTCTCTGCAACTTTCATTTTAACTGTTTTCAGACATTTTCTGAGTTTATAATAGCTGTGTATTGGACTCGGTGCGTATTGGACTCAGTGCAGAGACCTTCTCAAACATTTCTCTTCAAATTGCTCTCACATCCACAGTTTTTACTCTACATACATAATCTTTGCTCAAATCAGAGTACAACTTGTGGTCTTTCAAACAATATAGCTGTGGAAGCAAATGGACTTTTGCACAGTGAGCCTGAAAGTGAAAGAAACTCCACTCACTGCCACCTTAGAACTCAATGTTAACTGGGACCAGAAATCTCTGGAAGGCAGCAGATTGTGTCTGTTTTCTTACCTGCTCGTTTGCTCACATTTTTGAAGCCACAAACATAATTTAGAGTTTTGGCATAAAAAGGTGTTTAGGAGTTTAAATCTCCATTAAAAGAGCTTTCTAGATCAAGTTGCTGTCTGCCCCTCCCTCATGCTGTCCCCAGTTATCACAATAGCAACAACTGCTTACACACATATATACACCTGAGTGTGTGTGTGTGTGTGTGTGTGTGTGTGTGTGTGTGTGTGTGTGTGTGTGTGTGCGCGTGCGTGTGTGTTTATGTTTGGCATGTGAATCTCCAGTACAGAGCACTGCCACATTCTACCTTTACTGCTACTATACTACTACTACTAATAGTAGTACTAGTTGAGGAGTTGTGCATAACAACCTCATAAAAATTAAAACCTCTTCTGTGACAGAAAGACAAAACAGGAGAATTAAATGCGGACTGTTAAATATCAGGTCTCTATCGTCTAAAGCAGTGTTAGTAAACGAATTAATATCAGATAATCATATTGATTTACTCAGTCTCACTGAAACCTGGCTGTGTCAAGATGAATATGTCAGTCTAAATGAGTCCACTCCTCCCAGTCATAATAATACCCACATTCCTCGAGGCAGCGGCCGAGGAGGGGGAGTTGCAGCCATTTTTAACTCTAGTCTGTTAATCAGCCCTAAACCTAAACTAGATTATAATTCATTTGAAAGCCTCGTTCTTAGTCTTTTACATCCGACCTGGAAAACCTCGCAGCCACTTTTATTTGTTATAGTGTACCATGCTCCTGGCCCGTATTCTGAATTTTTATCTGAATTCTCAAAGTTTTTATCCAGTTTAGTTCTTAAATCAGATAAAGTTATTATTGTAGGCGATTTTAACATTCATGTCGACGTTGATAATGACTCCCTGGCTACCGCGTTTATCTCATTATTAGACTCCATTGGCTTCAGTCAGGGTGTACATGAACCTACTCATTGTTTTAACCATACCCTTGATCTAGTTCTGACGTATGGAATTGAAATTGATAACCTAAAAGTCTTTCCACAGAATCCCTCGCTATCGGATCATTATCTGATTACTTTTGATTTCTTTTTACTCGATTACACGCCACTCAGCAACAGTTACTATACTAGATGTTTATCAGATAGTGCTGTCGCAAAACTTAAGGAAAAGATTACTTCGTCGTTAAATTCAATACCAATACCTTCAGTAACAGAGGTTTCCCATGCCGACTTTAACCTCTCCCGAATTGATCATTTTGTTGATAGCACCGTAGGCTCGCTACGAACAATGCTCGACTCTGTAGCACCTCTTAAAAAGAAGTTAAAAAAGCAAAGAAAGTTCGCTCCTTGGTATAACTCTCAAACCCGTAAGTTAAAACAAATATCGCGAAAATTTGAAAGGAACTGGCGATTAACCAAACTGGAAGAATCTCGTTTAATCTGGACAGACAGTCTCAAAACTTATAAGAGGGGCCTCCGCAATGCCAGAGCAAACTATTACTCAGCTCTAATAGAAGACAATAAGAACAACCCCAGGTTTCTTTTCAGCACTGTAGCCAGGCTGACTGAGAGTCAAAGCTCTATTGAGCCTTGTATTCCCTTAGCCCTTAGCAGTAATGATTTTATGAGCTTTTTTAATGACAAAATTCTAACTATTAGAGGCAAAATTCATGACCTCCTGCCCTCAGATAGTACCTATCTAACCTCAAACACAGCTGTAAAATCTAATATATATTTAGATTGCTTCTCCCCAATTTCTCTTCAAGAATTGACTGCAGTGATTTCTTCATCCAAATCATCAACGTGTCTCTTAGACCCCATCCCAACTAGGCTACTTAAGGAGGTCTTTCCTTTAGTTAACACTCATATATTAGATATGATCAATATATCCTTATTAACAGGCTATGTACCACAGTCTTTTAAGATAGCTGTAATTAAACCTCTACTAAAAAAGCCCTCCCTGGATCCAGAGGTGTTAGCCAACTATAGACCAATATCTAATCTTCCCTTTATGTCAAAGATCCTTGAGAAAGTAGTCGCTCCAGGATAATAATTTATTTGAGGAATTTCAGTCAGGATTTAGAGTGCATCATAGCACTGAGACAGCTCTAGTTAAAATTACAAATGACCTTCTGATTGCTTCAGACAAAGGACTCGTCTCTGTACTTGTTTTATTAGATCTTAGTGTGGCGTTTGACACAATTGACCATCAAATTCTGCTGCAGAGACTGGATCACTTAATTGGCTTAAAAGGTTCAGCACTGAGCTGGTTTAAATCTTATTTATCTGATCGTTTTCAATTTGTTGGCGTTCGCAATGAACCATCCTTACGCATCTAAAGTTTGTTTTGGAGTTCCGAGGTCTGTGCTCTGACCAATCCTGTTTACTCTATATATGCTTCCTTTAGGTAAATATCATTAGAAATCACTCTATAAATTTCCATTGTTATGCGGATGATACTCAGTTGTATTTATCAATGAAGCCAGAAGAAAGCAATCAATTAACTAAACTCCATAATTGCCTTAAAGACATAAAACTTGATGAGCACCAATTTCCTGATGTTAAATTCAGACAAAACTGAAGTTATTGTTCTTGGCCCCAAACAACTCAGAGACTCTTTATCTGATGACATAGTTTCTCTAGATGGCATTGCTCTGGCCCCTGCCACTACCGTAAGAAACCTCGAGTAACATTTGATCAAGATTTGTCTTTAATTCTCATTTAAAGCAAACCTCACGGACTGCATTTTTCATCTGCGTAATATTGTAAAATTAGGCCTATCCTGACCCAAAAGATGCAGAAAAATTGGTCCACGCTTTTGTTACCTCAAGGCTGGATTATTGTAACTCTCATTATCAGGTAGCTCTAGTAAGTCCTTAAAAACTCTCCAGCTAATTCAGAATGCAGCAGCACGTGTACTAACAGGAACTAAGAAACGCGATCATATCTCTCCTGTTTTAGCTTCTCTGCACTGGCTCCCTGTAAAATCCAGAATTGAATTTAAAATCCTACTGTTAACTTATAAAGCTCTAAATGGTCAAGCTCCATCATATCTTAGAGAGCTCATAGTGCCATATTATCCCACCAGAACACTGCGCCTGAGAACGCAGGGTTACTCGTGGTCCCTAAAGTCTCCAAAAGTAGATCAGGAGCCAGAGCCTTTAGCTATCAGGCTCCTCTCCTGTGGAATCATCTTCCTGTTACGGTCCGGGAGGCAGACACCGTCTCCACATTTAAGACTAGACTTAAGACTTTCCTCTTTGATAAAGCTTATAGTTAGGGCTGGCTCAGGCTTGCCCTGTACCAGCCCTTAGTTAGGCTGACTTAGGCCTAGTCTGCCGGAGGACCTCATAATACACCGGCCCCTTCTCTCCTTCTCTCTCTCTCTCTCTCTCGAAACCTATTACTCAATCTATCTAACACCGACATTCTGGATGTCACTAAAAAGGCTTATACTCCGGAGCCTTTTTCCTCCACTGTCTCTCAGATTAACTCAAATCACAGCGGTGCCTGGACAGCGTGACGTGTGTGGTTGTGCTGCTGCCGTGGTCCCGCCAGATGCCTCCTGCTGCTGCTGCCATCATTAGTCATTAGTCATACTTCTTCTGTTATTATACACATATGATTATTGTCACACATGTATACTGCCAGGTATTAATACATACTTTCAACATATTGTACCGCAGTAACCAGAACTATAACTATAATATTATTACTTCCATTAATGTTGTTGTAAGATACTGTCATTACCTGCATCTCTCTCTCTCGCTCTTTCTCTCTCTCTCCCTCTCTCTCTCTCTCTCCCTGTGTCATATGGATTACTGTTAATTTATCATGTTGATCTGTTCTGTACGACATCTATTGCACGTCTGTCCGTCCTGGAAGAGGGATCCCTCCTCAGTTGCTCTTCCTGAGGTTTCTACCATTTTTTTCCCCCGTTAAAGGGTTTTTTTTGGGGAGTTTTTCCTTATCCGCTGTGAGGGTCTTAAGGACAGAGGGATGTTGTATGCTGTAAAGCCCTGCGAGGCAAATTGTGATTTGTGATATTGGGCTTTATAAATAAAATTGATTGATTGATTGATTGAGTAATAGTAGTGCTACTACTCTTGCTAATGTTTAACCCATGAATGTCAGATACAGACCTTTTTTGAATTGAAAACAATCTTCAAACCTTTATTTTACTTCACTTTGAAATTATGCTACTCTATACACTATTTTATACAGACTTCATTTAAGCATTAATCAGGTCAAAAAGTAATTATACCTCTCCTGTACATCTTTTGATCGACTACTACTCCTGCATACTTTCAGCTACAGAAACCATTCAAATGCCAAAACATTATGCTCTATTATGACAATTATTAACTATGATAATAACAAAACCCCCTCATTTTAAGATACATCAGCAAGACAAATAATGATGAGGGTATTTAAATTAGGGTTGCCACGATTAGTCGACTAATTGATGACTAATCGACTATTAAAATAATTGGTGACTATTTTAGTAGTCGACTAATCGGTTTGAGTCATTTTTCATAGAAAAGTATTATAAAAGTACCCCAAAATACTCTTACTGCAGCTTCTTACATTCAGATATTGGCAGCTTTACACACTCTCCCGTGTGTGTAAGTAAGTGAGCTAAAACCCTTTGGTGTGATTATGAAAGAAGACATTAGATGAGGTAATTTTGGGGTTTGAGCTAGACAGACTGACATTTTTCAACATTTTAACACATTTTTCAATGAAATGATTAGTCGACTAATCGAAGAAATAATCGACAGATTAGTCGACAATGAAAATAATCGTTAGTGGCAGCCCTAATTTAAATGGTCTTCGGGGGTCAGTCTGTAATTGCTGAAGAACCGGCAGGGGCAGAATAATAGACCTCCATGAACCATTTCAACTTCATATGAAGTTATAGGCCTTTAGTTTCCCAGCACGGCGCAGGGTGGCGTAGGGTGGTGAACCCTGCGCAGAGCTAGTTTCGAGCGGCGCAACCCAAGGCACGCTCAGTTTGGTAGTTTGGCAGACCGAGGTGCGCTGAGATGGGTGTGGCGGCGCAGCAGGGGGAGGTGTCGACAGATCCAGCTTGGCACAGTGACAGTTTCGTGCCAAAAGGCTTCGCCAAAGGTGCGCTAAAAGCTCACCAGCTGAAACCAGGTCTACTGTCAGTGCAGGCGGCGCACAGCCGGTGTAGCGGAAGTTTGGCTGACCGGCGGACAGTGCGCACACGTCACCAAAACCTCACAGGCAGGTTTCCAGAATATCAGGCACATTAACAATGCAATAAATACCCAAAAACCACTATTCAATGCAACTATCTGCAATCAGCACATAAATGTATCTCTATATCGACTGTCCCGTCACATCTGATGTCAGATCAAAGGGGATTGGCACCGTTTGGCACGTTTGGCACGTGTAATGGAAACCCAACCTGATTTGATTAACACAGCTGCAAACTAATGAGTTCACATCCCTCTCAGCCAACCACAAACAGCCACAGCATCAGATAGGGAGTATATATTCAGCATCTGTCATCTTAGAAAAGTCAAAAGAAAAGAAACAGAGTGAGACTGCAAGAGAGAAAGAGAGAGAGCGCGCGCGCATGAGAGAAACGCAACACTGATTTACAATTGTGGTGACCTCCTCCCAGGCTACCTTTGCATCATCAGCCCATGGAGGTCTGCTCGCAGTTCCGTATATTCGGACACTGCGAGCTTGGACCTCTCGGACCAAAACATCAGTTTCCTCCTGGGAGAAATTTGGCCATCTGACGCTGCTGCTCTCTTCTGCCATGGCGAATTGAGTAAACTCTCATTGCGAGGAGAGGGGCTCATTTGATTGGTGTGATGTGTGTAAAACCCACTCCACGCCTTCTCTCCTCCCTCTTTCCGACTTGCGCAGGTAGGAGGGACGGAGGTGGGAAAGAGGAGTAGCTGCAACAGTGCGCACGGTGTGCCAAACTTGCAAAATCCGCCTGGCCACACCCAGTTGGCGAAACTAGAGGCCATAGGGTCATCCTCTACATTTTTTTCATTTTTTTTTTCTCTTTTAATGCACAAATATTTAGGACATATATTTCTCAATATCCTTCTTTATAAAACTGCTTGAAAATGGAAATGATGTAACATTCTTAAACTAACTGTCCAGTTGGACGAGTGCCGTTAGCCCACAGATCTGGTTAAACTGGCTGTTTACCATTCCTGTCTGAACATACCAGAAACCCACGCACACAAAGCACTGTCTTTGCATAGTTAAAAAAATCTTTATCAGGAAAAACAAGGAAATGGTGAGGCATTCAAAGGTTAGAGTGCCTATCACTGAGAGTCCTTCATTGACAAATATTCTTAATATTACTGTTCTGTGATTACACCAATACAAAGTGTACCTTTAACCAAATAACCTGGATGCCAAACAAACACACACACACACACACACACACACACACACACACACACACACACACACACACACACACAAACCAGTGGCAATTCTTCACTCTTAATCATTTAAGTATTTGCTAGTTGAACTCAAAATCAATATGGCAACAGACCAAGTCCCCAACTACTGCTAAGGTTTAGTTGATGCCAGATGCATCTATATGAATAGGTCCTGATCCCACACTAAACATCTGCTGGTCAATCGCTCTCAGGCCAGAGTAAACTCTCTGGAGAACTGCCACTTGTCATTCTGTCTTTTAATGATCTCATACAGAGTCCCTGACTGACCACATCCACTGCAGAGATGTGCAAATCGATCCATATATTTACCCACAGCTATAACTCTGCCCAATGAATCAGAGTAAAGTGATAAACAGCAGTCGGTCAGAGGGGTCAATACCTTCACCTGGGTGTGAGTGACTGTGAGATTGAACTGATTGTGTTTAGTAATGAATCAGTTTAATTGGTGCTGACTGTCAGGGGTTACAGTGGGTTTAAAGTTTGGTATGCCCCTCAACATGTGATTAAGTATATTAAAAGGAATCAACATTAAAATATAGGTTTATTAACTTAGTGCTGTCCACTGAAAGCAGCAGACAGTTAAAACCACATACTTCACCTGGATGTGTTGTTACAAAGCATAAACAAGCACACTGTACTTTCAATCACTGAAACGTTTTTAGGAGGTAGACCCATTTTGAACTTTTGCATATTCAATGGAACCAAATGCTTCACTAAAAAAGTATATTGGGTTAAAAAAAATATTAGGTTGGCCGTGACAGCATTAACCTGGAGATGGTTAGGAAAAGGCCTAACTGGGTGGTTGGGTCTGATGCAGTTAAATTTATATTGAGGACCTAGAAAAGCAGTCCCAAAGATTTCAGCTGTCTTAGTATGTAATAAATTCTATCCTATTTGTCTCAGTAATCTCTCCCAGGTGAGAAATCACACCCCATCTCTTCCATTATTAAATTTGCTACAGCACATACATTTTGAAACAACTGTTTACACCTGGTATTAACACACATTTTCAGTGATCTGATCACAAGTGGACAGCTCGAAGCACAGGTGCGAATGCATCCCAATTCATCCTAGTACATCCTCAGTGTGACTTGAGATCCAATCACTCAGACCAGAGTCTCGCACTGGGTCGGCCACCGAACAGGTAACCCACAAAAGCTGTGTAAAGGGTTAAAAAAATATATATATTATAAACATATATATATAAACTGACGGGTACGGGCATGGGTAAAAATGCACTACATTACATTCAGGCAGGAAGCTGGTGAGAAAATATATTTTCTGTTTTTCAGAATAAAAAAGCAATGAATCTTTGCAGCCCGAGGGTGAGGTGGCAGCCTACATCAAGTTCAAGACACCAAAGAAGGATCCTGTTGAGGTTTCATGGTGGTAGAAAGAGCATGCTAAAATGTTTCCTAACCTGGCAGTGATTGTGTGGAGCATTTTCACCATACCAGCATTGAGCACAGCCAGTGAAAGAGACTTTTCCTCTGCTGGATTTGTAATTCAAGAATGGAGAACCCAGCTGAATGCGAGTGACTGTAGCCTGTGTGTGTTAAATCACGGGTGTGGGTCGGGCTGCAGGTGCGGCTTTGACTTAGACATAATGATGGGTAATGGGCCAGTTCTGGTACTGAGCTTTACAGGTATGGGCAGATGCGGGTTTTCAAAAATGGACCTGTGACCATGTTCAGAGGTGGTCTGGGACGTGTCAGCAGTGTCCTTCTCAGTCACGTCCTTGCTTATTTGACTCCCCGCGCCAGATCAGCAAACTTTCTGTGCTGACGTTACACAGGTTATGCGCAGTGCCTAAAGACCATCTCTGTTTGCGTTTAACATCTGCCCAGTTAGCACAAGCTAACACAGTAGCAGCCATTAAACAGTCCCAACAAACTCATGCCAAAGACTCAACTCTGTCATTAAACCAGTTCATAACCATTAATGTTAGGTGACATTATTTGGGTGGTGCTAACAGTTAGTCCTGTCCCAGCGTCTGTGCAAACACACCAAATGGCAGCCTCCATGGCTAAAGGAAGCCAATGCAAGTGCCAAAATCTGCAGTAGTTCATCAAATGGCCACTTGAGGCTGGCTCCAAAACAGGGTAAATCCCCATTCACCCCCAAATGCCCAACTTTACAGCAGAAATAAACATTTTTACAGCCTGATACAAAAACAGTTTGATCTCTGTAGCTCATTTCAATATTCATGACAATTATATGGGGGGTGAATTTTTATATAATTATTATATAAGGCCCAAAGTTGCGCTTATTTATGGGTGGGCCGCTTTAAGAGACAGGCTGTCTGTGAGGCCTCACATCAGTCTATGAGTCAGATCTACCCCTCACTCCTCCACTGCTCCAATCTCTTGTCCAAATACGGTCACTTCTGGCTCCAAAAAGCCAAGATGGTGATGGTCGAAATGCTGAACTCAAGGCTTAAAACAGGTGTACACAAACCAGTAGGTGACACCACAAGAGCTATGTCCAATATTTTGTAGAGTCTATTTGGCGGACTCTCTCTTACAAACTGTCCCCAGCGTGCAGCACACACTCCAGCAGCAGTAGTCTCCTAATGATGGTGAATGAATTGATATACGTATTCATTTGTATATAGAGCAGGGAAGTGAGATCCAATCATAAGGTGACACTCAAGACTCGTGGAGACGTATTCTCATGTCAGGTGTGGACAGACAGACTTCGAACTGTCAACTTGTGATTGACTCACCCAAGACGATTTTAATACAATGCCTCCACCCAGATTACATGTAATATCAACATAATAAAGAAGTATTTTTCAGAGATGTATCTTCAAAATGTTCATACCATCAATGTATTACATTTGTTTTGTACTATTAACATTTTATTGTTCTGTTTAGCAGCTCAGTGCACTTGGTTAAGAACCTAGACTTTGTTATTTGCTACTTTGGCTCCCACTACTTATGTCTGTAGGATTATTTTAGGATCTGGAGGATTTAAAAAATCAGACAGTGGAAAACAACATGGTGGCAGCCACACACAGACACACACTTGCATTTGTTTGCTTTTACTAAAGGAGGATTTTCATTAACAGCAGCAGCAAACTATGCGCCTCATTATGGAGATGACATTAAAATAACATATTGTATTGGTATATGTCACACGGTTGAGTGGAGCTGCTGACTAACTCTAAAACACTTCTGAGAATCCTGAAGCTAATGGTTTCTAGGAGGAACATGGGGAAGAGCTCATTAGCCAACTGGCAGTTACATAAGGACACATTTGCTTTTCCCTTCATCTCATGTTCATGACGGGACAAACAACAGCACATCAACACTGTGGCCATCAAGGAGGACAATTTTCCAGACACTAAAAAGATGAACATTCACCCTGGGAAAGAAAATACTGCAAATGTGGGAAATACCGGAAATGCAAACAGACTGTTCACTAATTCAGACTGTTTGTCATTCATAGGCCAGTGCTCACTATGTGGGATGATGACAGATTACAATCAGGGCAGAAAATTAGGCTCACACACTTGCCTGACATGAGTGATTTAATCTGAGCATGTTCAGAGAAAAGAGCGCTAGCCTGTTTAATTTGTAATATAGTGTATAAAAAGCTTGAATTGTGACCTAAAAAAAGAACTAGTGCCACCTTAAAGCCTCTAACATCTTTGCATGCAAATTCATTGCTTGTATTCCATCTTTACTCTGTAGTTCCCTCTTTCAAGTGCTCAAAAATATTGACTAACACAATCATTACCTACCGATTTTGCCATGGTGTAAGGTGAGTGCTTTTAAGATAGCTACCAGAGGATTTATGATTATTACATCATAACACCATTACATCATCATTTACGATTTTTTAGTACTTGTCCTGGTATTTATGGCATACATTTAAAGCATGGGGCACATGCTTTTTTTATGTGATAGTTAAACCAAAGACAGAGAAAGATACAAAATGCGAAAGATAATGTTGAAAATTGTTGAAGATGTTTCATTGTCTGTTTTATTAACTGTTGATTCCTCTTAACCAGCTGGCAGGGGTCACAAGTTTTCTGGAAAGCAGCTCGGCTGATAACAACAAGCCTTACTGTCTATTGCGAGTCACATTTTGTCCTTCATTGTGGCTCAAAAACTGACATCCATAGTCCATCCATCCAAGAGTGGTCTTATTTAAAACCTGAGCATCTGCAAAGGGATGCATGATATTGGATTATTTTACCGATATCCAATATGCCAATTTGCAACAACTCATTTGACCAATAATAACCGATACCTGATACTGATATATTCACTTTTTTCTCCTCTAGTAATCATCAAGTCTCCTCTGTAGTGGAATTAACATCATATTATGCATGCATACTCTTATAATAATGGCCCACCAGCACATGGAGACATTAAATACAATGCTTTTCTATGTATGTAATATTCATTCATTGTGCAAATTCAGAAAATGCATGTTGGTCAATTCTAACAGTTCATTTTAAAGCCGATATTGGCCAATACCGATTACGTACTGATATAATCAATATGTTGGCCAATTCCAATATTTCATTTTAAAGCCAATATCAGCCAAAACCAATTACGTGCCGATATTACTGTGCATCCCTACATTTGCAGATGAATTCCATACTCCGTATGTTATGATACACTGAAGAAATGAATTAGTCCTCCTTTCTGTTATTTTCAATGCATACTGACTGTAAGGGAGTCAGGAGGGACAATTCCACTGGTCCAGCTGCAACCTGGTTTTGTTCCTTCCTCCGCACCGCATCATATCACACCAAAAGTATTTCAGAAGAGGAGCATTTTGCCTGTCCGAATTTGTAGACCTACAGATTTTATTGACTTTGTCATTTATTCCTTGATATCTGTGCTTCTAACATAAGTACATAAGCAGGCTATATAGTTAAATGGTTTCTCTGTTGTCTATTTTAACTGTTTACTGTTGTTATTTCCTACTTTGTTGTGCTGTAGCCTACAGACAAGGTCACGTGTCTGCTGGAATTAAAAGAACTGTCTAGAGTGGCCATGATGATGGCTGCTTGGCTGCTTGGTGGAGCTCTGCTCTCTACTGATTGCACTTTTCTAGCTGCTGATTAGACCTCTGCTTGGGTTAAAGGTGAGCAAAGCTGTAAAGGGGAGTATGTGACATCACATAAGACATTTTTGACTGGTCATAATAGGAAAGGCACAGGAGTTACTTATTACATTAACGATGGCTTCATAGACCATGACAATGAAGCAGCAAATAGAATTCTGCCATTTTTTCTCAGTTACAAGAGATATGTCAAAAGGTCTTCCGTGAAGAAGGCTTATGACAAATATGATTTTTTTTCTGGCCCTAACAGGTGCGATATAGCTAACAAGTGCAGGGACGTATCAATCAAATGCAGTTTGTACCGAACTATCCTCAAATCACCATCACTGTTTGGCATTGTTGCTGCCAAACAGTGTGTGGACTGACTGATCATTTCAGCTCTATCTAACAGTAAATAAGCTCAAACTTACAAATCACAATTATGGTCCTTTATGTACAGTTTCAAAGCTGTTTGCAATAACAATTAAGATGCAAATATGTATTGCCTAACTGTCTCAACATTGCTCTGTGTGCATTTTTTAAATGATATTGTGTTCCTGTCTCTGTGTACTGTGGTGCCTCCCTTCCTCTTCGTCTGAGGAGCTGGAATATAATATGGTTCCATCCTAATCAGCTATTGTTAGGCCACAGCAGAGACACAGTCATTAATGAGGTAATTATTCATGCCCTGGTAGGGTTTGTGTATGAGGAGGAGGGCTGCAATGCTGCTGCAGTGATAGCAGACTCTGAAGGACGAGTTACTGAAATCAATCTATCTTTACTCGTCTTGGACCTGCTGCAGCTTTTTCAAAAAAAAAAGAAAGAAATGAAACTCCTAACATTTTCAGCAACCCTGCAATCACTTTTTCTCCTTAAAAGTGCCGTATCCTGTGTCGAATCAATTTCTCCACTTTTCTGGTCAAGAAAATAGAGCGGGAATTAACATTTCACCTCAGAGTACAAAATATCAAGTGGATATCAATGCAGTTTAGAGACCTGGCTCTTGGTGCAGAAGTCATAAAATAAAACTGTGGCAAGAAGAAATCATTCTGTCCTGGAGGAGGTGTCAGTCTGAGGGAGAAGTTATCCAACACTCAGCTGCATAATGATAGAATATTTCTTCAGGGAAGAGGCAACTTAATGCTGTTTAGCTAAGAGTTGCAATATGGCAACCAAGGCAGCTCACTGTAGTAAACAGAGGAAATAGTATTAGAAAAATGGAAGCCTGTGGCAGTGGCTTCTAACACCCTGGTCAGAGTATTGAAGGTTACTGGACCAGAATAGATTTACTGAGGTTTCAGGTCTGCTTTGTATTTCTCTGACCAGCTGTAAAATGGTTACCTTAGGAGTATGAAGAAAAACGTGCTTGTGATTGTGGAATGATTTGACTCTATTTTTTGAGTACAGCTGCTTCAGTTAATTAGATTTAAATCCACCACGGACTCAGTGAGTTCAGTGATGTCATCAGTGACGTTAACAGTTGCCCCAGACTGTGTCGTGTTGTCCAGGCTGTAGGGCAGCCTCTGATTGGCCTGACCATTTTCTTACTTTTCATGCCAGAGTTATCTGTTTTGTCATACCAGTATATATAACAAAGGGTCACCTGGTTGAATGGCACTGGATTTCACGGATTGAGCCAAGTTTTGATGAAATAAAGGACATTACGGTTCCCACTGGAAAGTGATGTGTCATGCTTATTATCCAATGCCTGTACAATGGCTACCAGAATGCTTGGCAGAGAAGATCCATGTGGCCGGGATTACAGCTGGTGTAATCCCGGCTGGTGTCCATCTTCTCCACTTTTTCCTCGATGCATACAGATTTGTTAAGCCAAGGTGTCATCACACTGGTCAGCTGCTCCATGCAACAGTGCACCTAGAAGCAACCATTAAAACTGCAGGTCACACGTGCATTGCATTACGATTTTCAGGTGACACATTCCAGTCGACAACAACACCTGAAATCAGTCTTGCAAAGCTTGAAGCATAGCTACTGGCATGGACCATGATTCTGCCCTTAAATGTAAATGCTACAAAAAACACACAAGGTTTCATATTTTTGATTAAAAAACTCAATTATGGGTAGAATTATTATTACAATCTACCGTCCTAGTCTAAAGATCAAGTCCTTAGCCATAAGAAAAAAAAAAACACTTGCCAATATGCTTCACACTAATTGCTTGTTGTATTTTCTAACAGTGTTCAACATTTTTTTGTAACTTTCTGAAGCAAACAATCTTAATCTTAACATCTTAACACTTTATGTAGCAATTGGAAAATTAGTGCCAAAATATGAAAGTGTACAGGGTTTTAACTTCTCTCTCAAGTGACAACCAAGTGCAGCATCACCTAGCATTATACCTTCGTGGAAACCATGTACAAATAAGTGACATTGGGCCCCTGGGTCATCTGTGGTCAATTTTTGTCTTTTTGTAGTTGTTTTGCTTCACTTTATCTTTTTTTCTCATTATAGACCTGGGCCTTATTTCAGAAAGCAGGATTAGTGAAAACTTTGAATATGTTCAGCCTTAGATGAGGGAAACTCTTACTTTTCTGTTTCATATAGCTAGTTCAGCATAACCCTGAGTCAGTTACCAGGGCAACACATTCAGATGAAGCAAACCTGCTGAGGCTGATCGCCTACTGAGCGTGTGGCAGGAAGGAGAAACATGGCGTGTCCATTTTGTGAATAAAGTTGTGAATGTTGAATTTAACTGCACACCTGAGAGTCAGAAATGAGAGTAAGTTTAAAAAATGGTCTAAAAACAGCAAAATTACAACAACGATAAAAATGGTCTTAAAAGCACAATATTACACAATATTATCGCTTATCGCAATAATTTCTGATGCAATTAATCACCCAGCAAAATTTGTTATCAAGACAGGCCTAGCATAATAACAATAGTCAAGTTTTTATACAGTAGTTGAAACTAGCTCCAGCTCCAGCAGCTACAACAGTAACATGCTGCTCTGACACTGATGCTTCACTATTAATAATCTAATGATGTCATATATAATAATATCAGTCAGAGGAACCAAACACTACTTTTACTGCAATACTTTAACAACATTTTTCTCTCTCAGAACTGGTTCTTATGACGTGTTGTCTGAACACATCAGGAATCAAATGTGTTTATCATTCTGAACAGCTTCAAGGTGGAGTCAGTGTAAAAATTATTAGGCAATAAACATTAGATGTCATATTTGGGTTTATGTTCAACTAAGGTAGGTATTGTGTGATCCATGTGCTGGATGTGTGTGGTTTAGGTGCCCTAAACACCCATATATTTTCTAGTGAGACATTGCCACCCCAAAATGATCACATAACCATCCTGGCCACCCCACAGAAAATTTTCTGGCTCCGCCACTGTTCTTTACATGAGCATTGTAGTCACATATATTTTAAACTGGCTGTAGATTCTTGGTCTGGTTTAACCAAAACTATGGCAACAAAAACATTTTTTGTAATGCAGAGCAGTTGTCAAAAATATCAGGTATATATTTAAACAGCACCTCTGGTGAATAAATATGTCCACAGGCACTTTAATTAGGGATGCACCGAATATTCGGTAACCAAATATATTCAGCCGAATATTGCAAAAAAAACAAAAAAAAACATACACACATTGGGTATTCGGTGGAATAAGTTAAAAGCAAGGTCGAATAATAGCGGCGTGTTTTGATAACGCAATCAAACAGCGTGCCGTGACGGGCTGAGTAAAATGTCGGCAGTGTGGCGATCTGCCCGTCACCGCACTCCCATTTGCGACTAAAAATAGTTTTGAGCGAGCAAAATAGGCTTAAATCATTCAGCACGCTGTGCGAGCAGCCTACAGATTTCAACCACCAGCAGAAACGAAAGGAGAATCCCACCGGTTGTGGGTTGAACGGGGGTCACAGACACAGACAGTAACGTTAATGTATTCCTGTCAAGTACGGCGGCCATCGGCTTACCGGGCGAGGAGAAGTCGGCTCCAATAATATCCTCTTCTTGGTGTGTGGACTGCCCAGAAGTACCTTAACATCCGAGCCAGCCGAACACAGGTATGTGACGTGTCAGAGGAGAAACGAGCCGTTCACGGCCCACAAACCTCACTGCACTTTAGGGACTGTTCTTTACTTATGAAGGGACTGTTCTTTAGGGACTTGTCAGGGGAGGAGGGTGGCTGGTTGATTCTTATTTTATTTATTTATTTTATTTTGATCCCCCCTATGTTCATCACTCATTGATAAATGACAAAAGGCACATCTGCCTCATTTTCGCTGTATCGTGATACTACTCAGAACCATGATATTTTCATTGGTATCGTATAGTGGGATCCAATTTTGGTACCGTGACAACACTAATCTGGAGGGGGTTCATCTGCAAAAACTAATGAAAAACTAAACAACAATATTCGGTATTCGGTACTCAGTATTCGGCCAAGCGTTTAATATTATTCAGCTTCGGCCACAAATTTTCATTTCGGTGCATCCCTAACTTTAATGCAGCATTATGAATGTGCCAAAGCTTGTATCTAGCCTTAGCAGCACAGTGAGAACTATGCCTTTGAAAAACAATATGATTATATGGATGAATTATTTTGCTATTAATGTGGAGGCAGTTGATGGAGAGCTAAAACACAAAGCAAGGGCAGTTAACACAACTTTCACTCTATCTTCACATCATGCTCCATATCTTCACAGTCAACTTTGTCTTTACCAGCATTCTAAATAAATTGAATAGTGTTTTTTAGGCACTATAAGGGGGGGGATCACACAGAAATGAGACACTAGAGACGCGGACGCTTCAAAGATGCTTGAAACGCTGGAAGCGCTTATTCAATGCGTGCTAGCTACTGCTGTCTGACGCTCAAAAAAAGTTGAAAATATTTAAACTTTTCAGCAAAACACACGTCTAAAAAGAAGCGTCTACAAAAACGCGCGTCTAAAAAGACGCCAGAAAAACGGTCGTCTAAAAAGCAGTTGAACGCCAGTCAGAGGCACCGTATCATAGGAAAACAATGGTTTTACTGGCGTCGCGTTTCTAGCGTTTCATCTCGGTCATCGCTCCCTAAGCCTTGTAGGCCTTGTATCCTGTCATTTCAATTCCACCCTGTCAATTTTACATACTGTAGCTCTGACACCAGGATCACAGTGCTCCCTGCAGTCTCTCAATAATCTTTCATTATCACATCTGTCATAGAGCTTTGGGCATATGACACCTTATACACCTCACAAAAGCACAGTACACAGTGTAGAAGAAAAGGTGCTTTCTTTTACACCCTCTTGGGTTTGACTGACAACTCAATCGTAGAGCATTCAAGTCATAATGACTGAGGCACAGGGATTCACAATCAAATAAACTTTGCTTAAAAAAAAAATAGTATGAGCAAGGTATGTCTGAAACACAGCATCCTAAAACTGGGTGTTTATAACTGTAATGAGCCACTCTTCTACTGGATAGAGAATGTACTCTCCAATTTTACTTTTTAATCTTGTTTTGTCACTACCTGTTAGAGAAGTTCCTTGGGGAAATAAATTTGCTCTCAAGATTCTCTAAAGGAGCTGGTGACTGTTATCTGTTGCAGGTTTATCCAATAATATATCTATTGCAGCTTCAACATTTCTTAACAGCAGAAGATGGACTTCATGTCCTTAGTACTTAAAACTGAATAGAGAATCCTATGAAGACAAAAACCAAAGGATCCATGATAGCAGGTCCAGAAAGGCACTTTTTGTGTCTCTACAAGAAACCACCTGACAGGGCCACCACACTGCTGTGATATTAATTGCCAACTGATGCAATTTAACTTCTTAGGGAGCTGCTAAAGCTTTCAGTTGCCAAGCAATACTGAGATAGCTGAGTGCTGCTTAAAGAGACAGGGGGCTTTAAACCAAGAGCTAGTGAGCTTTGTACAAACCAGTTTCTCCCAGTTTGCTATGCTTTTAAATGTCAGAAGGCATTGACTAGCATCCCATGGATGAACTGTGGCCACTCACACCATTGATTTTTAGACTGGATACACACAGAGAATACAATAACTATCTGCTATCGGCTAAATGTTGCATTTTTTGACAGCACACTACATTTGCAAAACAACAGATCAATATGGTTCTGAGGCAACAGAAATTCTTTCATGTTAAGGAAAAGTGATCTCAGTCTAAACCCCTATAAAAAACATTGGTTCTGGGCTTATCTGATGTACAGAAAATAGTCATATTTCACTGTCTCCAAAAACTGCAATCTGAGCATCTGAGCTCAACCAAGGCCGCTCTGAATCCCAACAACCACTTGGATAAACATAACTGCTAAGACCGCTAACATCACACTCTGATGTTATCATGTATGCTAAGCTTTAGAACAAAAGAGGAGAAAACATGAAACTAATGGGAATATTGTATCACAACCAACCATGACCGCCAACATGTAATAAGAGTTTCCATGCTACTTCAAAAATCTTATAACGCAATGCAAAGACCCTACAAAACATCCCACTGACACACAAAGTAGGTTTCTTTAAATGATAACAACCAGGAAACATAAAGAATTTATGAGCACAAAGTAAAAATGGCATGAGGTATGTCTGAAGACGCAGCTTGGTGTATCAACACGGCGCTCACAATGGCCCAGTGACCCAAGAATGCAATGTTCCTCCTTATTTCCCTCACGGTCTGAGTTTAGGAGACAGAGATCGCCGCCGCCTGCAGACATCCTGAGAAGTCAAGCTATTTTCAGCCTTACAGACATCGTGATGACTTAATTAAGACCCAAACCCGTGGGTGACTGTGGGATGGCTGGAGGAGGACAGAAAAGTATTTAGCCTCGATATTCAACCTGAGCCCTCACAATCATGTATGCATTCTGCCATTCTTTAAATTAGTATCAGAACGGCTCTACACATGACAGAAATTTACTTACTTTAAATACCAGATTTGGAATGTCAGGTAGAGTTGAGTCAATTTCCAGTTTTGCTGTTCTGGTCAAGTGTACAGGCTTAATGTGGTTTGATTTTATACAAAGTGGCTTAACTGGCATCTGTCATTATAATAGGCTCTAGCAAAATAAAAAGAAGCCTACATCAGCAACCTGTGCGGACGGTGTCACCACACTAAATCCAACTTATTGTATTAGTAATAAGCAATATGACAATGTGATTAATATAGTGATATGTTCATATGTTTATAAACGGATGAACAAATGAAAACACTAATGTCTGACAGACCAGGGGCAAAGCACCACCAACAGGAAGAGATCAAATTTCAGCGGAGGTGGAAGAGGGAAGAGCGGCGCACAATGTGTTTGTTTACTAGAAACTTCATGTGTTTTTTGGGTTGACGAGACAAGGCATGGCAGAGTTAATCTCTCAGGTAAACTAAAACTGTGCCAATATGGCAACATCTTGGATTTGAAGCTGACAAAAGAGGTGTCCTAACTGTCTGTGAGTGAAGCTGTCTTAACCAGCTTAACCTTTGTCAGACGCCCTGTATCTAATTTTTCCTGTTGCTCCCTTTAAAACAGTGCCGTAATGGATGAGGAATGGCTGATTTATAAAGGTAAACTGAGTAATTATCTATACGAAACCTCTTATTTTACAACAAAAACCTAAATAAGGTGGCAGGTGGCTGGAGAAGGATCGCCAGGGAGCTAAAAGTTTCTGGTAAATGATCTTCGCTAATAACAAGCTAACATTAGGCAACTTGCTGTTTGATATATTGTATGTATTTTCCAGTAAATATCACAATATAAAATGTGCGTTTTCTGTTTAAGAGGTACAGATGTAGGAAGATAGCAAGTAGTCACCCATATATAATGTGGTTTTGTCTTATGTATGATCTCAAGGACACAGCTGATGGCTAAGTGGTTTATTAACAAGGCATAAGGTAAATGCATATTTAATGCATTCAGTGTGGACAGACAGCTGCCATGTTATGCAATACAACATATATAAGTCGGACTTGTTTGCTGTTAGGACATGGTGTCATCATGTTCCATGTGTGAGGGGCTGCTGAGTAAAGTGCAATGCCTAGTGGTAAAATTTGTTAAATTGGTGCGGAACGGTGTTTGGCTTAATATCAAACCAATCTGAAAGTTTTTACACCAGCCCAACCCTATAGAGTCAGGCGCCCAGTTAGGAATTTGGGGGCTCCTGACAACTGCAGCACAACACTTTGAAGCAATACATATCTCTAGTATAATCCCTGGTCTGTTCCAGCAAGTAAACGGGCTGAAATACTCTAGTCCAATCTCAAGACACTTTTTTCTATTATGTCAGATGTACCTCAGTGTCGTGGGTGCTTCAACTTGGACATATGTTAATGTCTTGGGTGTTTTGACTGAGACTTGGCAAATAATGCAAGGTTTAGGCAAATTTTTGTTTTTTTCCTGTTGCTTCCACATTTTAACTTTTTCTGAATCTAAGTTATACCACAGCTGACTCTCACGACAAGAACAACAGTACAGTATGATGAATATTGAATAGGGATTGATCATTATTTTTTTTCTTGGCCTTGACTCAGATTCAACCCCAATTGGGAGTCTTCACTTGGACTTCTCATTGACTTGACTCAGGTGGAGCTGACAACTTTGTCTAACCAATCAAAATGAAATCTCTGCCAATCGCGAGCCTGCCAATGAGCAGCATTTGTCAGCTATAAAAGAGGTCTAACCTTCACTCTTCATAAAAATCCAAAGTCACATACAGACCGCAAAGATCAAACTGCAGGTACGTACATTTGCCAAAAACAGACAAACTGCATCAACCTTAAAGAAAAGAAGACACAGGCTGAACAAGAGGAGTATGACTGACATACTGCATAGATCACATACTGAGATGAACTATGTAAAACCACCTTTGTAGCCATGACAACAGAAGCAATTTCGTTAATTTTAAAAACACTTTTAAAATAAAAGTTTTTATATGTATTTTTGTCTATTGTGATCACGTTCACACGATAGCCGTCTTACATTTTTTTAATCAGCTGCAGTGGTGCCAGTGCACTAGAGAACAAGCTATGGTGGATGCATCTGATACCACTCACCACCAAAAGCAAAATCCTGATTGCAATAAGTCATCATTTTGATAAATGCAAGTCTCACAAACAGGGAACATTCTTGTTCTCATGTGTGTGTATATATATATGTATATATATATATATATATTCATTCATCTTCTAACCGCTTCATCCTCTTGAGGGTCGCGGGGGGGCTGGAGCCTATCCCAGCTGACATCGGGCGAGAGGCAGGGTACACCCTGGACAGGTCGCCAGACTATCGCAGGGCTGACACATAGAGACAGACAACCATTCACGCTCACATTCACACCTACGGACAATTTAGAGTTATCAATTAACCTAGTCCCCAATCTGCATGTCTTTGGACTGTGGGAGGAAGCCGGAGTGCCCGGAGAGAACCCACGCTGACACGGGGAGAACATGCAAACTCCGCACAGAAGGGCTCCCACGCCCGGGATCGAACCGGCAACCCTCTTGCTGTGAGGCGAGAGTGCTAACCACCACACCACCGTGCCGCCCTATATATATATATATATATATATATATATGTATATATATATGTATATATATTTATATATATATATATATATATATATATATACATATATATGTGTGTGTGTGTGTGTGTGTGTGTGTGTGTGTGTGTGTGGAGTGTGTGGTCAAAAATATCAACTTATGGATACTTAATGATACTGAATACTAACACAAGTACCAGCTGTGCTTTCTCTCTCTCGCCTAACTTGTACAGTCATTCTGTTCTCTGCTACTAATCAAAGAAAGAGAAGTCATTGATGTAATGTTGTTTTTATGTCAATTTTCCCCATGGTAGTGAAATTGGTATCAAATATCAGTATTTTTCAAGGTATAATTCCAATATCATGACAACACTTATGTAAACATATATATAATTTAATGTTCAAGTGTTCTGGATAGATTTTTGGCTTGATATTTTTAGCTTGACCTTTCCTCTCCATTATAATGATGGAAACTACATGCTCACACTCACTCAGACTGAGGTATAAGCAGTGAGCCACACCTTGCCACATTCAGTCTCACAATATCAGCTGCCTTTGATTTACACTGACATTTCAGTGCTGGGAAAATCCTTCTGGTTGTAGCTTTGGGTGAAGGCAGTATGAGGATTACAGTGGGAGTGGGTAGAGAGGTTAAGGGAGTAATGATTTATTCCTCGCCTGTGAGATGCGAGACATTCATCACCAGGAACAAAAAGCCTGTAGCACTGTGTGAGCTGAGGATGTTAGTCCTGCTGGGAGAGACAGACAGCAATACAACCTGTGCTGAGAAGATGCCCTGCTGTAACACTTCAGACAGAGCCTTTAACTGAGGGTTTCTGCCTGCATGGCCAGCTTATTAATGGATGGCTGGATCTAGTGAGAAATTGTACTTTTATAATATCCAAAATGTGATTGGATATTATGCAAATATCACATCAAACATGCATATGAGATGATATAAAATGCGTTTTGGGTGAGAAATTGTCAATTTAAAGTTTTGCAGGAATATAATAAAGGCATTATAGCAACGCCATAACGGATTGAAAAATACATTACACTCAATTTATACTCATTAGAGAACCACAGGTAATATTTAAGTCCATGCAATAATATAGGAATATACCTGTAGTCCTTTTTAACTAAAGCAAATAAGGAAATGGTTGCAAATATTAAAGAGTTCAGTAACAGAGATGTTAATATTGCAAAAAAAAAAAAAACTGAAAGCAGGTCCATTTACTCAGCCTCAGTTTGGTAAACTCAAACTGAACAGAATTCAGTCCAACACAACGCAGACACAAACACACCCGCGAAAAACACGCTACACGTTAACACAACACTTCCGAGTCTCCTGTCGTGATTTCCGAGTGAATAATGGCATCTAATAATACAGTACAGATATAAATGTGAAGCCCGACGGGCCGTCAAACAGCGCCTACCTCCCGTTTAACGTTCCATAATAATTTCTCTTTGTAGTCTTCCTCCGTGGAGCCCTCCATGTCTGTCCGTCTGTCCGTCCGCGGTGAACACGACACAGGTCTGTCTCGCTGACACTGTCCGTCTTCTCTCCCCGGCCTTTCACAACCTCTTTCCTTTTTATTCCTTGTTTCCTTCTTCCTTCGCTCAGCTGGACTCTGACGCAGCCGACCAGCTTGACGGCGACGTCAGAGGATCCGCCTTCCCTGCCGTACTGATCAATGGAGGAGGAAGAAAAAAGGAAAAAAATAGTCACCGGAGCTCCCAGAGGCTCCCAGCATCCAGCCCCGCCCCAACCTGCAGCCTGCAGCCTCTCAGCATCCAACACACCAACCTGTGGAGCCTCAAGTTATTTATAGCATCTTCTTTTTCCTCCCCTGGGCAGGAAAGGGTTACAGCAGGGAGATGTTCTCCTGTGAAAGGTGTGAAATGTTGGCAAACGGTTTGGGTTTGCCACTGCTGGCTGGTTGTGTCTTGAGCAGATAGCTACTTGATGAATATATATGGGACTCTGGTGGGGGGAAACATGCAATGCATTTAATGAGCTCATCAAAATGCAGCTTATTTAATGACTTCATTCATAAGCCTGGCACAATAGCACCAACACACACACACACACACACACACACACTAAGAGACTGCAGCCCATCCAAACGGTTTCTATAAATAGAGCTTTCTGAAGCACATGTTGACCATTCTGTGCTGATGCCAAGTTGGCCTGCTGCAAAATAGATGACGTCACGATAGATGATATAGAATGACCCTCTCTGTTGGAGTCCCCATCATTAAACCTCCTGCTTGTGCCTCCATGTGGGCTGAGGGTGCACCTGCAACTATCAAAGGACATGTTATCTGCAAAGCTTCCCCTAATCACTCTGTTTTTTCTTTCAATTTTACACTTGTGCTTCTTTGCCATCAGAGATTTCTTTCTGCAGTGTTTGTCTGAGCTCCTCTTGCTGGTTTGAAGGACTAATGGCTCAGTTAAAAGAAATGATGTGACATATTTGCATGCAGCAGTCAGGACTTGGCAAAATGTAAATCAAAATGTGATGGAAGGTTGTGGGAGGGGGTTCATTTGCTCATGTTGCCAAACCGCTGTCAGTCAAATGTGATAAGACCACACCCTCATTTCTGATGAAGTACAAAAATTTAAATACAAAATATAAAGAAATAGTTAAATGTCCAGTGTGTAGGATTTAGAGGTATATATTGGCAGAAATGTAACGTAATATGTGTATAAGTGTTTTCTTTAGTGTATATTCACCTGAAAACAAGAATCGTGTTTTCATCACCTCACAATGAGCCATTTTTTCTACATCTCGTGTACGGAGATTACCATGTTGCACCAACATGTTCTATGGTAACCCAGACCAGACAAACCAAACACTGGCTGTAGAAAGGGCCATTCCCATTTCTGGAAAAACACTTTTTTTATGTTAAACTGCTTTATTCTGATCACTACTATGAAGCCAATGCAACCTAACTAGGATACCTTTTCATTATCTGGTTTGACTAACCCTAACATTGTCTATCTGGATAACCAGTACTACAAAGGTGGTTATCAACCAGTTCTGTCAACTCTGGGTTTTCCTGTCCAGCCATGAGCTGTGAAAGAGGCAAGGGATGTTGATTACAAGCAACATCATCAGAACCATGAATGAAGTAGGCTGCTTCATATCATATGAGATGAAACGGTATCCAAAGTGTCTTGGACTGCGAGACAGTAAAATGACAATGGCTTGGGACGTAAACAACACTGAAAATACTATCCAACAATTCACCATCGGTCAAGACTTAAATTATGTGTAAGTGTCACAAGGCTATATGTGACTTTAGTATAAAGTAATTTTCGCTATTTAGGTGAATGATGACAAAACTACTCTGAATATGTCGGATTAAAGCCAGACTGTGTCTGCTACTTAAGTAAAGGGTGGAAAAGTAGCCTATAGTTAATGACTAATGAGGTTTGTCTGACGGAAGTGCTACATTTATAATAATATATGATAGTTATTTTTTTTCCTCGTTCGCATCACACAGGTATCTATTTATTCTGAGCTGCAGTGATGAATCAGAGTGTAGAATAGCTACACTGCCAGCAATCACTGCAGACTAAAATAAACTGTGAAAGCTAAAATCATGTGTTGTAAACAATCTCTGTGTGGAACCCAGTGGAAACAGAGCCCTGAAATAATGAAATGATTCGACTGACCTATAACAGCATGTAGGCTCCTCAATCTGATCTGATTGGTCAGACGTCATGGTGTTGGCAGGTTGTGATCCAGTACTCTGAGCATAACCTCATTTGGAGCAGGTTAACTGTTTAGCATAAATTACCATGGTGATTTATCCCGGTAAAAAAAAAACAGCTTCATGGTACTGAAAAACCCCGACTAACTCCAAATTCTGCGTAGGAGTACAGACCTCAAGTCCGTTGTGTTGGAGAAGAAGAGTTCTCAGTGGATTATTGCGCTCCTGGTAAAAAACCTCCTGAAAAATGAACAATGAGAGAATTCTAATCTGGAGTAGTTTCAGCTGGTTGCAGTCTCCAGTCCTCACCACTAGATGCCATTAATCTCCCCAAGGAATTATTTTCAAATGAATGAATAGAAATATTTGCAGCCTTAATTGACACCTCAATTCAGTATCTGACCAAATGTCTCCCCTTTTGTTCCTGAGTTATGGCACTGAATAATGGCTGGAAAAGTGTTTTTGCAGAACATTATGATGTCACAGTGAAGCTGACCTTTGACATTTTGAATATAAAATGTCAGAACTTCATTGTTTTATCTTTTTAGACATTTTTGTGAAAGCTGTCATAGTTAGCATATGAATACTTGAGTTATGGTCAGAAAAATATTTTGTGAGGTCACACTGACCTCTGACAACAAAATTCTTATCAGTTTATTTCAGTGCAAGTGGACGCTTGTGTCAAATTTAAAGAAATTCCCTCAAGGTGCTCTCGAGTATCACGTTCACAACAATGAGACAGATGCAAGGCCCTAAACCAAGAGAATGTTTCATGTGGGATTTCCCTGTTGGGAAAAAAAACTAAATCGTGACAGATTAAATGTCCAAGCCACAGAAAACATGGTGAGTATAAGCCAACCTTTTCCCTTTAACCATGGAACCTACAGGAGCAGCTGTGGTTTTTCAGGTTAATGAGCTGTGTGTAGCATGATGTCAGGTTGCAGTTGCTCAGAGCATGATGAGAAAAGGCTGGTTATTTACTGTCATCCTCCCACCCACACACACACACACACACACACACACACACAAATTGTTCTGACAAAGTAGCTGATGAACAAGTATTTGCTGCCTCCATAATTCTGGAACCAGCAAATTTCACCGCACTTGCAGTTACCACCTGTAACCACAGGTGTCAGCGATGTGTTGAGGATTACAGGGTATCATGCGTTCTTTAGCTTCACTGGTTCTTAGAAGCAAGCTGACAATAACTAGAACTATGTAACTGGAAGTAAGAATTCAAACTGTAGATTTTCTAATTAGACCTGCCTATTAAAAAGATTACAAAGACAAACAGCAGTGGAATAACAAGAACTTTTATCTTCACAGCTGGAAAAAAGGCATCATGGTAAACTGCATTGAAATATGTCAGAGGCACTAGTTCTGGAAAAACTAAACAGATTCATCTTTGGCAAACAACAGGCTGTCATAAATGTGTATATGAAAAATACAATCTATAAATATGAAACATGCGCTCCTGCTGATGTAAGTGCTATGATTGTGACAGTATTTCTTCTAAGAAATAGTGCATATCAGTGATTTTTCCTCAACTACTAATCTACATTTATAAAAAAAATAATAATAATCTAGAGTTCTCTAGATATTTGAAGTAGTTGCTCTGAATCCTCTGATAATATTTCATAAATTATGATGGACTGAGCAGACAACACCACAACTATCTAGAGTAAAAAGTCAGATGCAATAACATCAAGGCCACAGTTTGGACTTCTTTAAGATAGTGGTAAAGAAAGTAAGATAATAAACTATTCAAAAGAGAAATGCATGGGCATCAACAGATTTCATGTTCGAAAGTTCATCATCAATGTGAAAAGCTGAAATCTGTCCAGCCGTTTGTGGTTTCAGTCTCAGTGTCCCAGTGGTCGGTCGTCATACGTGCTGTACCTCTTGACGTGGATTCGACGGACACGCTCGCGGAGCTCAGCTCCTCCGGGCCCGTCTTCTTCCTCACTGTGAGAGCCACAGTTGGTGTAGCTCCGACGTGTGGCCTCCAGTAGGGAGTTGTCTGGCAGCGGCATCGTCTCATAGAGTAAGGTGTTCAGAGTCTCCTCATAGATTCGAGCTTCAGGAAACTCCACCTGAGGAAGGAAGAGACAGATGCCAACTATTTCTACAGCGTCAATTCACATCACACCCAGAGCCTCCAAATTTATTGGCCTTCCCAACCCCAACCTCTCAGACCAACAACAGCCAAGCCATAACACTTAATTACTCGGCATAGCACAGCCTCAGGCAACCTCCCAACCTCTTCTACACACCGCTTCCATCTGGTCATAAATAGAGACCCCTGGCTTGGAGATGGGTACACTATATCAAGTTTTGTCCTCTCTGCCACAGCATCACTCAACAAGACACACCAGTAACTGGCAAGTGTGTGGGTGCTATGTGTGAATTAATATGGACGTATCTAATGTTTTTCATGTATTTATTGTGTGTTTTCTAATGTATTCATGTACTGTATTTATATGAGGCCCTATAAAGACTGTGCCAACAAATGTCTTTGGAGAAGTATTATAAAGAATCAATCCATCTATCTTTCTTATCCATCTATCTAAGTAAAAGGTAGACATTTGGTGTTCCATGCTTCACACATACCTGCAGGCCGAGCAAAAGAGCAAAAAAAAATTCTGTGCAATTGCTAGAGGGCATTTATACCCAATAAAGTCAAATCCACATCATCTGTCAGTATTCATTTAGTACATTTGACTACACATGGCCAAGGATGCAGCACACAAAAAAGACCCTCTGGCTCTTTTGGGATGCTAATTTGCCTTTTCCTCGCAAATAAGTGCGTGTACGTGCTAATTTGGGATTTTTTTTTTACAACGGTAAAAAATGCTATAAAAGCAATAGGCTCCTTTCCCATTGTCAGTAGACCAGAGCTCTGCAGCAGACAATTATGCCTTTCTGTGTGTGTGGTTTTTCTTATTTGGTGTGTCAAATTGGACATCACAGACAGGTCAGAAAACAGGTTGGTAAACAGTAGGAAGCAGCATGGAGGCCTTTGAACCCTTTACAGTGGTTACTTCTTTTTTTCTCTTACTTATTCAGTCTCTTTCCAACACAGTGCAGACTAATTTGGAACAATGTTTGAGCGCTGCTTGGACGGAGATGGACGGTACTTTGTGGTGGCGCATCATTGCATTGCATTGCAATGCCGATCAGAGCCGGAGACGATACACATGCCTACTGCAGAGTCATTTGACCCAGGTGTGAATGCCAATTGTGACCTTTCCCATTACATTAAAAAGTCAGATGTTAGCAAGTGTTAGCAGATTTTTTTTGTGAAGTGGAAAATGGCCCAGGTAACTGTACATTTGTGTACACATGCAGCAGATCAATGATCACATTTATTTTCTTCCCCCACCTTTATATTGGAATTTGGGCTGTCAAGCGATTAAAAAAATTAATCTAATTAATTACATGCTCTGTGATTAATTAATCTAAATTAATCATCTACATAAATTTTTGCTGTGAAAGTATTTAAAAAAAATTAATTCAAATGAGTCTTGGCAGATGTGTCGTAGTAAGACTGCTGGACTTTGGACACAATATTTCAGGGTTGAAGTACTCGGATGGTACGAAAATTCCTTACTGCAGAAACTGCAGAGAGCAGTATCAATATGCAAACAGGTGTTTAAAGGCGTTTCTGCATCCATTTGTGGCAAACTGTGGGTGTCTCACATCCCAAAATGTGTCTGAATTTTACAGTCAAATGCCAGGGATTAATGTTAACTACTTTGAATTTCAGAGGCCACTTTGGGTCACATTCAGGTTTGGTCAGACACTTTTAAAAAACAGCAGTTGTGACATAAGCACAGGGGCAGTTTTGGTGCGACAATGAAATGCAACCCACAAAGTGCAGGTGACGTAACAGAATTGTGTGTTTAAAGGCTTATCAGATGCCAAACCACTGCACAATAGTTTGTAACACTCAGACAGGATTTCAGGACAGGATGATGGTGAGGTTAACAATGGAAATACAGCATTATTGTACAGAGTACTCTACCAGGAACGTGTGCTTGCATGTATTTGATTTGCCAACGCAGCTTCTTGCGATGACGTCGCACTGTGCTGCGACAAAAGCTGAGCTTTGTTCAACATTTTTGCTAGTGTCCTCTGCCTTGGCAGCCCGCTGCAACACCAAGTCAGCCTAAATGTGGCCTAATCTATCATCACCTTGGTCTGCTTCTTCTCCGTGGCATAGACGATGGAGGTGCAGCACACCTCAGCCAGCTTGCGACTCTGACCGTAGAAGGACCAGCAGCAGATCTCGTCTCCGATCACGTCTTTGATGAAGAGGACGCGGCCGTTGAAGCTGAGGGACAGCCTGTCAAACAGCTCGATGTTCTTCAAAAGGTTGTCATCCGAGTTACTGTCAAGACAAAAGTACCCTTACATTGACTAGCACTGCTTCATCATTTACACCGCTCTATGTCCTGAGGCTCATTAGACTTTATTAGTAAGAAAAATCTGTGCTTCCCTCAAAATAAATCAATTATTCTTCTAATGATGGAAGCAGTGAGGCCTCTGGAGGAAGGCTTTCTCACCTGGTGTAGGAGTACTTGTTATTGCTTCTGTTGTACACCAGCTTCACCACAGGCTAAAAGAGGGAGAAAAAAGGATTAAATATCTGGATTTCATTTCTTTAATATCAAAATGTACCAACTATAAATACACTTTGAGTAGGCATCATCCATTTGGCAGGAGTACTATGACAAGAGGGCAGAAAGTTAATGTTCCTATGAATATCTAAGTGAATTCACATGAAAAAGTTTTCTTCATCTGTGCATAACTGCTCAGTGAGATTAAAGGATATGGCTAACATCCTTTTATCTTTTAATTATCAATAATACATCATATGAGAGGATCAATCAAAAGAGCATTTTGATGCTTGCTTTTCTGGTTGTCACATGGCACTTGACCATGCTGTTAAAAAAATTCAGAACTGTTTTCCTTCACTAATTCCAGATTGATAACAATGATCAAAATTCTAGCACAGCCTATATTTACCTTGGTAGAAGACTGGATGAGCCTCTCTTCTTCCTTACTGGACGTGACCACAGGTATGACACACAGGGGCTGCTCTTTATTGCCCTGAAAATAACAAACCAACAGACAATTGGAGTTAGAGGTATCCACAAACTGTACGAAATAATGAACATAGCCACTGTGACGTCACCTATTGGTCTGTGGACTCCTGTTTTAAATCCTCAAGTCTGACAGTTTGGCCGTCGTCCGTTGGGTTTTTGGAGCCAGAAGTGACCGTATTTGGACCAGAGGGTGTAGCTAGCCTTAATGCTAGCTGCTAGCTTGGTTAGCATGGTGCATTTACAGTTATGGTTAACTGTGATGATGCTAATGCTAATTTTCACCAACACAAAACAGGCTTAAACAATTCAAACAAAACAGACTCACCAGAATAACTAAACGTCCTTAGAGGTTTTTTTTAGTGCAGCCAAAAGTTGAAAAAGACTTTTTTTAGGCAACTAAAGCTTTACAATTAAATTTAATGAACTGAAAACAGTTGAAATTGACATTGAAATTGTAACGGTTACCCTTAACTCTGTGAATTTCTGCAGCATTCCTTACAGCATTCACTGGTGATAAGGCACTAAACACAGCTGTAAACAGGGGAAGAGGCTTTTGCAGTGGCAGCTGCTTATTTAGTTACATTGTTCATCTAGCATAAGACATGCATAACATGGTTTAAGGTGTTGGTAGTGTGTTGATACATTGTGTGCTACACAAGAGTAATAATAAGAAGAAGAAGAAACACCTGAGACAGTCCTTTGCTCAGTATGCTGCTTACAAAGAGTATGTAATGGCTCTCAGGAGGCATGTTTGTGCTGTTCATTCATAAACTCCTGGACATGATGATGAATGAATGACAGCCGCTAAGCTTAGAATTCAATGACTTGCTGTCTTGCAATCTGTCCCCCTGGAAAGCAAAAGATGTGTAAACCTTGGAAACCCAGCAGACATTCCTGTGAACATCTGTCAGTATGATGCATACCCACTGACACTTGTCTTCCACAGATGGTGCAGCAAACTGTATTGCCACCATAGCCCAGAGGCATGAATACACACTGTGGTCCCCAGCAAATCAGATCTGTGCACCTGAGTGCCTCTGTTGTAGAGCTGAATAGAACTCAGATAAAACATACAGCCATGGCCAAGCCCTGAGAACCACGAACTATAAACTGAAGGAACTCTAATGCCTGGTTCACACTACACCATATCAGCTCAGTGTCAGCATGGATCGTGAACGACAAAGAGTGTCATGTCAAGTCAAGTCAAACTTTATTTATAAAGCAAATTTAAAAACAACCGCAGTTGACCAAAGTGCCATACAGTTATTGAAATATAATCATACACAAATATCATAATAAATAAAACAATAAAGGAAATACTAAGAGCTCAACTTAAAAAACTAAAATTAGAATAAAAAAGGAAATAAAAGAGTAAAAAGAGTAAAAGCCAAGGATTCTCGCCTAGCTGGGACTGAACGTCAAGGAGACAAGATGGGTTTTCAGTAATGTTTCAAAGTGCTCAACAGACCGTGCAGCTCTAACCTGGAAAGGTAGGCTGTTCCACAGTTTTGGGGCCGCCACTGAGAAGGCTCTGTCCCCACGAGTAGAGAGTCTGGACCGAGATACTGCCAGGAGCAGCTTGTTAGACGACCTAAGTGCTCTAGAAGTACTGTGAGGGCTGTACAAGCTCTGATAAATAAGACGGTGCCAGACCATTTAAACACTTAAAAACAATTAATAAAACCTTGAACTGGATCCTAAAATTAACAGGCAGCCAGTGCAAAGATGCAAGGATGGGACTGATGTGATCACACCGTTTCTTTCTAGTCAGCAGGCGGGCAGCTGCATTTTGGACTACCTGTAAACGGCGCAGTGCTGACTGGTCAAGACCAACAAACAAAGAGTTACAGTAGTCTAGGCGGGAACTGCCCATTGTTCCGGCCATATTAAACTCATTGTTCCGAAGTCCGTTCCGAAATCATCATGATGCCCTGGTTAGGTTTAGGCACAAAAACCACTTGGTTAGGGTTAGGAAAAGATCATCGTGTGGGTTAAAATGAAAAAGAAAGTGACAAACACACAAGCCGTGAGCCTGCTCCGCCTCAAGCCGGTCGCTGTCGAACCAATGACATGGACCCAGTCTAGGCGTGATGTAACAGAAGGTGTGAGTAACACAATAATCCATTGTTTCATCTCGTGTAGTGTGTCATAGTAGACAACAACCAGTGCCACATCTGGGACACCTCACAACATTCCAACAGAAAGTCTAGCATGTTTTGCCTGGTTCACACTACACAACATTTCTGACTATTCCAACAGTCACTATGTCATATTAGGCTATTGTGGAGTCATAAAATCGTGCCATGACTCGGCCGACAGACATGACACACTACACGATGGTCCACACCAATCATCCCTGGTCGTTTTTCACAATGTGTGTGATGTCATTGGGTTGTTCTTGTCCTATTTTTATTACTTTTATTTCAGTCACTGTGTCTGTTCATGTGCCAGCTGAAATGTTGTTGTAGTAATGTAAAAAGTGCCACCAGATGGCAGGAGCTACATTAGAAGTACCGTACCCAAACATGCAAGTCACTGAATCCACCATAACAAGTTCCTGCAAATGTTTCACAATAAAAGCCTATTTAGAAAATGAAGGGGTTCTCTCAACCAAAGTTAGGAATAACTAGCAGGGTTCAACGCTAAGGTTTTTTTTCACTTGCCCGGTCGGGCAAGTTGGTCAGAGATCTACTTGCCCTAAGTCAGTTTTTACTTGCCCTATAAAAATTGTTTAATTTAAGTGGCTATCAAATAACAAAGACTGTAGTTATTTTTATGTTATGTAATCTTTATTCACACTGTATTTATTAATTAAAACAACATATGTCATGTATTGTAGCTTAATTCCTACACAAAAAGGGCTTAAGGTGAAAAATTTGTCAATCGTTCTCCGTCTATAATTTTGCGCCCTACTTGAGCCATGCCCACCTCTATTTATTTTTCTCCCCTCTCTCCAGTTCTGCTGTATTAACACCAGGTTTAATATATTTTGCTTCCATCTCTCTGCCCTGCTCTACTCTACTTCAACGCTACTTAGCTCTCTCTACTCTACCAGTAGACTACCACATCCACCTGTTGCACAAAATGCACACAGCAGTGTTTCCCCTAGGATGGAGTTGTAGCAGCGGAGGTGAAGCACACGCATGAAAAATAATTTTCACATGCGTGAAACTTTTTTGTATGCTTGCAAAGCACAGCCTGCTGGGATGTTTCTGTGTATCTACTGGCACCAGAAGGGCTCTTTAGGACTAAGTACATACAGTACATGTGTGCACAGTAATGAGCAGGTGAAATGTGTGTCTAGCTTACATATGAGGTGTCTCAAGATTTAGGAACACACAATTTTATTGAATATAATAAAGTAAACAGTCACTTGACATGCTGCTGTTTTGCGCTATGACCTATTTAAGTGTTGGAAGTTGTTATTTACGTGACAACACCTGAACGCAACACAAGCTCTGCATGAGTGCCGTGCTGAGCTGCTGTGCGAGCAGTGTGTTTGTCTGTGCGTAACAGCAGTCTGTCGGTGGTTATTTACACACTGTGCATTTCAATAACTTTGTCAGCTGACAAACTGCACCGGGCTCGGGGTCAGGTTTGGTCAGAAAAATGCTCTAGCGTGCTCACCTGTGTGTGTGGCAGAACTCCGGCATGCGCAATACAGAGAGCAGAGGAGAATTGTTAACGCAATGGCATAACACCATAAATAGTATATTGTTATGTTATTAAATGAAGTGTCCGTCGCGCAAAATAATATCAATGGGGGCTGTGGGCAGGACATTGTTACACAGCTGTGCCTGTGACTTCAGGCAGAGAGACCGCTGCATCAGAGCAGAAGAGCACGTTTTAAAATACATTTATTTTATCAATTAGTTATTAACTTTTACTATCTTTAGCAACTTGCCCGATCGGGCAAGTGACTTGTTAGTTTACATGCCCGACCGTGAGTTTTACTTGCCCCGGGCAATCGGGCAATCCTTATTGTTGAGCCCTGTAAGGAATAACAGTTCCTTCAGTTTATAGTTTGTGGTTCTCAGGGCTTGGCCATGGCTGTATGTTTTATCTGAGTTCTATTCAGCTCTACAACAGAGGCACTCAGGTGCGCAGATCTGATTTGCTGGGGACCACAGTGTGTATTCATGCCTCTGGGCTATAGTGGCAATACAGTTTGCT
This sequence comes from Epinephelus fuscoguttatus, assembly GCF_011397635.1. Taxonomy (NCBI): domain Eukaryota; kingdom Metazoa; phylum Chordata; class Actinopteri; order Perciformes; family Serranidae; genus Epinephelus; species Epinephelus fuscoguttatus. The sequence continues at coordinate 39,549,992 of NC_064756.1, read as the reverse complement.
GCACCATCTGTAGAAGACAAGTGTCAGTGGGTATGCATCATACTGACAGATGTTCACAGGAATGTCTGCTGGGTTTCCAAGGTTTACGCATCTTTTGCTTTCCAGGGGGACAGATTGCAAGACAGCAAGTCACTGAATTCTAAGCTAGGCATCTGTTGCCGTCTACTATGGCACACTACACGAGATGAAACGATGGATTATCGTGTACGACACTCTTTGTCGTTCACGATCCATGCCAACACCGTACGTCGCTACGTTGGGCTAGAATCAGGCTGATATTGTGTCATATGAGCCAAGCATTTGATTTTCGTCATTCATGATTTCTCCTGTCATAACCATCGCTTTGACAAATAGGGGCACAAGGCCATCTGCTGTTGTGGACAACTGTATGACAGCAACACCAAAGCCTTTACGATATGTCCTCTAGGGATGTTACCACACAGAGTAAAAAGGGAAAAATTATGGTGGTGAGTATTTCCATTAGCATCAAGCTAGCAAACAATGTTACTTCTTCATAATGCAGACAGACATAAAGTAAGAAAATTTAAAAAATAGTGGCTTTTACTTACCACAACTGCAGAGGGTACCAGCTTCATTTGAAACAGACTACATTATAAACAGATCTTTGTTTATTATTCCCTCTGTATTTTTATACTTCTGTTTTTTATCCACTCTCTTTTGCCTTGATAAAGTTAATGCATCGCGACTTCATTTCAAATGCAACACTTCCTGTTTTTGTTTCAAATTAAAAGCTTATTATAACTTTGGTTGAGAGAATGTCTTTATTTTCTAAATAGGCTTTTATTGTGAAACAATTGCAGGAACTTGCTGTGGAGGATTCAGTGACGTTACGTACGTTACTACTACAACAACATTTCGGCTGGCACATGAACAGACATAGTGACTGAAATAAAAGTAAATGTCATAAAAATAGGACAAGAATAACCCGATGACATCACACACGTAGTGAAAGACAACCGGGGATAATTGGTGTGGATCATTGTGTAGTCTGTCATGTCTGTCGGCCAAGTCACATCACGGCACGATTTTATGACTCCACTATCGCCTAATGTGACATAGTGACTGTCAGATAGCCAAAGGAAGTCAGTTGCAAGTATAAGTGAACAATCTGGATAATCTGCTCCCAGAGTATATGGCATTTAATATCCTGATATCTATAGATAGGCAGATGGACGGACAGATATACAGAGATAGAGCGCATTTTTGATAAATAAACTACAACAATTTAAAGATAACTCAAGCAACTCAAGTGTTAGCACTTGCACAGCCGTAATTTGATCTAAATGCTAACATTAGCATGCTAACATGCTCACAAGGACAATGCTAACATGCTGATGTTTAGCAGATATAGTGTTTACCATGGTCACAGTCTTCCCTTAGCAGGTTAGCATGCTAACATTTGACAATTAGCACTACAACGTAAAGCTGAATCTGATGGGAATGTCATACATTTTGGTTATAGACCAATATATTGGAAAAATTACATTTTTTGCCAGATTTATATTGAACAAATTTTCGGGGAACCAAAAATTTCTCTCACCAAAGCGGTGGACCGTCCAACCCAGCGACCAGCTAAACAACATCAACATTACAACATTACATTAACAACATTTATGATATCTGCATTCCACTTAGCAGAGGCCCTGTTACTGTGCATGCTGGCTCGCTGGAATAGCTTACTGGGACACTTAATGGAACTGAGCCATGGTTAATGTCAGAAGTTTAACCTGTGCTTTTCCTGCTATGACAACTGAAAATGTCTATTGAAAAATTATGCTAGAATCCTATAAACACAACACTGCCCGATAGCAGTCATAGTCACTGATTTATTATACTGCCACCAATGGCTTCATAGAACCAGGGTTATTTGTAGTTATCATTAGAGGTGGGGGAAAAACTCAATTCTTAGATGGATCGCAATGTGGACGTGGACAATTCTTCACTGATTCACAAATGTCAATAATTGATTATCTAAACATAGAGGAAAATATCAGTCTACTAAAATATCTGGATATTTAAAGACAGGGCAAGTTTAAACTTTCATAAATTCATTTTTTTATGCAATACCTGGTTTCAGGAGGTGCTGCCACCTTCAAATTTCTACCTGAGTGTCACTGACCGGGCTTGGTACGTTTTGTATTATGCAGAGATAATAAATGTCTAACCAGAACTCTTCTGCTGATACAAACTTTCCAGAGGCTTCAAACTACATCCTCTTTTCTCCATGTTTCAAATACCTGTCAGTGTTGGCATGACTTACCTGCAGGGTGTTTTGACAAAGTTCCACTAGGTCCTGGACGAGGTAATACTTTGCCTCAGCGAGCAGCTCCTGGACAGCCTGCCGCCCTTTAGGTAAGGTGACTGTGCCATCACGTAGGAAGCACAGGATGCTGCCAAAGTGTTTCCCACTGCGGTCGATCAGGATCCAACCTGAGCAGAAACAACAGACCGGGTTAAGAATATGCACATCTAAGCCACTGGTGCACAATACTGTGGCGAGATTACAGTTTCCAGAATGCGAGGCCAATATTACAGCTAACTGTGTGTCCTTGAGAGGCAATGATGCTCAAATCATATGAGACTTTTTTTTATTGTTATTTCAGTAAAATTAGTTCATCCACTCTCAGCTAGACCTGTTGTGATCATAATGAGCAACAAGTGTGGTTTATAGCAGCAGTGGATAAGACATTTCCCAAAATATGCCATAAATGTGTCAGTGAAGTTGTGTGTTTTATAACAGCATTTATATATTAAGTCATAACTAGCTCAAAATCAACACAACATTGCTGTGTTGACTTTTAACCAGCAATGCCATGCACATAGAACATTAAAATGTCAATGCTAGTTATATGTGTTGCGGAAATATAACAGCATAAAATAGATTTCAGTCAGTGTTTATGGCAGTTTTCTGTGTCTGCAATTCAGAGATGGCTTACCCTCTTTATCAGTGAACACTTCCTTCTTTCCACTGAACATGGCTTTCAGCATGGAGTTCTGCTTGGTCAGCACTTGAAGTGTGGTGTAAAACAGGTTCCCGCCAACATTGATCCGGACATACTTGTTGCCCAGCCCCACCGCTCCTCGATAACTGCAGGTCTTGGTCTTGGGACAGGCCAGAGGAGGGGTTGAGGGGTTGGGGTGGGGCTGGGTGTGATGCTGGGGCAGGCAGCTGTCCCCGGACATGTCCCTTTGGAGGTAGATGACCACCCTGCAGACGGAGGTCCGTAGGTCCCCCGCCGTGGTGACAGCTACTGATGAGGCCGCCACAACCTCTCACTGCTCCAGATCATTCCTGGCAAAGTACAGAGCACGAATAAGGCTGTACAAGGAAAGTAAATGGTAACAAATGCTGGTAAAGCAGGACACCCAGTGGCTGACGGCATGTTTCACAATACAGAGTGGAAGCTGCCTTTCTCATTCCCATTTAATGGAAAGTGACTGACTAAGAAAAGACACATATCAATGAGTAAAACTACTCAGTAGACAGACTACACCACAGGGAAATTCACACACCTAATAACTGGAGATGATCTCTAAGTTTATTCAATTATAACAACCATATGTTAAAAACTCTAGATATATTTTGTCATATTCCAGTGCTATAATACATGTGCATTAATAAAAAATCTACCTAGATTGTTATGGCTATTATCTCAGTATAACAGCAAATCCAGGAAAGTCCCTTTGTTTTAAATTAAAGCGAATACCCACATGACATAATACATACATTAACTCTAATACTAATTAAAAATACTTAGGGGAAAATCCAAGTTTATTTGCACCTTTAAATGATAAAACTGAAGGAAATTCAAAATTGCATCAAATTAAATGGGCAATGATATAATTAAAGTTACATTGCAGTAACAGGTAGGGGTTTGAAATACCAGAGGCCCCACAATATGAAAATATCACGATACGTCAGTCACAATACAGAATTATTGCGATTTTAAACATGTTGCGGTCTACTAAGTATTGTGATTATTTTGTTTATTGTGTATTACCTTTTTTTTTTTACTACAAATTATGTTCCTAAAGTAAAACTTTAGGGACATCTGTATTATCTAAAAAGATAAAGTTTTTAGTCCGTGTATCTCACTTTAGTCATCTTTATTGCAGACAAATGTATCTAGTGGACTGAAAGAACAATTGATTATATTATTCCAGTAGGCTATCAAATGTTTAATTTGTATTTATAAGATTAATAATTAATATAGTTTTTTTTTAAAAAATCGATACTTCCGTCCATGTAACGATACAATATTCATTCATTTTCCACAATCGCTTATCCTGTTAGGGGTCGCGGAGGGGCTGGAGCCTATCCCAGCTGACATTTGGCGAGAGGCAGGGTACACCCTGGACAGGCTGCCAGACTATCACAGGGCTGACACACTGAGACAGACAACCATTCACGCTCACATTCACACCTACGGGCAATTTAGAGTCACCAGCTGATGACCAATTGCGCAGTTCAATAATAATTCTATTTTATGAGAGATGCTACTTGAGCGTACACTTAGTAACCTAAAGCATCAAACCCTGGGTTTGAACCAGGAACCCTCTTGCTGTGGGGTGACAACGTTAACCACTGCATCACCATGCCACCCATGATACAACATTGCTACACAAAAATATTGCGATATTATGCTGGATCCATTTTCCCCCACCACTAATAACAATAAGCAACAACAACAATAGATATCATACTCAGAACATGTCTCTTTTTGTCACAGGCTACACTTAACTACAGGCTACAGCCCCTTCGCAAACCCTGACAGGATAAAGGGTTACAAAAAATGATTGAATGAATAAATGTGTACACTAAGGTATGGTGAAACTCTTATGAAAGCCTATATCAAAACAAAAACACACAGTATAAATAGACTGCTGCTCAGCCATAGGATATTTGTCACATATTGTAATGTCACCTGATATTATGTGTCACAACTTCTAATAATCTTTTATATTTTCACTTGACTGCTTTATGTTTAAAGACAGTCGCAAAGCTGTTTTACGACATGAGCTGTGTAAAATTAGTAATACTGTGATGAAAAAAAATACTGCATTCAAAATGTATAATAAACTACATTTATTACGGAAGGCAGCTTACTTTTCTTAAAATTGGCTATTATTAGCTGCTGATATCCAGTCTGTTCCTGTAGTGATGGTCCCCATAAAGAGAAGCTAGTTCAGCTGAACAGAGTATTGTGACAGCGTTATGCACCACATTAAAGGTTTGAATGGTTTTATTGTCTGAGGTGTAGCGGTTCTAGCAAATGAATACTGTGCTTTATAACTTCAAGTAGTTGCCTGTTAGCTGTTAAAAGTTATTTCGCAAACTGGTGTTTAACTCCCATATCGTCAAAGCATCCACTAACAGAGACCTGTCAAGGCTAAGCTAGGTGAGCAATGGCTAACTGTAACCTAACTTTGACTTATAAAGTGAACTTGTCGTTACTTGGCAAATTATGGTGTTATTTAACACCTAGCTGAGGGTTGCCTTGGCTGGACATACACAGAAATGTTATAGACCGAATTCCATTTAATATGTGCCCCTTTTAATAGTTTCTTTTTCGTCAGCAAAGGCCCTATCATAGTGTGAGGCTGTTACAGTAACGTTAATGTGTATGAAAAATACCGTCTTCTGGTCAACTCGTCTTGTCAACACTCCATCACTCATACTTTATTAAAACAAAACATTGTCCCGTTAATTCGCTTTGCGTCACTCTGTCACCGCTACTTCCTACGTGGGTGTGTTTTGCTAATGTTAGCTAATGTTGAACAGGGTGGGCAAACTTCATGCGAATATGGGACAGCCAGACAAACTAGCCAATCCTAAAAATTGAAAATAGATTAAAATCTGGGTAGTAGGAAGCTTGTCTTACTCACCTGCCTGACTGCCTTTTGTTCGTGTTGTCGGATAAACGCACGCTGTGTGGCTAATTAACCTGGCCTTTTTCTCCGCGACATGGAAATCTACATCAGATTCAGCATCGAGATTTGTGTTGGAGAAAAGTATGTGAAGTTACTCTCCCCTCTGCTTTCTTCTTCTATGGAGTTTACAGCAGTCTGTGCCTTACAGGGCATAATGCTGCCCCCCACAGTCAGTAATATACATTGCGACACATTTTCTGAAAGAGGATTAGAGTCCGCATTATTGGCCATGTGTGCACATCTGTTTTCTGACTGACTGTTTTCTGTATTCGTTGTACATACACAATTCTGTGTATGTATGACTATTCAGTCGTACATGTCAAAACAAGAACAATGAAGCTGAACAAGATGAACATAAACTTTTGAGTAGGGGACACTGGGGTTGGTTATGGAAACAAACTTGACTCCATAGTTGGTTGGCACAGTTTTCACTCACTATAGTATTTCTCTGGTATAATTTATGTTAAAATATTCTGTCGTGTTGTGCATTTGTGCTGGGGCTGGTTGGCGCTTGTTATGGGCCTAGTTGGCACAATGTTAAACTGCTATAGGTACAAAAAAAGAAAATTGATGCAATGAAAAGAAACAATTTAAACATTTAATTCAAATAAGAACCAGAAAACAAGAATATTAATATCAGTGCATTTTAAAACCAAACATTTTTGAGCAGTTTATCAGTAGGAATGTCTAATTACTTTTGCCATTTACTTTTCAGAATAATAATTTAAAAAATACATAAATATTGTTTCTTACCTTTAAAAATGGTTTTAATCTTTCAAAAAATACAGTAACTAACACCAAAATCAGTGAGTTAACCAACACTGCTAACATTTGAAACAACTCTGTGATAAAATTATATTAGCCAGCTACAATCACTCATCACAGACTTTTAACTCTCATATCAAAATGTAGCTGATTCCTATGTTTAACCAGAAGTAACACTTTGCCAAGATCACTATCTAACAAAGCTTTGTAAAAGCCTATGTAGGTCATGGACTTAGCCTACTATAAAACTGAAATGTTACCTTCATCAAAAAAATATGTGACTTTCAGATTTTCTGATAGAATGATGCAGGTGGAGAAAGCAAATCTTTTTATATTATATTTTTGTTTCTGTAATATAAAAACAGTAATGTAACAGGTTGCTTTCAGTAAGTGGATATGACAGTATTTGTATACAGTTTGCTTGGATTATATCTGACAGATATTTACATGTTTTACTGTGTGTTTTCACGCTATAAAAATATATAATTTACTGGCAAGGTGGGTGCTTGGTAGTTTCATCCAGTCTGCTATTATTATGGCTTTAATCCATCCCCTGCAGCTTATACCTAAGACATGGCATATTCATGTAGGTTACATTCCCATTTAATTTTGACAATTGGATGTTGAGGTAATTATGGATTACTTTGTAAAACATAATGCATTTACTTAAAGCACCTCACACAGGTAGGTATGGCTATCCTTTTGCTCCCAAGCTTCCTCCAACAGGCAGCAGAAGCTGTTAGGTTAGTAGTGTCTATTGGTTCTAGCTGGCTCTAACTGTTGGAGCTGTATGTAATTAAGTTGTAAAGCCATCATTTGATTTGCTGCATACAGTCAGGACTTAGGTTTTCAGGAAGCAGGTTGAATTAGTTATTTGGATAAGGTTGCTGGCTCTGCTGGAGTAAAACCAGTGACCCTCCTCCAATCTGGAACCTGGGCTGATGTAAAGAGACTTTTTTACAGGTTTTACGAGTAAAATGTACCCAGATTACCAAAACAAAATAAACAAAATGGAAAAGTCAGCAATGATGACGAAAAATACTTTAAACAACACAGCTAAACAGGCTAAGAGCTGTTGACAACAAATAGGCTACTTCTTAAATCATACAGCTTGAATCATATGAACTAACAGGTATGGTAGACTTTTGAAAAGAATAAGGCAACACGGATGCTTTACAAGATCTGACATATTTATAACTGAATTAATTTACGTTATCTTTCATGCTTCCATACAACAGATGAAGCCCACGCAGAGTGAACATCTCTGCAGCTCTAATATTCAAGAGATTGGACATTTGGCTTCGTCGGTTTTATGCAGTCGTTATACTGTCCGCATTCAGGTAATTGATCTCATTTCCGCTTTATTTACAAAGTAAAAGCTTCTCAGTGTCAACTGAGAAGACTTATGGTAGCCCATCTCTTTAGTCGTTTGAGCGTTTGACAGTAGAATACATTTAATTGCAAGTTTGCCTGTGGTCCGTGAGATAATCACGGAGCATCAGCCGAGAACACACACACACACACACACACACACACACACACGGGCAGCAGCATCTGGTTTCCTTGGCAGCGGGAGGGGGAGGAGCTTCGGGCTGACTCGCTCTGCCACATAGTCACACAACACATAGCCATCTGAGCTAACGGCCATAACGGCTTTAACAGGTAAATATATTGTTTTCTGTCCATAACGCAACTAGATACGGTTTAACGTAGGTCTCTAAGGAACTTAATAAGCATTAACGCGGACAGTGTGTGTTTAAATTCGTTTTTCTATTAGCTTTTGTGAGCAGGCTGAGGCTAGCAAAATGTAGCTAACTAACGTTAGCTTGAGTTAATGTAACTAATTGTAGGTTAGGTTAAGTCAGGGCAGGCTTGAATTTCCACAGGGAAAAACACTCAACGTATGTGAACCGTTTTAGCTATTTGATACTCTTTACACCTTTAGAGACTTGTATTACTATTGTGAAGTCAACGGAAAGTCAAACTTATACATATGATACACGGTGACGTTAAGCTAACGTAGGGGTTAAACCAGATAACGTTAACGAGGATGCATGTGACGTAATCTAACATTATAGCTATGTGTTTAACTCGTATATTTAGCACAAAGCTTTACTTAATAAAGCTGCGCTCTTAAAGGTAATGGGTCGTCTTGCCATATGGTGGACTCTGATTGAAGGTCATAGTTCAACGAAATGTTTGTTTAGCATACTGTATGTTAACGTTGCTGGAGACCAGCTGCCTGGAGGCAGAGACACACTGTCAGCAAAACAAATACTCTCACTGTGTAATAGTCAGGTAGCAAGCCACTTGTCAGCATTATGTTATCAAGCCATAAAGCCTGTTGATTTCAGTGTAACACTAAAGTTATCTGACAGACAGCTCTTGCTTTATCTCAAAATATATCATGTAAAAGATGGCTCCATAGATGCCCTACAAGTCCAAGCTAGTTTTAAGTTGTGTTTGTTTCTGCTGCTGTCCCATTCTTCACCCCTCATTCTTTGTGTTTTCTTTGTCACAGGCCTTGTGGCCATGGCTAAAGACCCATTAGCCGAGGCAGGCTTTTATTTTGATGAACTCAACAAACTCCGGGTACTGGAGCCTGATGTCAGCCAGAAGACCTCAGAGCTAAAGGAAGAATGTAAAGAATTTGTGGACAGTAAGCACTGAATAATTTGTCCATTAAGACGTGCCTGATGTCTCCTCCAACATCAACGGGTCCTACAAGATATGTAAATATGTCTTATCCTTTGCAGAAATCAGCCAGTTTCAGAAGATAGTGGGAGGTCTAATCGAGCTGGTGGATGAATTGGCAAAAGAAGCAGAGACGGAAAAGATGAAGGTAAGCTTAACATTTAAAGCTGCTTTTCATTGGCTATTGCAGAACATGCAGGACTCGTATGCCAAAGCTTTGAAACTCCCAAAGTCGGTTAAACTCTCCTTAAACACACTAGGTGTCTCAGGTAGCTTATACTATACAGTATGTGCTTCTGTTTGATCTGTGTTCTTCTCATTTAGGCAATAGGAGCCAGAAACCTGCTGAAGTCAGTGGCAAAACAAAGAGAGGCTCAACAGCAGCAGCTTCAGGCTCTCATAGCTGAAAAGAAGATGCAACTTGAGAGGTAAGCAGTGCAACCCAACCAACACAGAGCTGGTGTGTGCGGGACAGGTCATGGTTTCCCATCCATATAATTCAGCACACAAAATAGTTAATTTCTCTCAAACCTGAATAAATGGCTTGTGCAGCAGGTAATCAATATCCCACATGTACCAGCAGCAGTTGTAGTATACTGTCTTAAGAAACAATTAAAAGCTGTAAACGAAAAGTTTGGCCTGAATTATGGCTATATAACCCCTAGTGGTTTAAGGTTTTAAATGTTGCCCCACCTGATATATGCCTGTTTTACATCCACTAATTTCCACAAGAGCTGTTACCACAGTACCTCCAACACCATCTGTCACTGTTTGATTGTCAGGTGATGGGGGTCCTCCTACAGGTCATCATAGGGGGCTGTAGCTCAGAAGGTAGTTCACTAATAACAGGGTTGGCAGTTAGATCCTCAGCACTTGTCAAAATTTCCTTGGGCAAAACACTGAGTGGATGCGTGGTGTGGGTATGAGAAAAAAACGAGTTAAGGTTTTAACAAATACTGCCATGTAGTGTAGAGGTATAAATCCCTCAGGTACACTGATCCACACATTAAAAGTCTGTTTTCAGGTTGTTTATTAACACAGGGTGTCTGTAGGTCCCTAAAAAGTCTTAAAATTAAATTCAGTTTTATGAATAAATTTCATTTATCCATTTTTAATTTGTTTTTGTCTAAATGAGTTGAGCTCTCCTGTTTCTAATGTTACAAATCTTTAATCCCCCTGAACCTAACATTTTTCTTGATACTTGAACTTACCTGTTGGCAAAAGTAGCTCACTATAATAACCATATTCCTGCATAAAAATAACCTCTGCACAGGAATACGTACAGTGTATTCTACATAACCTTAATACTTACCTGAAAATCCTGACAAGAAAAAAGTTTATTTGTCCAAACATCAGTCTTTAAGTAAGAGAAATTTAGCTTAAAAAGCATTCAATTACATTTTTATTACATTTCACTAAAATTGTATCCATATGATTTTATGTGACAAATAAATAGATTGATTAATTGATTGACCGGAGAAAGTTAGTGCCTACAGTGTTGCGTCTTTTCCCTGACAGGGTTCCTGCAGATCCTAAATTATTATTTTTTGTTCTTGTAGTATACCTAATGGGTCTTGAGTTTATGTCACACAGATCAGAATTGTGAAACAAACGACACTCATATTTCATCCACCTTTTGCTAGCTAGCTGTCACTGGACCCTTGACAACATGGAGAGGGGCAAATTCATCAAAAATGGCCTCATTAATCAAGATTTTGCGGCATACAAGGAACGGTGTATTTTAATGTAAAAGGTTTTTCAAACTCTGCATGGTGGGAGTCAAGGTAGTGGAATCCCACATGCATAGTTAGAAACACCAAATGGTCACCAAGTCATGTTTTCTACATTTCTACAACATTAAGGCAAAATTGTCCCTAACCCCAAGGAATTGATGTCAGCTCATGTTTTTTTTTTGTCAGTTATGGTTATTGTAAAAGTGGTCTGGAATTTCCAAGTGGCATTTAAAAATTCAAAGAAAAGGCTTAAATCTAACTTGCCTTAAGCTGTAGGAATCCTGCCTGTACATGAGCTGTCATTCTTATGTAGCATATGCCAGTGATTTCCAATGAGGGGTACTTCTACACCACAGGGTGCTTCTACAGTTGCCAGGGGATATGTAAAACACTGAAGTAGCTCAACTAAAAAAAAGAAAAGAAACAGAAATTAATATCTGATTAAAAAATATATATCTCCAATTACAGTCTACAAAAAAATATACAATTTCGTTGTACTTGTACAATGACAATAAAGATTCTGATTCTGAAATACTATTCTGTCTTAGTGTTACTGTATGATGACAAAAAATGATTTGCCATAAATGTATTGATGAATTCTCAGCATTTGTAATGTAGCATTTCAGTGTTTTTCCAGGTACAAGTTTGTGGTTTAGTCAGTGAGACACTGATTGCACAGCGCTGTGTTGGACCTTTTTATATAGGCTTTCTTTTTTTTCTTTTTTTCCCTGCTAAAAATGTCTTGTGCTGGTCTGGGTGTACATCACTGAAAAATATTTCAAATGGGGAATATTATTTCAAAAGTTTGGGAACCACTTATGTATATACAGTCATTTGCTGTAGACTGTTTTACATTGCTGCCTCTGGTGTATAAAATCATGTGGAACAGCAAATTAATAGTAACTGAGAAAAGTCTCCACGTCTCTTATGGCTTTAATGTTAAAAATCAATATTTTAAGCAGTGATGACATCATCCGGTGACTTTTTCAGCTGTCAATAATTACTTACTTAGTTAAAAACCGATGTCTTTAGCAGGCCCATCAGTGTTTACTGTATCCTGGTATCTGCTATAGTAGGCATTTCTAACAATATTTCATGCAAGTAATGGGCTGTTATTTTTGCTTTATTGCATTTATTGAGTTACAGTTAATTTTCTGCTGTTTCCTTGTTCCAGATATCGTATTGAGTACGAAGCCTTGTCCAAAGTGGAGTCAGAGCAGAACGAGTTTATCGACCAGTTCATTCTGCAGAAGTGAGGATGTGACTGAGACAGCAGACAAATGTACGACTTCTGCACAGCTGTGTTTCCAGAGTGCCTGTCCAGCCTTCTCTGGGCAATGCCCACCTCAGAGAATTACTCTGCTGCAACTGTTTTTCTGAAGCAATCCCAAAGCTCCAACTTCATCATCCTCAAACATCTCCACCTCCTTTGACCACCTCATTTCTGACATGCTTGTGTGTGTGAAATAACAGCCAGCTGCCAACTGTATGTGTTCCCACCGTAGTCAGCAGGTGTGGGGATCTACGGTGTTGTACGCTTGAATATGTTTGGAACGTTACGTTCTGCTCACACCAAATGTCTCAACATCTCAGACCAACATTAACGAAGATGGAGCTATTTATACAAAGGAATATTATTTATACTATTTATACTGAAGAATTACTCTGTATATCTAGTTTTATTACTTTTTGTATCACTTGAAATACTGCATGTGCATGCATCTGTATATACATTTAGATTTGAAAAGATAGGAGCTGATCCTAATTTGATGATGTGTGTTGTTATTTTTGCTTTTATTTAATTCTTCTGGTACAACCAGTCTGTGGGCACAGCACATGAAGAATATACTGTCCTTTCTTCTTTCTATCTGTTATGTGTCAAAGTCTTTCATGTACTAATTAAGATGGCAAACGGTTATACTTGAATAAATACTGTATTATATTGTACAATAAAATGTGTCATTTTTGCTGTCAAGACATTAGAGGGGTGGATCAGCAGATTTTAGCTTTGTGCTTCGTGTTTTGTTTCAACAAAATGATTTAATATCCACGTATTTTGACACTGTTGGTCCTTGTGCACATAGGTACACACAATGTTCTGTCATGGACTGAAAACTAGTTATGCATCTTTTTATGAAGGTTTTGCAGAGAATAGCTAAACTTTATACCCAGTAGGTCCATCATTTACAAAATTATACGTCAGTACCATAACTTTTTTAGTCATATCACACTATCGTCTTAAGCAGATTGAGTATTTTTTTCATGTTTTATGTTGAATTTTCCTGTTTTGAAACTACACATTGTAAGGAAACCTGGTCAATCAGCTCCTCTCCCCTTTGATGGCACACTTTACCACTTAAAATGTATCTGCATCTAAGGGATTGCTGTATTATCACCTGTTTGCATTGATTTTGTGTTTTTTATGAACCTATCTTCAATCCTTGATGTTAACGTAGTGTTTGTGTAAATTTACTATTCTAGGCTAAACCCCATGTGCCAGCCCTCCTTGTTTATCCTTTCTCTTTCAAATACTTAAGGGCTGCCCTGACTAACCCTGTGTTATAACATTTTGAATTGTGGGTAATTCCTTTTGGCAAAGTCTGCAAAAATGCAGACTTACTGAATCTGTGCATAAAAGGCTTGAAACGTCTGGAGAGCCCTCATGCATGTGAAAGTGTTTGAAAGTGTTACAGCACTAAACCCTTATGCACCGTGCAGGATTGCGCCGCTAAGTCAGTGAGTCCATGAGTGTGGAGATTGGGACAGGTGGAGAGGTGGATGGGTCAAACTGCTCGTTTCCTTTGTGAACTAAAAGTCAGTGGAGTTCTTCATAGAAAGTTAGTGTGCCAGAATGTGTGGTATACTGTGCTAGTGACATACATCATGTGACATCACATTACGTTAGTAAGAAACGTACTCATTTTAGGCCAAACCATGTTGTTTCTAAACCTATCCATGTGCTTTTGTTGCCTAAACCTCAGGAAGTAAACCTAAAAAGCAGGTTTTTACCAATGTTCTAAGTTTATTTTGAGAAGGGACTGCGTGCATTGAACGAGTGGACTATACATTTCCTATGAAGAAGGAAGTTCATTCAGAAAAGACAATGAACGTTATGAGCACAAACTGACACGCCGTCCCTGAGCATCTAAAACTGATGCTAAAGGGCTACCAGAGCATCATAGTTTGTCGTGTGGGGCCACTGACCAAGCTTCCATATTTGATGAGTTGGGAATGAAGATGTGTTGGATTGGGTCCTTTTCTCCCTCCTGGCTCCTGACTGGTGTACTGACCTTTGACCTTCTGAATAGTCTTAACCAATACTTCACTTTACCCTCTATAGATCTGCTTGTTGCTCTGAAGTGTGGTGATCTAAAAAACTGTGTAAGCCTGTTTAACATTTCACTTTTACTGTAAGTTCAGTACACAGTTAATAAGACAAGAAATCTATAATTATAGAGAATTAATTTATTGAAAAATAAACTATACATAGTCAACTCATTTCAAACTAAGAACAGTATTTACACTTTTTATAGACAGTGAACATCAGATTGAACCGAGTAGTCATTTCATAAAGTGTAATCCCAGGTGTTGCTTCATCATGGCTGTTCACCCACATCATTGCAATACTGAAAACAATAAGCACTCATGGCTCAGACACACACTGGGACCCATGTTTGGTGCAGCAATGCAAAATGCATCATCGGAGGACATATTCATGGTTTATGAACTTCACTCCTTCTTCTTGTACTGTGAATCAAAAAGAAAATTAATTACAGCAGTGTGTATTTTATTTGCACACCAACTTTAATCTGACAAGGCCTCCATACTTACTTTATTAAGAATCCACTCTGCGTCTGCAATAGCCCTTTGGATTATCATTTGTATCCTCTCTGGGTCGTCTTCATCTGAGTGACTGTTGTAACCCTAGAAACCAAAAGCAAAGGATGACAATTATAAAGTGTTCATGTTTTTAGATGATGGAGCACTTCACAAAAAGTACTTCATCTTTCCGAGCTTGGAAAACAGCACTCAACAGGTTTGATGATGACACATAAATTATGTATGAATGATTGTTGTTGGTTGTTATGTAGTTCATAATAATATATAGAAACTAGAATTACTACATCATGATTTTATACCTTGCAAACCAGTCAAGTTGCAGTTACAGTTTACATCCATGTCTGTCCAGACTCATATGTAGTCATGACAGCTTACAATGCTTCAAATATGGATGCTGCTGTGAAGAAGCTACATATTCTAAAACACAGATCCTTCACACACATATTCTCCCCAGCAGCACAGATCATCTTTACAGTCAGCACAGTTTCCAGTCAGTATCTGACCGAATGTCTCCCCTTCTGTTCATGAGTTATGATGTTGAATTACAGCCAGAAAAGTGCTTTTGCAGAACATTATCATGTCACAGTGATGCTGACCTTTTACCTTTTGAATATAAAATGCCATCTCTCATCATTTTACTCTACTAGCTATTAGTGTGAAGTTTTGTCACCATTTATGTATGAATTCTTGAGTTATGGCCAAAGACATGTTTTGTGAGGTCACACTGACCTTTATCCACCAAAATCTAATCATCATTGAATTGACTATTAATAATTTGTATTATTACAAAATCGATACTTGACGTCCATGTATCAATATGGTATTGCCACACAAAAATAACGTAATACTGTGCTGTATTGAGTGTTCCCTACTCCTATCGTCAATTATAACTGTCTAAACAGAAGATAAAAACACAACAGTTTTTAATTATTGAAAACTGTACATTTTTCAGCAGACCAAGACCAAACAATTAATCAATTAATCAAGAAAATAATGGCCAGAATAACTGATGATGAAAATAATTCGTAGTCCCTAATTCTGATTTATTACAGCTTGGGACTTCATTTGTAGATTTGGCTAGCCCCTCTATCAGTAATAATAATAATATTGTAATTAGTAGCTGTGATCTGGTAATATAAAAGACAGAAGTCAAAAATACAAGTAGTTAGGCTATCAGATACTTTGTAATCAAACCCTCAGCTTAGCAAAAATTACTTGGAAGAGAAAACAGAGGGGACCAATTTTTGTATTTTAACTTTGATCTACTGCAGTTACTGCGCAGCATTTGTGCAGTCTTGGAGGACAAAACAACAAAAATGAGATCCAAGGTGTAATAAACCTAAATCATCCTGTAACTCAATGGTTGAGACCGCTATAAAGTCTCATTATACTTTGCAGAAAACAACTGTGGCACACAGCACGCAATTGCACAACTCTGTGGTAGCTTATACTGAAAATACAACATCCATGGTGATATCTGATAGCTACCTAAAAATGATCTATTAATTGTCATTTTACAAATAATTACTTAGTTTTGGCTAGGGGAGAAGGTGACAGCAGCCACAACTCTGGATCTTAGATCGGTCTTGGTCAGGAACAATGGCAGAAGTGGGTACTGTATGTTTACAACATGCATGTGTTTTGGTGTGGATAGACGCCAGACGACCTGGAAGTAGGTCATAAATGCAGGAGACACAGAAACTCTGCACAGAACAGCCTTGTCAGGTCTGATCTGAGGACCTTTTTACTGTGAGGTGACAACATTAACCACTGAGACATCTTGGCATCGACTGTACATACTGTACACACAAACATACTGAACCGTATGTGATATCAGAGTGTTTATGGGCAGCTCAGAAACTGTAGCTTGAAAATGTGTATGTATCATCAGTAGCTCAGTCACTTGTTTGGAGGTTTATTAATGGGTTGTTTCTAAGCTAAATTCTACATAATACAATGTCCAAGTCTATTTCAAGTAGGAATGTATGCAGTGTCCAAAATTAACTTTTTGACTCACCGGCCAAATGGCTAGTGAATGTTCAAACTTTACCAGCCACTCAATAGATTACCATTGTTTTTTTGGCTGGTGAGTGAAGCAAGGTTACTGGCCACTTGCTTATTTTACTTGCATTTGGCTAGTGGCTAGTGTTAATTTTGGACCCTGAATGCATGATATTGGATTTTTTGCCGATATCCAGTATGCTGATATGTAACAACTTATTTGGCCGATAGAGAGAAGAAGAGGGAGAGGACAGGAGAAGAGTGGCGGAGCGGCTCGTAGCTAATGGGTACCTGTCAGTGAGACAAACATAAAAGACGTGCAGTTTAACCGACGAGGAGCGGTCATTACGCGTGACTATTACGCACGGTTGTGACGGAGCGGCTCGTAGCTAATGGGTACCTGTCTGTAGGCTCTCCACCTGTCAGTGAGACAAACATGAAAGACGTGCAGTTTAACCGACGAGGAGCGGTCATTACGCGCGACTATTACGCACAGTTGTGAGGTGCGCAGCGGCAGATCTCACAGCACACTGTCTATAAAGCAGTTTAATTGCAGGAAATATTTAGTTGTTAAGCCATTTCTCATAAGTATAGACATTCACTGTATATGCACTTTTCTACATGTGGCTGCTGCTGGATTGAGTCTTGACTGTCTCGTTATCAATAACTTGCAATACTGACATAAATGTTTAAAGTCCAAAAAAAGTAATTTATTACGAACAGGTCAATAAAACAGGTTTCAAAATTCAAAATACCTTGTAAACAAACGAAATACTCAGTGTTACACATTTTCTTTGGTTACTTTTCTTTCAAATATTTTTTAAAGTTATGATCTCACTGCCGGTAAAAAAACGAACATGCTGACAGCTCAACACTGCAAGACAGGTTTCAGAGGAGAATAAGAGAGAGAGAGAGAGAGAGAGAGAGAGAGAGAGAGAGAGAGAGAGAGAGAGAGAGAGAGATCAAGTGGGCTTGTAAATAGCATAATCTGATATCTTTCATCTGGAAAAGGGCAGTTATTTGATTATGAGAAATCTGATAAACAAACTTAGATTTTTGCCTGATAATTACTTTATTCATTGCGTGTGTACATGTTAATTTGATTTCAATCATTTTGTTTTAAATCTGGACATGTGCAGGTGGACTCAGCCAGTGCTAAGAAAGGTCCTACGTCTGCCTGTTGAGGAGATGGAGAAAAGATTAAAGCGCCAAATTGCAGTAAAAGATGCTGTATAAAAGACAGGTTACAACTTTTTTTTCCTTGTCCCCCCCCGGAATTATTCTCTAAAATTTTACTGTTTATTGTCCCCCCCAACTATGAAATGGGATTTTTTTATTTTTACAGATATTGATATATCCATTTTTTCCTCACCTAATTTTAGTGATCATCAAGTCTCCTCTGTAGTGGAATTAACATCGTATTATGCATGTGTACTGCGATTGTGATGACTCACCAGCAGATGGAGACAGCAGATAAAATATAATGCTTTCAATGTATGTAATATTCATTCGTTGTGCAAAATAAGAAAAAGCATGTTGGGCGATTCCAATAGTTAATTTTAAAGCCAATATCGGCCTATACAAATGGCATGCCCATATTATCGTGCATCCCTAATTTGAAGAACATTTTGCTTGCCAGTAATTGGTGCACGTTATGACCTCACCTGTCTTATGGCATGTCGATAGTGCTGCTGCATTGCTGGGGTTGGTAACTTCCTGCAGCACCTGAGGAGATGTCGATAGAGCTGCACTGGTGTCAGCTCAGCTCCAACTAACGGCAGCATTCCTTCCTTAAAGTGCTGCTGCTGAAAATAGAAATTAAGTGAGAGTTCGGATTAGTGAAATATTTCTATATTCGACACAGAAATAAGAATTCTTTTTTTTTCCTAATGCCCATACACAGCAGGCAAACCAGTGACGACACATTTTTATGTGTTACATATATTACAGAGCTCGATTCAGCTTCAGTAAGTGTCATGTGTTTGTTTAAACAGCCCTCTCTGGGCCACTTTAACCACAAAGTTACATTTTCAGACACAAACATTTATCCAATTTGATATTAATATTTCGTTTCATCAAGTCTTTCAGACATGACGTTATCTTAATATGTTTCATGCGGCTGCGACATTTCCTTTCTCTATCCTCAGCTGACCCGAGCTGTTAGCTAACTATAAACTGACTGCTATGCTCTCGGAGGCTGATGTCAGCTCCACACTGGTGGTTCTGAGGTAAACACTGCGTAAATAAAGAGCCAGTCGTTTGCTGACAGACAGCTGAGGATTGTATGACACAAACGATAAGGTGAAGCTTACTGTGGCAGTGAGCTGTAGTGAAGGCTGTCAGCAGGCTTTCAGCATCTTATCAAACCTCCGTGGACTCACATTATGAAACTGACCTGCTGTAGCGTACACGGCTGTGTCTGGTGCCTGTATTCTTCCTCTTCTTCTTGTGGTCATATTGCAACTGATATTTGTAAGGTATACAGCGCCATCTACTGACCCGGAGTATGTATGGCATATTGTCCCTGGGCTACTTCACATTACTGGGTGTGTTTAAAGGAGCTATATGTAAGAAATCTAAAGCAAATAGTCGTAAAATCATCCTAATATGTCACAGAGACTAAGGAATAATGTTAATATAACATACTGATCTCACCAACAACAATAGTTCAGCCAGAATATTCGCATTTTAAAAAAAATGTTTACGGTCCACAAATCATGTTTATGTTTTGAATTTGTGTTTTGGCCTGTTGCGCCACCCACCGCCATCTACCAGTCACGCAGTCAGTAGAGCCTCAGCATCAGTTACAGTTACGACTCAGCTACAATGGCTGACGGTGCGACTACACCCAAACGACCTCGTTTTGATTCCCAAAAATGCCAAGACAAAACTCGAGGCAAAGCGAGGGTCTATATAGGAGATGCTTTTGAACGGTGGAGACCGTTGAAAGCGGAGAAGAATTTGAAATCGGATGTCGAAGTGGCTACTCTTCTCCTCGACAGGTAAGCTTTAGCCAAACTTGGCTAACTAGCATCATAGCTAGACGGGGATGGACATTTTGAGTACTTTCAACTGTTATTCATTTTCGATCATACATTGTAGGCCATGTGCAGGTGGGTCATCGACCCGGCTGATTTTTTTGAGAAACAAACATTAGCAGCACAGCAAGCAGCATTAGCTGTATCCCGGCAGCAGCGTTAGCAGCAGAGAAGCCGGACTTGCTCGAACGGTCCGCTGGAAAACTGAAGACCAAGGACGCGGCGACGTGGCCCTGCCACGGCAGCCGCCCGTGGGCAAACAAATCAGTCTCCAGTGTGCCGCTGTCCAGCAACCTCGAATCTGTAGGGGAGGGGGGCGGACACGACTCGCGGCAGTATTTTGAATTTGAGTGCAGTAACCATTTTGGCCACATTCTTACATACAGCGCCTTAAAGCAATATCACACGAGAGGGAGTGATATTGACTGTATATCGTCATGGCTGTGATTCAGTCATAGGCATGAGGCAATTACAGCCAATTACAGCTGTGACGATATACAGTACAACATCACGACCTCGAGTGTGATATTACTTTTATACAACAGTTCAACAAAAGCTTAAACAGCAATGCTGAGTAAGGAAATGTTAACAAAAGGTGATGAAATAAATGATTTAAGTTATGTAGCTTTGCGAAAAAAACAGTTCCCCCAGTCTGTTGCCAGGCAACGCGGCACACACCCAGGAACTCACAAGCTACTTTGTATTTACGTTGATCTACAGCTGTGTAACTTAATCCAATTCGGCTGTTGAAACGTTGATTAATTCAAATGTAATTTTGGGGAAAATATCCATCTTCTTGGTGTAACGCTATAGTGTCAGTTTGCGTCAATGTAGCGAGTGTGACAGTTGGTTAATTAACGGTTGTATTTTTATAACGCCTGTGAGCGGAGTGATTTTACTGTTACAAGTCCCAGTGATGTTGTACTCTATATCAGCACTCACGGAATGCCTCTCGTCCAATCAAACTACTCAGTCGGAACTAACTGTTGTATAAAAGGTAATAAATGGTAGTGTTAATAATAATTAAAGAAAAATAAACCAACCAAACAGACACTGAATTATATGATATAATCCTATCCCCTTCTACTATTCCATCCATCTATCTCTCTATCTATCTAGACTTTATACGTAATGACATCACAAGTTTGAGGCTTACTTCTCGGATTTCTGGCTTTTAGACTGAGCAGCTCATGGTCACAAATATTGACTGAACATGGAAATAGCATATTGGAATTTTTAATTTAGGTGGTGTTCCCCTTTAACATGGGGGTCTATGGAGATTTACTCACTCTTGGACCTAGCCTCAAGTGGCCATTCAATGAACTGCCAAACATATTCAAGGTTGAACCTGCCGCTTGGTTCAACCTTCAATATGTGGGCTGTTACAAATATACAGCAGCATATAGATAAAATAATAACAGTGCAGTCAAAGCAATGCAGAGGGAGTAAAACACTGATCTTTATGGCTTGCTGGTGCTGTCATCTGGTGGCAGCATTCTGTTTACAAATTTCTAGGTGGTATATGATAAACATGTGTAAACATTTTAAGTTCTCTTGTGTTTGTTGTCTAATAAATAACATGATTCAAATTTTGCCTACCTTAAGTATTTATAGTTTATGGTTTATTTCAACCATCACTCAAAGTAGTTTTAGGTTTTTAATATGAAATAAAAATAAAATATAAAAGCAATCTGTTTTGGCATTGCAACATTATTACACAATCACCACACAGTGCCAAAACACATGAAGTAGCCTACTGATGTTAGCTTAGCTTCATGTGGAAAATCTAAAAATCTGAATTGTATCACACGTCTTCATCACCTGGGATCCATGGGGATTGGGGCTTAAAAACGGGGCCATCAAACAGATACAGTAAAGAAATCCTGCTGAAAGCAAAGAATAACCCAAGGAAAGACACAGTGGCAAACTGTCAGTTAATCTCCTGAAGTTCAGTGCCAGCTGCAGCTAGTTTGGCCCTCTTACGATCTCCTTTCCATGTGAAGAATCCCACAATTAACACCATGACTGGCAGAGCGGCACAGAGCACGATGCGGCTGATGGGCAGCTGGACTGGACAGTCGATGGTTTCTGAAGGAATCAGAGTCTGGGCAGTGGAAGGAGGTTGGAACAAAAATGTAGATGTGAAGTCCAGAAATGTTGCCCTGCTGTTATCTGTTGCATTGACCTGACACCTCCACTTCCTGTTGTTGTCCTCCCCCTGGAGTTTTGTGACCAGAGTGATGTTACAGCGAGTGCGGGCAATCTGCACATACCTGTGCAGAGGGGAAATACTATTGAAAACACATCAATGAGCCACACTGTGTCACTGGGTACCATGTTCCTTCATTAGCATGAACATACACTACATAATTTATTTTGACACAATCCCACAGACACCGTCCTGCTGCTACAAATAATAGCTAGAGCACCAAATGTGAATTAATCCACTGCTTAAAATAGTGCCCAAAAATGCACTACTAGTTGTTTTAACTTAAAAACTAGTGTTGAAGCTGCATTAAAATTTAACCAAACTAAACTTGAGTAATAATATTGCAATGATTTAAACAACTTTTAGAGTTTAGATCAAGTTTATTTGACGAGGAAAGTTAATTTGTTTTGGATTATGACAAAAATACTACTCAAGTTCAGTTAACTCAATTTTTAAGGTAGCTTGAACACTAACTTCTTTAAAGTCAAAACAAAATTTACTTTAACAGAAAAAAGTGTGTGGGCTGCCTTAACATTTTAAGTAGACTGAAATTGAGATAACAAGTTGTTTCTTTTTTGTCTGGGGGTTTTTATGGGAATTGTTGACAATGGCGATGGTTACATGCACACCAATATTCTCCTAATACTCCGAACATGACATATTCTGAATTTGTTGCAGGTAATGTAAACAGCATATTCTGTTTAAATATTCCAAATTTGGTCTTTTTACAAATTAAATATTTTCCAATTAAGACTTGTGGGGTATCCCAGTATTAGTTGGGTTATAAGGAAATTTCCGCTAGCCTCTAGGCTAATTTATACAATGTAAAATGCCATAGGCTTGTGCTAAAAACATTAGCATGTTGATTGAAATTATTTTTTTTAGATGATGTTTAATAATTCTATTGTTAAAACTAATAAACATTTTGGTTAATAAAGACTAATTCCTCAAAAATTAACTTTCCCACAACACAGTTGAAAGGCAGCAGTCAGTATTGACAGATAAAGGACAGAGAACTAAAAACCTGGTGTCTTTGGGCAGCATAGAACCGTCCTCAGCCGCCCAGCTGAGGTTGAACATGCTGGAGTATGACTTGCAGCTCCCAACATCATAGTAAGTGAAGAGGATACAGCTCAGAGTGAGGGTTCCTCCAGGCTGCAGTTCAGTGATGGTGGAGGGTGAAGTGATGGTGACGAGAGAGAGGTAAACATCAGTGATGGCTTGTCCATGCATCACGCAGACGTAGGAGCCGGCATCGTCGACAATGAGTTCACGGAGGATGAGTGAGCAGTTGGATGTGATGGACATGCGGCTGGACTTGTCTGACTCCGCCCTCACCTGACCCCTGATGACCTCCTCAGTGTACCGCACCCGGCCACCTTTGTAGAAGGTCCAGGTGATCAAGGAGCAGTCTGGGGAAACCGGGTTGATACATGGCAGGAGGGCATCACCTCTAAGTCTGCTGTACACAAACACGGCATCCTTTTTGCATGTCACAACTGGGAACACAGAAGTCACAAAAATGATGACTAAACAAATTCATTGTTACATTAACATTTTTCAAATGCTCAGACATGGATGATTGAAAAGAAGGTGACCAGTGTTACATCAGAATCTGTTATCATTTAGATTTTGTGACGCTATAATACTGGATCCCAACCATTTACTTACGTTGTCCTGCCTTCCTTCCATTCCTGACCTTATGCTACAGTATGAAGCATCCAGACCTGTCAGGTCTACAGGGACGCCTCTGCTTTGTGTCCTCAGAATCAAGACTGAGAAGCAGCAGTTTTTATGCACCACATATCTGGAACAAACTCCCAGAAAACTTCAGGTCTACCGAAACTCTAAGTTCTTTTAAACCAAGACTGAAGACTTTTATGTTTGCCACTGTTTTTTATTAAATCAAATAATTATTCATTTCATGCAGTGCGCTGTAACTTTTAGTCTTATATTTTCTACATGTCTAAGTCTTGATTTTAATTTTATTTTCTATTCTCCAACTCTTAAATGGCATTATCATGTGTTTCTTTGCACTTTGTCTCAATGCTTTTGATTAGCAGATAAATAGAATACAATAAATAATTTTATGACATGGACTTTTGTCTGTGGCAAAATTTGCAGGAAAAATCACGAGAGTCGCAGAGTTATTGATAATACGCTCTCACACACTGAACCTTACATTGGTACTACCAAAGACTGTATCTAAATATTTTGTCTGGTACGACAGCTATATTTTTTGCCTTTAATGGACAGGACAGTTAAGTGTGAGGGGGGGGGAGAGAGGCGGGGATGACATGCAGGAGAGGGCCACAGGCTGGAGTCGAGCCCGGGCTGCTGCGGCAGCAGCCTTGTACATGGGGCGCCTGCTCTACCACTAAGCCACCAACGCCCCGCAGTTATTTATTCCTAAAGTGATTATTAGATTTTACAATTGTATAAATGTGTAGACTATACACCAAAAAAAAAAAAAATGTTATAACATCTCGTCAACTATGTGGGTCATACAACTACGCCTACACCTACACCTACAGACTACAGCCAGCTATTGATTTCAAATCCAAAAAAAGAAAACGTCTTGGAGGAAAATAGAGAATTTCGTACTGAGTGGACAAATCTGTTTGCTTTCACCACTGACACTGGAAAGTTTAAGTAGCCTACCAAATAATCATAAAAAGCCCACTGCAGAGTAGCGACTTTGTAAACATAAACATAGTAATGAATATTCATGTACGTCTATTGGAATTTAATAGACAATTTAAGGCACAAATATATTTTGTGGTTCCAGACGGATTTTCAAAAATGGCTCTTTTGATAGTAAAGGTTGTTGTCCCCTGGTCTAGTTCTACTCCACTATATTTTGGAGGGAAATAGTAGTATTAGTGGTATTGTTTACTCCACTACATTTATCCAGCAGTTACTGGTTACTTTATATATTACAATTTTTGCAGACAAAACATATGAAAACGTACTTGTGAAACTATTAGTCGATCAATGAATCTATAAATCAAAAAGAAAATTAGGCTAATTGGCAACTTATTTGATAATCATTTAAATAATTTGTAATACAAAAACATTTCATGTTTCCAGCTTCACAAATGTGAAGATCTGCTGCTTTTCCCTTTTAATATATCAAATGTTGAGGTTTAGACTGTTAGTTGGATAAAATAAACATTGTTAACATGTTACTTTAGGCTCTGGGTCACTGTGACACCATGTCTCACTATTTTTACAAACCAAACTATCAACTAGAGAAGAAAATAGCAGAAAATTCAAAAATGAAAAAATCAGTTTGTAGTTTAAAATGAGCTCCACCTCACCCAACTGCAACAGTGAGATCTTGCTTTTACATTAATGCATGAGTCAGAATCATCTGATGATATAACCTATTAGTACTTTAAAAGGAAAAGGATTTAAATACTTTCTCTCTGTATGTGAATGTTCAGGGTGAACGACACGTGACACGTCACTCCCGTAACATAGCTGCAGATGTGAGAGAAAGGGGACGATAATAATGCATTGACAGGGAGCCCAACACGCAGGAACGGGATGCCAAAATAAAGGTGGTGTGAGAGGATATCTCATGGCGCGCGGGTGCGCACAGCAAGCGCACCTAAAAACTTATGCTGGGAAAGCAGGCATGAACAGTCATTACGCACTGTGGCGATATCAAAACCGTGTACAAATAAGTTTGAAGACAGCCTGAGCATATAGTTAACAGCTCGTGTGTCGGCTCTCATCGTGAGCTGACAGTGTGTCGCTGGTTGCAAAGCACATTCAATAATGAATGAGTTACTGAGACCTGACTCACATGTATCACGCAGATAGTACCGAATAAAAGCACAAAGTGAAGTTCATGATGCTGCTGTAGCCTACACACTGCTATTCCTCCGAGGAGAGTTGTGAGGACAGAGCTCTCCTGGTGTGGCTACGAATACCAGCCGCTGCCACATATGTGTCATCATGTTTCAAAAACAAAACACATCTTCTCGATATCTAGAAAAATACAGATATTAAATTAAATAGTCCAGACATTTCAAGTAATCTGCCTTAAGTCTAGGTCGAGTCTTTCATCAGTGTTAGTCAGGTCCTTAGCCTACATTAAATTGGAGTCTGACTTGAGTGAAGTCATGTGACTCGAGTCCTCCACCTCTACCCAGTTCTACTAAAATATTTTGAACACATGCTGAAGGTTTTATCCGGATCAGAATCATTACTGGATTACATGATTTTATCCGATTTCATTATCTTTTTCTTCTTTATAAAAAAATCAAGTTTCAAGATTTGATCATAGCTGACACCCTGGGCCCTGGACACATAAAGTATTTTTACATGTTGTATTGGTATTTTGACTTAAGCAGAGCATCTGAATTCTTCCATCACTGACCAAATCCATTCCTAAGGAGAACAACATGAAGCCTACCTGTTAGAAGCAGACCGGACAGCAGCAGAAGTCTCATGAGGTTTTCTCTGCCTGTCATGTTTGAGCAGCTCTTTGTGTCTCCCTGCTGTCGCTGCTGCTTTGTTCTACAGGACAGTCTTCATTTCCTGTGTTACACTGAACTCAACAGGACATACACACATCAGTCTTCATTCTTATCATCATGATAGACTCTGACAATAAACATTTATTAATGCAAAATATCTAATCAATACACCAGTGTCATAATTCTAGGTAAGTTCATTCTTGTCCTTGGAAATCAGTAGGCCTACTTTGGCAAAATAATCTGAGCTCCACTTACTGGCTTTCGCCAGAGCTTCAAGAGCATCTCATGGTAATAAAGACAGGTGGAGATCATCATTAAATGCATTTGAAAGCACTGGAAAAAGATAGTAAGTGGACCTTGAGCTAGGATTGTTTTGTCAAACCACTGTAACTATCACTTAATTCAGTCTGTGATATATCTTGATCCAGCACTCGGTACTCGACTATGTTCACCTGTACTGTATTTGATCAGGACTCTATTGCTCGTGTTTGTTGTCGTTGACATGGCTACCAGTAAGGCTACCGTTATCCACCTTATTTTTCACGGAAACATGGAGGCAAGACAGAACGCAGCCAGCTTCCGTTTTTTTGTGCGACACTTCCGGTCCAGCACTCTTACCACTGTGTAAATGGGAATCACCTTGTTGTTTACCTTGCTGAGTTTAGCTACATATATGTATATATCACATTTTTCACATCACTATATCACCGTTTAGACTAATCTGATGTTTGTAAAGTCTATAAACACAATGACTGAACAAACATTAGTATTTTCTCTGTGTGTAATTAATAACATGGTTATCGTAGATTAGCTGGGCTAACTGCTAGCTGTTAGCCGTTAGCCGTGTCTGTAATAACTCACTAAACTCACAAAGTGGCCCGTGAAAAAAATATTTTCTCCAGCGGATGTCTTAGTTACAACATGATTGAGTTAACTGGAGTAGTTTCATGTCGTATCCGACAACGGGAGGCTTTTAACGAATGACGATCCTGATGTTAGCTTTGCTGCTAGTGTTAGCTGTCCCTGTCAGCTGCAGCCACTGATGCTTTCTAGACATCGTGATTTACCAAAACTGAATAAATACCACACATAGCAACACAAAACTGCTTTGCTAGGTCAATCATGTTGTAACGGCTGGATGATTGATAGGTACATGCTGATTCGGGTGCTATCAGAGCCGATCCGCGCATCACTATGGCTTAATGATCAACTCAGTCAATTAAAACAACCCGTCCTGTGTTAGGAGTGTATGTCGCTGACAGAAAGAAAGAAAGAAAGAAAGAAAATGGAAAAAAAAAGAAAAGCAGCGTACACCTCACATATTTATTTCTCACAGTTGCGCACACGTTTGGCTGGCATGCAGAAGCACCGTCTGTGTGTCGAGGGTGCGAGCCGCAGCTTCAGCTGCTCAGGTACAGAGGCTTAGCCCGGTGTGTTTTTTTGCTGATTCGGTTCTGCAGGGTTTCTGCTGGTACACTGGAGACGGGGATCAAGCAGTTTGTCTCACTCGGGATAGATTGTGCTTCTTTAGTTCATAGTTTATGATTGACGTGCGATTTATTCGCGTTTAGAGGGAATAAATTTCTGTTATAACGGAAACGTGGGCACAGTTATCTATACAAAATACACAGACTAACTAACTAACTAACTAACTGATTGACTAACATAAACAACTGAAAATTATATATATTTACTTCCGTGTTTGAAAATAAGGTGGATACTTTAAACATCGTCTCCGTGTCCTGGTAATTATACGAGTATCACAGGAACATATACTCACCCTGCATTCGGGAGTCAAGCTATACTACAAGCATACTGCGAATTACAACAGTATATCTAGGAAACCACAACACAGTCCAAGTGAACAGTAATGTGCTGCTTCTGGTTTACATGATAGTACAAAATATGCTACCTTGAAAAAAATAAATGAAATAATAAAAACCTTACACATTAAATGCTAACTGTTCGTCTGTTTTTTTCCTTTATAAGGAATGTATGACATTTTATTCATCTCGTGATTCCGTGTGAGGTGTAAATATTGGCTGTGTCCAAAACCACCTACATGGGCCACAACACAGTGACACACATTTTGTAGAGTTGTCTGAATGTACAGAACATGTCGTTTTCTATATGTTCTCTGGCATTTATCCTAACGATATGAGGCGGTCTTTGTGGAAAAAAAGCTTGTTTAGTGGACTAACTTTGCACTTGAAGGTATGCCCATTCACTTACGTTTTAACAGGTCTGACGCTACGAATGCGCCCTGGCTGTATGAAGGCTAACGGCTAACATGCTAACTATTATTTTTATGTCACTAGTCACTTGAAACAAATTTAGGACGATAGGAGACTGGTTGAAATAAACCGAAATTTTCCTTTAAGCACATTCTGTCAGGGTACAGGACAAGTATCACCCAAGGGCGCTATACTTGGCGGCATAACCAAGTACTCAGAGAGCTGGCATCAACACTGGAACAGAGGCGAACCACCACAAATAATCTTCCACAAACATCAGCAAGAATGGTCCACTTCCTACATTTTGTACCAGCAGGCCAACCTCAAGAGCACCAAACAACACCAAAGGATGCAAGCATCCTGCAGTCTGCTCGAGATTGGAAACTGGAAGTGGACATTGATAAAAAGCTTGTGTTTCCCCCAGAGATAGTGGCTACAACACTCCGGCCAGACATGGTTCTGTGGTCTCCTACAGCAAAGATGGCTTATGTCATTGAACTGACAGTACCATGGAAAGATGGGGTTGAAGAGGCTTACGAGAGAAAAAAAAAACAAATATTCTGACCTGGCAGCTGAAGCATCCCTGAACGGCTGGAAGACCATCATTTTCCCAGTAGAGGTGGGATGCAGGGGATTTATCGCAACATCTACCACCAGTCTGTTGAGGGAAATGGGGGGCTGCTCCCTCCAACAGGCTATCAAGTCCGTGTCAAGTGCTGCCAAAAGAAGCAGCAATTGGCTCTGGATCAAACGGAACAACAACAACTGGGCACCAAAATAAAGACAGATGGTATGCGGCCAGGCATACACCTGGCTCAGGGAGAAGGACGCCCCTGCTATGCAGAGTCCATTGGGGGACATGGAGGGTATGGCATGGAGAGAGGTGTACCTAGGACGCTGGGTACACCGTTGAGCCCTGTGGAGACATCGTGCCCTGTGGTGCCCACCTGATGACCCCAGTGATATACTGTACATACCTTCCCCTTTTCACCACTCCACACTGACTGCTGCCGTCAAGCGTTACCTACTTACCAAAAGGATTGAAACATCTAGTCCTATTAGCTTTACTGTCTCAAATTGCATACTACATAGACTACTTTAAGTAAACAAGTTTGCTAAATGCGTTCACCCTGCAAAGTATGGTAAAATGCAGTGAAATACTTGCGCACTCAAGCGGTCCAGAAGTTGAGTGTAGAATGATGGACACTTCTTGCCTGCAACGGTTGCTGTCTTTGTGACGTAGTGGAAGCTGCATGACAAACTTCTTAACTTTTGACATGGCGGCTGGGGACAACAAGGAGCCTGAGCTGATTATGAATACCGCCGTGATGTAGGCCTACAGATGTAAGTTCTACATGTCTTTTGCACTAAGTATCAATACTGTTGTTGAATAGAAGCCATCAGTAATGTTTGTTGGGTATGTAATGATTTGGTACCACAAACAATTATGCGGGTTGTAACATTAGCTTGCTAGCTAATGTTAGCATTTGTGAGCTAGCTAACTCACTCAAAACAAGTCTCACATTCTTCTTCTTCTACGTTTCCTGGCGGTTGGCAACCAGCTTGTAAATGCATTACCTCCTTCCCGACCTGGAGTGTGGATATCACCATGGAGAGAGGTGCGCTACGTCAGACTTAATTCGAACATAACTGTTTCCATCCCCCGTTTCGCGAATCAACATTTTTTTCAAATCAACCAAAACCCGGCTAAAGCGAGCATATTTTAGTTTCTGT
Source organism: Epinephelus fuscoguttatus (assembly GCF_011397635.1). Classification (NCBI taxonomy): domain Eukaryota; kingdom Metazoa; phylum Chordata; class Actinopteri; order Perciformes; family Serranidae; genus Epinephelus; species Epinephelus fuscoguttatus. The sequence continues at coordinate 39,519,305 of NC_064756.1, read as the reverse complement.
GAATCAGGGGATTTTAATTCGAATTTTGGCATTTCCATCATAATTTTCCAATGTAATACTTCTAGATGCACATCTAAACAGGCTGATGGAAACATGGCTATGTCTCTGTAGTGTCCATGCTGTTTCCACATTACAAAGTGAGAGCTCCCAACTTGGGTAGGGGACTGAGGCACTGGTGAGGGGTCTTTGTTGCATGTCTTTCCTCATCTCCCCCGCCCCATTTGCGGTCATCTCTGATGCCAAAACATTTTTTTTTTCAACAGCATAATCATGAGGGGGAAAAAACAACTCTAATGTCAGATTGACTCAATGAACACTCAGAGTCCGCTGAGGCCACTGGGAGAAGAAAGATACAAGCATCCACCAAAGTCAGTGTCAGTTATCAGTATCATATTTCTTACAATGTGGTCCAAGGTGTGAAATGCAGTAGCGTGCAACTTCTGCTCATTTGGGGGGTTTCAGGAGGATGTGTGATTATGACACATTGTGGTGAGACTACTGTAGGTCGCACGTCCAAGTTCATTTCTCTGAACAAAGGAAAGAAACTCACTTTGGCCTGATTTTTTGGTGGAGAAACAAAATTATCTTTTAAATCTTCCCAATCTGTTGTTTTAATTTCATTTTTATCAAACAGCTCTTTTAAAATTAAAAATATTCTTCAGAGGTCTGACAGCATTAACACAGACCATGTGTGGAAAAAGTACATGATCGGCATTAAACACTGAAAAACAGGAGTCTAGAGCGATGCTTGCAGTTCTGTGAGGCTGAGATAACTGCTAACATCAGCATGCAAACATGCTCATGCTCACTATGGCAATGCTAACATGCTGATGTTAAGCAGTATCAGGCCATGATAGCATGTTCACTCTTAGTTTGGCGTGTTAGCATGCTAACATTTGCTAATCAGCCCTAAACACAAAGCCTACAGCTGAGGCTGATGGGAATGCCATTAGCTTTTCAGGTATTTGGTCATAAACCAAAGTAGTGGAGAAATTAAAATATCTATCTGATGATAGTGGTTAAGAGAAAAACTCAGAGGATCAACAAAGTTATTACAATTCAACCTGAGGCAACCATGAATGTGTGTGTGTCAAATTTTGTGGCAATCCATCAAATAGCTGGTGAGACATTTTACCAAAAAAGATAAGATACACCTTTATTGATCCCATAATTGAGAAATTCCAGTGTTACAGCAGTCAAGGAAAAAGAGTCAGATTAAAGATTTCAAAATTGGTGCAGTTTATTGTGAGCAGTGCTGGTTATGTGGCCTGACAGCAGCAGGCAGGAAGGACCTGCGATAGCGTTCCTTTACACACTCTGGGTGAAGCAGTCTATCACTGAAGGAGCTCTCCAGAGCTTTTATCTCCTCCTGCAGGGAGTGGGAGTCATTAGTCCTCAGGGATGACAGCTTGGTTGTCATCCTCCTTTCTCCCACCACCTGCACAGAGTCCAGAGAGCATCCCAGGACAGAGCTGGCCTTCTTGATCAGCTTGTCCAGTCTCTTCCTATCTGCAGCCGAGACACTGCTTCCCCAGCAGACTACTCCGTAAAAGATGGCTGATGCCACCACAGTGTCAAAGAAGGTCTTCAGGAGCGCCGCCTGCACTCCAAAAGACCTGAGCTGCCTCAGCAGGTAGAGTCTGCTTTGGCCTTTCCTGTACAGTGCTGTTATGTGATTAGTCCAGTCCAGTTTATTGTTAAGATGAACACCCAGGTACTTATAAGATGTCACCATCTCAATGTCCTTTCCCTGGATGTTCACCGGTGTTGGGGGGAGGAGTCTGCGCCTGCGGAAATCCACCACCAGCTCTTTGGTTTTCCCCGCGTTGATCTGAAGGTGGTTCCTCAGGCACCAGTCCACAAAGTCCTGGTTCAGTTCTCTGTACTCCCTGTCGTCCCCATCTGTGATGAGGCTGACTATGGCAGAGTCGTCAGAGAACTTCTGCAGATGACAGGTGGGGGTGTTGTATGAAAAGTCTGCAGTGTAGAGGGTGAAGAGGAACGGTGCCAGTACTGTCCCCTGCGGGGCCCCTGTACTACAGACAACCAAGTCCGATACACAATCCTGGGTCCTGACATACTGCGGCCGGTCTGTGAGGTAGTCCAGGATCCAGGATGTGAGGTGATTAGCCACCCCTATGTGCTCCAGTTTGTCCCTCAGAAGCGCAGGCTGTATGGTGTTGAAAGCGCTGGAGAAATCAAAGAACATGATTCTCACAGAGCTTCCAGGCTTCTCCAGGTGAGAAAGAGCTCTATGCAGGAGGAAGATGACGGCGTCGTCCACCCCAGTGCCAGGCTGGTAGGCAAACTGCAGCGGGTCCATTGAAGGGCCTACTGCGGGGCGGAGACGAGACAGGACCAGGCGCTCCAGAGTCTTCATGAGGTGTGATGTTAATGCCACTGGTCTGAAGCTGCTGAAGTCCTTGGGGTGCGGAGTCTTGGGCACAGGTACCACGCAGGATGTCTTCCACAGCTGTGGTACTCTCCCTAGCCTCAGGCTCAGGTTGTAGATGGTTTCAAATATCCCGCACAGTTGGTCTGCGCAGGACTTCAGGAGCCTGGAGCTGATGCCATCTGGACCCGCAGCCTTCCTCGTCTTTATCTTCCTCAGCTGATCTCTCACCTGACAGGTAGTGAAGGACAAGTTGGAGCAGGGGGGGCTGTGTGCTGGGGGGTGGGGGTGATGAGGTGAGGGGAGGAGTGGGGGTTGGTGAGATGTCCAGGGGAGCGGGAGTGGGGGAGGTGTCGAAGCAGTGTGCCAGGAGTGTAGGTGGGCGGGAAGGTGAAGGTGAGGATGAGGGGGTTACAGCCGTGATGTCTGGGCCAGGGGAGGGGCAGACTGATCAAATCTATTGAAGAACAGATTCAGATCATTCACCCACTTCTGGTCACCTCTGGCCTGGGAGTCTGGTTGTTTGTGTCCTGAGATGGTTTTCAGACCTCTCCAGACTCCGCTGACGTTGCTCTGATGCAGCTGTTCCTCCTTCTTTTTATATCCTTCCTTTCCCCACCTGATGTTTCTCCGTAGCTCCTTCTGCACGGCCTTCAGCTCCTCCTTGTTTCCAGAGTTAAAAGCTCTCCGCTTCTCCTTCAGGAGTGCTTTTAACTCTGGAGTAATCCAGGGTTTGGTGTTGTGTCCTCATAGTGGCGCTATAGTAAAAGTCAGGGGATCACGAAAGTCTGTAGGATTCATCCTCTGGGGATCATAAACAGTCCCCCCCAGAAAGCAGCTCAGTCTCGCTTAAAATTTTCCAGTGGCCACTGGAAAACTATGGCAGCATAAAAATCCCCTGTGGCCCAAAAAGCATCTTCCCCATGAACCACCACTGTAGAAGAGTTGTTGTATAACTGTTGACAGAACACCTCAAACTGCAAAGAAGCTTAATTATGACCATTTGTAATATGATTTTTTTTTATCTATGAAGGTTAAATATTTGTAAAACTTACCTCAAGCCAAGAAAAACAGGACAAATTTGTGATATCGTCACAATGTGATCAGAACTTGTGGGTGGAGCCAGCGGATGAAACACTACTGGACATATTGAGTTGGCCGCATATGGCGGAAATTAGTCAGACTCCCTGGATGTAGACTACGGCTATAAGCCTTCTCCCTTCCTCCCGCTGTGTGTGGATTATTGTTACCGTAAATCCCCCTCACTACAGGAAACAACAACATCAACTTCCAAGCTAACAACCTACATGAAAATGGCACGTTTTGACCAAAATTTGGATTGATCAATAAGACCTACCTGCTTTGTTCTTTTGGTGACTTGTTAAGATCTACAACAAATAAAACAACTTGTGAATGCACCTTGGAAAAGTCCAGACTCCGTGTCACAGGACACTTATGCTCAACATTTATCTATTTTCTGACACAATCAGTCAGAGCTGATTTTCTGCATCTTTTAATCTTGAATCTGTTGAATCTGAACTCTGGCAGCAGCATTGGAGGTGACCTTGAGGACATTTACAAATATTTCAGTTTTTGCCCTTATTCCAATAAAGACAATATTCCTACTAAGCTGTTTACATGGCTGTTGAAAATGAATATTACACTAATACTTCGGTTTACATGCAGCTTTGCATACGCCTATTAACATCCTTTGTAACATCAAAATAAAGAAAAGCAATACAGCTGGAGACACCCTTTTTTTTGCAGTAAAATAGGATTTTCATTTGTGGGGAACTTGTTGGACTGTGCAAGCTTAGCGCCTCCCTCTTTTATTCCTTCAGCCACCTTCTTGGTCATTGTTGTGATATTTGTGTGTATCCAAAAAGATGTTGATATCCAAGTTGTTCATAGTGTTTAAAGGTGTGTTTCTCATTTACTGGGCATACATCTCTACCCCAGCCTTCAAACTTTTGGTGCGTTGGTTTGTGTACAGTGTCTCCATGTCAACACACAGAGCTGACCATAAAAAGGCAGGAGGCCTGAGATGCATATTCTGAATGTGCAGTATACACGCCCAAATAATGCTATCAAAACCTGAATAATATATCCCACATTTCATCTTCAGAAAATGCTGAATTTGAAAAACGTCCTAATTCATCCCATTTAAAATGTCCAGTGAACTGTAGGTTATGTCTGTTCTTAGATTTATTATCAGACACTGAGCTGACACCCTGCTCTAATCCAAACACCCAAAGAGCAGAAGGACACACCAGCAGGACACTTCATGGCTCCTAATGTCCACAGACTGCTCTAATCTCTACCCTCTCTGCTGTAAGACAGTATTGGTATCCACTCTGAAACCACTGTTTATTGTTGTTTTTCACACTCTGATCACACAGGAAGTGATCTGACATTAAGGTGAGGAGGCTGGTAGATACACTGCCCTGCTCTGTGGTGAACACCAAGACCTCTGCTCCACTTTCTGCTGACATGCTGGTTCAGCACTTGTGTTTTATGACCTGTTTCTTTGTTTCCATCTGGGTCGTGGATTGCCCAATGTTGTGTAAATGACGCAGTATTTTCCTCAGTGACTGAATTTCCCATAGTACAAGATACAATGTAAAACTGCAATGTATTTCACACCAAACAGTAGGCTTACTACATGAACACCTCCAGTGTTGGAAAGTACCAAGAACATTTACTCAAGTATTAATACTTAAGTGCAATTTTGAGGTATGAATATTTTACTTGAGTATTTCCATTTTATGGTGCTTTAAACTTCTAGAAACATTTCACTTGTCACTTCATATATTTAGAGGGCCAGTGTTTAGGATTTAAGGGGATATACTGGTAGAAATTGAATGTAATATTCAGAACTGTTTTCACTATTGGGATTTTTTTTTATTACCAATGGGCTGTTTATGTATGAAACAAGACCCAATATTTTGTATGCGTATGCACCAGAGATAGTCTGTTTTCGGGTCCATCTGTCTATCCATCCATCTCGTGAACATGATATCTCAAGAACACCTGAAAAGGAATTTCTTCACAATTGACACAAACGTTCACTTAGACTCTAAAATGAACTAATTACATTTTGGTGGTCAAAGGTCAAGGTCACTTTGACCTTGCACCTGTCTCATTCTCATGAACACAAGAAGAACACCTTGAGGGAATTTTCTCAAATTTGGCACAAATGTTCCCTTATACCCAACAATGAATTATTAGAATTATTAGATTTTGGTGGTCAAACGTCAAGGTCACTGTGACATTGCATCCATCTAATTCTCAAGAATGCAATATCTCAAGAACACCTGAAGGGAATTTCCAAAAATTTGGCACAAGTTTGATGAATTGATGAGTTCTGACTTATTATCCTACACTGTTTCTTCTTTCTTTTTTTTTTTTTCTTTTTTTTTTACAAAGCTGGCCAAAATGTCACCTGGAGATTGTCAGACTTGCTTTATTGTTTTATTGTCAGAATTTAATCCATTTGGTCTGATAATAATTGGAAAGTCTAGAACAGCTGCACAATTTCATCCTCATTTAACTTAGTGGAGCACTAAAGTAGCCAGCTCAGGCAGTGGAGGTCTCCAGTGCACTTGCTCTATTGGCCACACAGTACACTTTAATAATACAGGTACATGTAAGGCTGTGATGAGCAACATCATGTGGTAGGTTGTTCAGGTTTAAGTTCAAGTTCAAGAATTTCTGTAACAAGGATAAGTTTCCTCTGGGGAAAAGTCTCTGCAGAGTCCCCAAACTGTAAGTGCATCATGGGAGAGCTCCGCGATTTAATGGAGGTGAAGGTAATCTAATAAGCCTTGAATGCAACAGCTTTTAATGTACCCACCTATATAAATGTGTTTCTCTGATTCCACTGTGTCTCCACTGGTGCACCAATAGAGCCTGACTACGAGATGTGTTTGGCATACTCCCGACGTACTTGGCAGGGTGCACCTGACAGTATGCACCCGACAATGATCTGGCCAGTAAACAGCCAGAAAAGTTTTTTTTGCAGAACATTATGATGTCACAGGTTGACCTTTGACTTTTTTGATATATAATATCATCACTTGTAGTGTAAGAGTTAATCTTTAATCAGGTGAAGGTGTTGTACTGCATAAGTTGATTAAGAGTAAAGGTTATATGACCATGTTTTATGTATAAGTTCCTATAAAACTGTTTGTTATGCATCTATGTGTGATGAAACACTGTTATGCAAGTCTATGTATTCATAACACAAGGTTATGTATTCACATTGAAGAGCACACATATACCACACCATGTACTGTTTAATAATAACACACACACACACTCTAACGTTTGTATTGCATGACACACACTCTAAGAGTTCACATTGCATGAAAGCACAGGGGATTGTTTAGAGAAAGTCCCCAGGTTTCATATGTTTTTAAAAAATAAAGTGAAACCAGGCTCGAATCTAACGGTAGGAGAATTGGGGGATTTCCAGGCCCAGGGATTACACCATTAGGTCATGTTTGGACAAGGGCCCAAGGGGCCTGCCACCAATAGATTTGGACCAGATGGAAAAGGGCTAAAAAGAAAAAGACCTGCCACCAATAGGTTCGAATGCAGGTAGGAAGGACTAAAGGAAAAGGGTGGAGATTCTCTCGAATCTTCACCAGCATAAAAGGGAGAGCGCAGAAAGTGAAACTTCAGTCTTGCGCCGGAGCCTAACTCATGAGTTGCATGTGTTGAAGCTTGTCAACACATTAAACTCGATTGTACCAGATTCCATTTGACTCCAGTGTTTCTCTAAGTGTCAGCCAACTGAACCTAAGATACTAAATCATCTCAGAGGACGATCTGCAAGAGAAGTAGAAGACGAGGTCATTATGATATGATTTGGCCAAAAACATGTTTTGTGACAGTCAAGGTGTCCAGTGACCTAGAACTTTGACCATCAAATTCTAATCATTTTATTTTTGAGTCCAAGTGGACATTTGTGCCAAATTTGAGAAAAATCCCTCAAGACTTTCTTGAAATACAGCATTCAATAGAATGAGACGGATGCAAGGTCACAGTGACCTTGACCTTTGACCTTCAAAATCTAAACAGTTCATTCTTGAGTCAAAGTAAATGTTTGTGAAAATCTGAGACAATGCTCTCAAAGGCTTCTTGGGATATCACATTCACAACAATGAGACCATTGAGGTCACAGTGACCTTGACCTTTGAAGTATGACCACCAAAATCTAATAAGTTCATTGTTAAGTCCAAGTGATCGCTTGTGCCAAGTTTGAAGATCCTCAAGGCCTTCCTGAGACATTGTGTTCACAAAAGTGGGACACATGGACAATCCAAAAACATGACGCCTCCAGCCACGGCCATAACCAGCACCAAGGTAGAACAATATTGGGAGCGAGTTCTCTTCCACAGAGTCCAGCTTGTTGTTTCTGCAGCAGCCTAGAACAGAAAAAACAAACTCTGGCTCGACATGGAGTCATTCGTGCTTTCAAGTCAAAAACCATAGTTTTCCTACATGCTTGGCACACGAGAGAAGTTTCAGCTGGTTGCAATCTGCAACCTCACCACTTGATGCCACTAAATCCTACACACTAGACCTTTAAGAGTAATTAGTCAGTTACTTTTCAAATAAAGATTTTCAGTTTATAAAATAGTCCATTCTTGCAGATGTAACTACCAAAAGTATTAGAATTAGCCCCTTCTTGACCACCTACAACATCAAAGTACCACTTACATATTTATACACGAGTAATAATGAGCCAATATTATTATTGAATAACACTGACCGTATCCACTCTGCATTATAAATACTTTTATACTTCAAGTACATTTGTGTGTGAATACGGTACTGTTTTTAAATGATGCATATACTGCTTTCGCCACTGCACAAAAGTAGTTTTTAATGCAGTAATGTTGATTTGTTTTGCATTATATTGTCCAGGTGTTCATGTTAATGTGTTGGTCAAGTGCCTGGTACCTGATTAAACAACCTACTTCTAAACTTTGAGTAAAAAAAAAACACATTTTTTAACTGGTTAGTTGTTGTTTATTAAAATTTAGCAGCAGATTTCACTGACATTACACAGAAAAAGAAACTATATCCATGTTTATAGGCACCTGGAATTAACTATAAGGTCTGTATAAGATCTGTCTCATAAGAAAGTTGATATGAAAATACTTTATTGGGCCCATGACTCTACCTTTAAAAGTCATTATATACAGATGCTTTACCGACCCCTTGTGTCTAAAGTGCCTGGTGTTCAAAACCAAGACCCCTTTTTCCACAGAGGTGCAGAAACAACTTCAATAAAAAAGTATTTAGGAACTATTTGGTCTATCAGAATGCAGTTATTTAAAAAAAAAAAAAAAAAAAACACAGTTTGTAAATGTTCCACTTGTGCTCTGAATAAAAAAAGAAAAAAAAAGAAAAGAAAAGCAGCCCTCCCATCACCACCAGGTGAATATGAGTTTGTGGAAGTAGTCATAGCTCCTGGACAAGAAGCTCTTCTCTACGATGTGCGGCTGGATGTCCACCCTGTAGCCCTGACTCTCGATGTCCATCTTTACACAGTCCAGCAGGTCTTGGACAGACAGGATGGCCTTCCACGGTCCGAACGTCACCACTGACTCCTTATCCGCCTCCAGGCTGCTGATGGCATTGTCATAGAAACCCAAATCCTCCTCTGTCCGCAGTACGCAGATCATGATGGTGGAGTGGCGGGCAGCTATAGCCTCGGCTCTGGCAATACGAATCAGGACCTGGAAGAGAAGTACTTATGGATTGACCAGGAGTTGTGTGTATAATTCATTCATATGTTATTGTAATATTGTGGTTACAACATGTCTAATAACAATAATGATGATAATAATAATAATAATAATAATATTAAATCACTTGTTCTTGAGAATTGGGACAAAACTTGATTTTCATTCTTCAATTATGCTGCGAAATATATTTTAAAAGATCAAAGTCTTGACTTTTAAACCCAGGGTTCCCACAGATCTTTAAAAAGTCTTAAAAGGCACTGAATTCAAACTAAAAATAAGGCCTTCATTTGTATTAAAATGTCTTGAATCCATCTTTCAAAAGTCTTACAAAATTTTAAGACATGGAAGGTAGAATATCCTGAATCATTTCCTTGTGATGACCAACAACACACTTTTGTTTCCAGCTGGGACGCTCAGAGCAGAGCATCCAATGTCCGCTGGCCAGCTGTCACCGTGCCCTGGACAACATAAGAAATGAAGTGCAGACAACATGATTCTCAGTGGCAGAAAGTAGAGCGCACAGAGACTGTTTTTGCAGTTGTGTGTTTTGACAATTTTCACCCTTTTTTTGTAAAAATACAGAGAAAGATGCTGAAACAAGGGTCGAAGAGACATTTTACCGCTGGGGAAATATTGGAACTGCTGGAGAGGGACTCCAGGAGCACGGTTTGTGTGGATGATTCTTCATCAGAGAACGAAGACCTCATGCATCCCAACAACACACAAGACAGCGGTGACTCGGATTATTGTCTTCCATCATCGGAAAGGTAAATGTTGTATTATAGATTTATCCTTGTCAAATTTTCAATCTATCTACAGCTAGCAGCTTTGTCAGGGCAAAATTTTGGCTTATGGTGTGATGATATGACATACAATAATAGGTTTTGTGTGTGTGTGTGTGTATGTACAGTATGTATGTGTGTGTGTGTGTGTGTGTGTGTGTGTGTGTGTGTGTGTGTGTGTATGTTGACTTCTCCAGCAAAGTGTGTGATTCTTTTTACCATGTTTCTTGCTTTTGTGTTTACATGTAATTGCAATTACAGAACCAGACCACTGAACGAATATATTTGTTTTTCTTCCGCATTTGGGCTTACAGTGATGAGGATGAGGCTTATGAGCCACCCTTTGCCAGTGACCCAGGACCTTCAACATCAATACAGAAAACAACCTGGTAGACGGTTGGCTCCAGGAGTTTTACAACACCCGTAGCTAACACCTCAGTCAGGCCCAGCAGCCACTCCCCCCACTACTCATCAGAAGAGAGGATGCTCCTCTCTGGGAACTTCTCCTCCAGATAGCAAATGGCCTGGAAAAAGTAGGCTGACACCTACAGAGAGTGAGGAGTACAGGTGGCATGACAGAGAGGAGGAGGACATCAAACCTGACCCAGGCACAATGGAGGTTTTTTTTTTTTACCTGTGTTTTTAAAGTTTGCATTGTCACAGAAATGTTTACAGTTTGATAAAAGTAAATCTGCTCCATTTGGATTCAACATTCAGTTGCTTTGTGTGGTCATTTTTGGAATGGGAAACATATAGAGGTTTGGTTGAATTTAAAAAAAAAAAAAAAGAGCCAGAAACTTTCTGTGTGTATTGGATGTATTGAACAAAATTAGTGCTATACAAATGACACACATGAGGCTCTAGTTTCCCAGCGCGGCGCAGGGTGCTGCAGGGTGGCGAACCCTGCGCAGAGCTAGTTTCGAGCAGCGCAACCCGAGGTGCGCTCAGTTTGGTAGTTTGGCAGACCGAGATGCTCTGAGATGGGTGTGGCGGTGCAGCAGGGGGAGGTGTCGACAGATCCAGCTTGGCGCAGTGACAGTTTCGTGCCAAAAGGCTTCGCCATAGGTGCACTAAAAGCTCGCCAGCTGAAACCAGGTCTACTGTCAGCACAGGCAGAGCGCAGCCGGTGTAAAACTGAAGTTTGGCTGACCGGCAGACAGTGCGCACACGTCACCAAAACCTCACAGGCAGGTTTCCAGAATATCAAGCACATTAACAATGCAATAAATACCCAAAAACCACTATTCAATGCAGCTATCTGCAATCAGCACATAAATGTATCTCTATATCGACTGTCCCGTCACATCTGATGTCAGATCAAAGGGGATTGGCACCATTTGGCACGTTTGGCACGCATAATGGAAACTCAACTTGATTGGATTAACACAGATGCAAACTAAGTTTGGCCGTCTGACGCTACTGCTCTCTTCTGCCATGGCGAATTGAGTAAACTCTCATTACGCCTTCTCGCAGCGCATTTAAGGGCGAGGAGAGGGGCTCATTTGATTGGTGTGATGTGTGTAAAACCCACTCCACGCCTTCTCTCCTCCCTTTTTTCCGACTTGTGCAGGTAGGAGGGACGGAGGTGGGAAAGAGGAGTAGCTGCGCCTGGCCACACCCAGTTGGTGAAGCGCAAGTGCGCTTGCGCCTCCACCTCGCCAGGTCTGCGAAACTAGAGGCCAGAGTACCAAAATGTGCTAAAATGGCCATTTTGGAGACCTTGCCTGAACTGTCTAAAACCTCTCTAATTTTGTTCTGCTCCACGTGATCAGAATCAGCCTTTGCAAAGTTAATGTTCACATATTAGGCCCATTTCCACCGCAGGAACTTCGGAGTAAATTTACGGGGCCGGGGCCGTTGGTGCGTGTCTCCACCGCAGGAACCACCCCCGAAGGACAGAGTTACGGAACTTTTACAGGGGCTAAACAAGTCCCTGCCTCGGAGTAGGTACTCAGAACAGCCCCGAAAAACTCCTGGCTGGGGCTTGGGGGTTACTTGGTGCTGATTGGATATACTCAAGGCGAAATGTGACGTCAACAGAAAGCAACAAAATAGCCAGCATTTTTAAAACTCAGCAGACGAGGGTTAGCTCGTTCATAGCTTCCACCACCATGTAAACAAACTCAATAACCGGTCCTTGAAAAACATATCTTTTCCGGCAGATATCTTGGTTACAACATGATTGAGCTAGCAAAGCAGTTTTGTGTTGCTATGTGTGGTACAGGGGTTAAAGTTCTCCGGCACAGCGCCTTTTCTTTTCTTGTCCGGCACGGGCAGAAGTGCTCTGCGGTGCGAGCATTTCACTCACATTTGCCCCTAAAAATATATATATGTGTGAACCGGGAAAATGATTTAGACACACAGTGTGCGAGTAAACACAACCTACTGTTTACCATAATCGGCATTGGATGTTTTTTCATCAATAACCGATCAAATAAATGTATTTTAAAACTCACTCCTTTGGCTCTGATACAGCCATCTCGCTCCCTGCCTGCAGTCCCCACTGCACTGGGCTTTGTAACAATGTCCCGCCTACAGCCCCCTCTGATTGGTTACACAGCACAAGTGATAGCCAATCAACACTGATGCCTGTGCATGCTTTCACATCATGTCACATTGAGACACAGAGCACAGACAGAGCAGGAGAGGCTCCGGTAAGCCAGCGGTAATTTTGAAGGTAAGGTAACAGAAACCAGACAGAAACAAAAGTTGCAATAAAAATCCTCTATACTGAAGTTTTAAAGTCACCACCACAACATTATATGATCCATTTCAATGATGACATGCTTGCCCAGAGGCGAAATTTCGACAGAACTGCCTGTTTAATTCACATCAAGTGCGATACAATTTTGCAAACAGCCTAAATGATTTAGCTTCTAAAAATAAATAGCACCAAGGCAAAAAAGAGATGTAGGAGCTATAAGTCAAAACGTCGGGTAACCACTGAAAGTTTAATCTTTATTTATCAACTCATTATGCTATAAAAGTTTAATCTGAAAAGTAACGACTAAAGCTATAATCTTTTTGTTCATTTTGATAATAAACACGTTCCTTTGCAACACACACATTTCTGTTTCTTCATTTTATGACCACAACACCAAGCCCCCTGCTCCGGAAAAGATTTCAGATTTCAGGCACACAAATCTTCCGTGCTCCACATTTCAGGCACAAATTTTTTTCTTGCTTTAACCCCTGGTGGTATTTATTCAGTTTTGGGAAATCACAATGTCTAGAAAGCATCAGTGTCTACAGCTGACAGGGACAGCTAACAGCAGCAGCAAAGCTAACATCGGGATGTCATCTGTTAAAAGCCTCCCGTTGTCGGAAACAACATGAAACTACTCCATTTAGCTCAATCATGTTGTAACTAAGACATCCACTGGATTTTTTTTTTTTTTTTTTTTACAGGCCACTTTGTGAGTTCAGTGAGTTACTACATCACATCCAGAGCCCGGTAACTTTACAGGAACCTTCCTCCTACTCCGCTCTCTCAGTGGAGACACAGTGGTTGAGAGGGCCGAGCGAGGGGATGTTCCTGTTGTAGTTCCTGCCCCCCAAACAGTACCAGGAACTTCTTCAGTGGAAACAGGCCTATTGTACTATGATTTGATAGAGGTTTAGAGCTGCAGCTGCATCATTCCAAAGGATACTCATCCTGAAAATGCTTTTTTTTTTTAAGTGAACCTCAAAATGTTTCATTTGTGCTGTGTGCCATCTTCACATATAACACATATACTGATATTTACACATCTTAACAAATCTCACAAGTGTTCCCTTTACCATGACACCAAAAGTATTCAAATAGACCTTGTGGTTGCAGAGATATATTCATTTCATTATGGGCATGCGATTTTCGAGCAAAGGCCTATAAAATAGGCGTAAGGCTTAAAAGGGAGATATTGTGGTGCTGTACAACTGAAATGTGAACTGAATGAACGGGGAAGTAGAAACGACATCAGTGTGTGTAGCTGACCTCAATGTTTTCTTTGTAGTGAGGGACTCTGGAGAGGAACTGCTGCCTCCCCACCAGCTCTCCAAACAGCTGAGGAGTTTCCTCCAAATGTTTGATCAGTGGTTTGATGTTGTAGTACACGGCCTCCCTGTGAACCTACACATGAACACACGAACACACACACACACACACACACACACGTTCATTACCACTCTAAGATTTTTAAAGCAGGTGCTTGATGACTTGTAAATAAAACTGCAGGACCCAAACCTCCTGGATGTTCTCTGTGGGCAGCCAGTCTGATCTCAGGAACTCTAGGATGGCTCCAAAGTTGGAGCCATTGCGGTCGATGAAGTAGCGTCCCTGTGCATCTGTGCCTAGTTTGGGATGTTTGTTGAACAGCTCAGCTAGCTTGGACTCAGGGTGTTTCCTGAGCGTGCTCAGAGAAGTGGTGAACAGATGACCCCCGACATTCAACTGCACAACAGGAGAGTGCTGAGGGGAAAGATTATTAGTTAATTCAAACTTACTGAAACTGGACGAAGTTTATGCACTGCTGCTTTGGAGAGCGTTTAGAAGCTCTTAGAGTACCTCATAACACCAATTTTGAGTGATCCCTTCTGTGCAGATGCTAACTCTAAGGTAACAAAAAAACAATGTTTTTTTTTTTTTTTTTTACAGGTGATTATCCACTGGAGAGAACACATAGTTATAAATATTATATTCCATTTATGCCATCAGATGCCCCTAAATCCTGGACACTGGACCTTTCACCCACACGTGCTGTGTACTCAGTGACCACATGAAGGGCGTTAGCGCCTACACATTGATTTGCTCAGGCTGATAAGAACACATGCCTCTGCTGTCTGTCAGAAAATCCATGATGTCTGCTGTTCCTCAAACACCCAGTAACAGCAGCAGTGACGGCTGGACTAAATCATCCATTATCCACTCAACCAAAACTCCACAGACAAGTACAGTTTTATATCTTTTAATAAGAGGTTAAAAAACTTTAGGCTACACCTTATGAGAAGGGGAGAAGTCTGTAATGAAGGCTGAATGGCAGAATAACTGGAATATAAACAATAAACTCATCTGTTAACTGCATTTGTGGATTACAAAAATCTTTAAGAACATACTCACTATAAATAACTATCACTGTAGATCCCAGCAATGATTTAGTAAAAACTGAGTCTTAACTTATTTGATCAAATCAGACTGATGAGACATATCCTCAAAAATAAAACAACTGCATTGAACATATTTGAAATCAATATTTGGCCAAGTACAATATCCAGATTGCAGGAGCTGCAATTCTTTGATAAAGGTAAAAAGTATTGCAACATACCATTATAACTGAAGCATTGTGGTGCTACAGAAATGCCCCAGCCAACAAATCATAGTGCAGGCTAAAGGAACATGCTTGTTTAGTATAAATCCAACAGTCCCATCATCTTTTATATATGTATGTACATATATGTACTTCAGACTTTTTTCCAGTTAAAATTAAATGCAAAAATTACTGTTCCCACTAAAATTGCAACAAAACTCAAAATAATCACTTTTTCACCTATATCGTACAGCCCTACAATTTGAAAATAAAGAAAGAAATGACACCACTTATCATAGCCAGAAACTGTGATAACAGAAATTATTGTTGGATTCTTAAATTTCCTTTTATCCATGGACCCATCATGCTTCCACAGAAAAAAAAATAAAAATTAAATAAAAAAAAAAAATCAGAGCAACAAAACTGAGGCTTTTTATCCAGCTCCAGGATTTCATCCTCAACTTTTAACTCTTATACATCTGGAGGGAGGATCATGCATTTTCCAACAGTCACTCAGGAGGCTCAAGTAAAAATATCTGTAGCTTTGGGGAGGGTCAAAAACAAACCAAAACAAACAAACAAAAAAATTTAGACCCCAGCCACCCCCTCCTCTGATAAGTAAAGAACAGTCCCTTGGTTTTATGCAGTGCTGCAAAGTGTCTGCAAACTCAGAGCAGTACATCTCTACTTCACTGCACTACTTCCACTTTAAATTTCTACTCCACCACAATCTATAGGCTAAGGAAATATTGTACTTCTTATTCGACTACATTTATCCTACTTTTAGTGGGCTACCAGTTATGTTCCCTCTGACACAATTAAGGAGTTAATAATCTTCCAGCACGAGACATAAATTTATGTCTCGGCAGATTAACTCGGGAGTTTCCTCGAGGTTGGATTTTAAATTCTTGTGAAACAGGAAGCCGCCTTTAACAAACTATTTCAGACCGTAAAACTGCCAAAAGGAAATCGGCTGAAAATATGTGCGGTGAATAATACGCTCATCGGTATGCAGGCGGACAGAGAGGTGTCTTGTCCCCACTGCTGTCGAGCCTGTGTGCGCCTCCATCCACCTGTTGGGTCACTCAGCAGGTACAAAGTGGAGTTTAGCGCTCTCTGCTTCATTTAATATGAAAACGCTCACATTAAAGGTTGGTTTTCTTACTGTGATGGCAGCTGAAGACTGTTTTTCAGATGATTTGTAGTCCGGCAGACTCATCTTGACTCTCCCAGGTGTTTTCTTTTTTCTGTTTTTTTTTTTAACACTGCTCAACAGGTAGGAGTCAGGGGGCGCGGCCTAACCCGGACTTGATGCTTAGTGCTGAGAAGATGAGTCACTCAGAAGTAAAAATCTTTGACCATTTCATATCCTTCATCTTAGGCTAATTAGACTACCAAACAGGTTTTGCACCACAAAGTAGGAACATGACTGAAAAAGACTGAAACGCCACTGGTCTACAGGTATCAGACACTTAACTTTTTTTTTTTTTCAACCATATAAAGCTTTGAACACACTTTAAGGACACTTTTTATCAAAAATTTAAGCTTGAAGCTAAGCAGTGTATGTACTAGCTTTAAGTTTAAAAAAATGTTTAAAAATTAGTATATATATGTTATACAGTTATTAGAGTAAATTGATCTACATTTAGCCAACACATAGGCACAAGTACAAAGTAAATAGACATTTGGTTAAGTGGTGGGTTAAAAGATTTGTAAAAATCAGAAATGTGGACTTTAACACAGAAGAGCTTGAATCACTTTGACCAAAAAAAACAAACAAAAAAAAAACAAACAAAAAAAACAGACTGACTGCATTTCTGGTACCAGGAAACTGAGCAGAGTGAGACATCACTTTTCACTCGTGACTGACTTCACACTGTCAGTCTGTCAGTGCAGATTATACTCAAGACTGAGTCACTTTGACCCAGTGTAAACAAAAAAGGGGAAAAAAATACTCTCAGTAGTTACTGACCTAGTCTGATACCAGAAAATATCCTCTCCAAACGGCCGGTTAAGTTTATTTATTTCAAACACAGAAGACAACAAGGGTGCATCAAATAACATACTCTTTGGCTGTCACTGTACATGGATGCCTCGTCAATAAAAATAAGGCAGACCAGGTTAAGGTTAAGTGCGTAGGATTTGGGGGTATAAACTGGCAGAAATTGAATATAAGTATGTTTTCTTCAGTGTATAATCACCTTTAAATTAGAATTGTTGTTGTTTTATGTTTTCGTTACATTAGAATGAGTTTTTATCTGCATAGTGAGCGGGTCCTTGTTTTTAGAGATCACCATGTAGCACCAAAATATTTCTACAGTAGTCCAGCACAAACAAAACAAACATTGGCTCTAAATAAGGCTGAGTTTTTGTGTTGGTTACCTTAGTTAGCAGCCTCTTCGCAATGAGCAATGTCAGGGAGATTTCTTTTTATTGTGAAACTGCTTTCGTCTCTTTTGACTTAATATCCCCCCTTTTGGAGAGGAAGAAACCTCTGTAGATAATTCAGCTCACGATACAAATCCTCCTGAACAATGAATGCCAAAGGAATTCTAACAAGTTTCAGATGGTTGCAAACCTCATTGCTGGACGCCACTAAAGCCCCCTAAATCTTACACTGGACCTTTAAAGGTACCTTGGTGCCAATGGCTGCAGGAAGACAGACCTGTTTGCACACAATAATCATAATCTCTACAGAACTTTGTATTTATCTTAACAGTAAAAGCTACAAAGTACAGTCTTACTAATGTTTTTCAGTTATGACATGTCATAATTTCTGCTGAAAAAACCTATTAAGTGCTGTCCTGCCCAAGTATGAGGTTTTATTTCCACTGTGGGCGAAAAGATAAAGACATCACCTTTTTTGAGGGGCTGGGCACATTTGAGCATTGTGTTGTGGGATATCTGACTACTGTATCTATTTTAACATCAACTTTCAAAACCAGAGCTTCGTACTTAATCAAATAAAGTTTGTCATTCTCTAACTTCTCAAGAATGTGAACAATGTGTAAAAAAGTGACCAAAACACTTCAAGTGTATTTTCCAGATTTTATTGTTTTTGTACACAAAAAACTGAGGGTCTTGCTTCCATCTGGTGGAAAGCTTGAAAACCTGTAAAAGACAAAACAAATGAATTACAATTCTGCTTCAAATCACTCCAGTAAAATAGATCCTCCTGATCAAAACAGTAATTACTTTCTTTCTTAATGACAAAACCGATAAATAGTGACGCCCCCATCAAGGTTTTTTGCCACTGATCCTGATCAGTCATTTCAAATTGTCACAATAGTCCAGAACTGTCTGTGCAGTCATGAGGGCATATTGAACCAACAAGCTGAAAATCAGCCAATTCTGATCACAAGCCCATTGACAGTTTCATCTCTATTAACCCTATGGGCCCTAGGCGTTTTTGGGGTATTTTTACTGCCTTTAATTTCAAGCTCATATCAGTCATTATAAAGGCTACATATACATGCTGTATCTTGTTTTTTCCAGGACAAGCTGGGCTAAGCAGATTTGCCATCATTCCATGTCCTTCTATGTGCCTGTATTTTATATGAATTTTTATATCAATGGGAAAAAAAAACAAATCTGTGTGCCTAAATTCTTACATTTTTACATGTATGTCACCATAGCAAGTTGGAAGTTGACATATTCTGCCATATATGAAGAGGGGAGACTCTCTGGAATCTGGCAATATAAGAACCATGATGGTGGGACATTCTGTCAGTTCACAGTTGGGGGCAGCATGTCCCCCCTCAATGTATATGGTGACTACGGCCCTGTCAGCATGCATAATTAGGCTACAGTTGTCTGGGTGTGCAAAGGTGAAGTGGCTGGTCTTGTCCTACAAAGTTTGATGGAGTGTCAACTGGACAATATTGAGATATTTGCATCTTGAAAGCCAGACTATAAATGTGGATAGACAGGGAGAAACACAGGCAAGCCTAAGACGTGGTAAGATACGATATTCCTCACTATATGAAGTGACTGATAACAAGATCTGTATAATGGATTGTAAAGAAATTCGTCAGGTTTTTATTTTGTAGACAATCAATCTGTATTTATAGCATGATGGGATGACAGCACAATGATGTGTGTGGTATCATTGGAAAGCTCTGCTCCTGTGCTTTCATGTGATGTGTGGCATTTCTGTGCGAGTCTGCATTCACGAGTAATCCAGCTAAGAGTAATGTGTGTGCAAAGCTGTATGAAAGCTCTGTTATACATAATTTTAATGAATTTTCTTTTTTCGCTGTGAAAACATTGGATTACCGACAAGTGCTTGGTCTTGTTGGAAAGCTACAATTCCGCTGTTTCACGTGATATGCGTGGCTTCTCGCTATGACGCATGGTTGGAGAAAATCAATAGAGAAGAACAGGTGTGAATTTGGACGCACTATGTGTCGTTCGGGCCCATAGGGTTAAACCTACTGGCAATTTTTAGTATAAAGAAATAAAACATTTTAGAGAAATGCTGTGAAATAAGGTATTTATCTTGAGCTTAGTTTGTTTAAAATGCTTCATTTGTAGTTTAGTTGCTACTGAGAGTAGATCAACTTTGCTATGTTTGTTGGCATGTCACTAACCAACCCTTATTTAGACTCTATATTCACTTTTCCTTAATTATTTTAAAACAGCTTTGTGTGCTGTTTCCACCCTTCTCAGACAAATGCCTCAATGTCTTCAACCAAAAAGGACTCTGTGCTCTGAGGAACTGGAGCAGAACCACAGAACGTGACTCTGCAGAAGTAACCCCAAAACCAGACCAGAGTCCTGTTCCGACTCGTCATCGTTTCTTCACTGAAGGGACCAAAATAAAAAACGACTATACTGTTTATTACCTGCTTGCTGCTATTACATGGATATCCACAAATTAACTGCAAACATAGCCATAATTTTCTCACCTATGATCACTGTTGAGGCCTACACCATATAATAGCTAATTAAATTTTTACTCAGTAAAAGAGTACCAACGTGACTTAGGGTGGCTGCCTTTTAATATCACAAACCTGCCTGCTGTTGATGGGACCCTGCTAACTCTTACCTTCTTATGCGGTGGGTACAGGTGTTCCCTGGGGCATGACGGGCACCTCAGGCTTGGCCCCCTTCTGCTCAGACATGGGTGTGGTTGGCAGGTTCTCCTCCTTGGGCTCAACAATGCTGACGTGGTCAGGCAGGGGCTTCTTGGGGCCAATCTTACCGCTAGGGTCCCAGGGCAGCATGATCTTGACCTTGATGCCGAGTACACCTGAGAACAACCAGCAAACACATCAATAAACATGAATTAGTACCAACAAAAACCAAAGCTATGATGTACAGAGCCAGCATAAAACAGTATCCTCCTCCAAAGAATCAGTCATTAGGTCACGTAATATTTTGATGACACTTTGCAGAAAACCCTCCAAATATCAAACATCAAAGTAAAAAGATGTTTCTGTAATGTTGCTGCCGTGTCCCTGGTCGAGATGTACTCACCCTGCCTTAGCAGGACGTGGCGGACTGCTGTGTCGACGTAGTAGTTGACGGGGTCTCCGCTGTGGATCATCAGGCCATCCACAAACTTCATGGACTTGGCCCTCTGACCCCTCAGCTTACCGGACACAACGACCTCACAACCCTTAGCGCCACTCTCCATGATGAACCTCAGAACACCGTAGCATGCCCTGAAAGAGGGGAGGGGTAAGAAAAGTGTTAACATGCAACCATTAAATCATTGAGTAAGGCTGATTCATTGTCAAATGTAGGCTACGCTGCTGTGAACATTTATACTTGTGCAGTGGTGTGTGTGCATCACTCTGGAACTATACCTCCAAAACACTAGTTGGCAGTGGGGTTTCTGTGCCACTGTGTTGAGCTTCTGTAAAGTGCAGTGAAATCTGACTGATTCAACTAACACCTAAACCATAGGTTCATAGTTCAAAATTTGGCTCCATTACAACTCATAGGATTCACACACAAAACAGCCGTCTTGCTGGACGGGTTTCCTCCACAAATACAACATGCTAACTTTATTAGCATAAGCCTATGACATTTCACATTGCATAAAGTAGCCTGGCAGCTAGTGGACTTTTTCTTTACTCATATGAAGCCTGGAACAACAGCAACACTTAACCAAGGCAATGTTACAAAAATTGGCTCAATTATAACTCTTGCCTGGGTCTAGACATTTGAAACAGCCCCCTCCACTCAGTTCAAGTTGCCTGATTCATTTGGCATCAGGACATGAAAGATTTTCTTGGTTAAATTAAAAGATGATAAATGAGTACAGCGGGGAATTTATCAGCACCACAGGCAGAACTAACACTGTTGTCATGCTGTGCTAGAACAAACAAGGAGCAATAACAGTGACTCCTATAGACAAGATAGAGGCTGTTACCAAGGTTGTTCTAAATCAATGTCCTGTTCTTCACATCGCCTGACATTAGTTTGTTGTACTTCGCTCCACTCCTGAAACCCTGGTAAAACAGGTATGTTGGCATGACTGTGCATCCGTGTGGACTTAAAATGACTTTAGATGGAGGTGTAAACATTGATCTCTAGTGGGATTGCAAAATGTAAGCACTTTTCTTAATCCATCATTGGTAACATTAACAATTAACCAATAAACTGATTAAAAAAAAATAATTACTACCAAATGTGTTTTTCTCAAAGCTCACATATTGCATATTCTCTGACACAACTGCATAGCATATGACACGTTAAGGCCTAGACATATGAAACACTGAATATAACGGAGTAATACTTTGCTTTGCCTGACAACGCATAGTTACATTTCTGGGGAGGTGAGCATCAGGCTATACTGTAGGTACAGCATGATCAAACGCAGACATAAAAACCCTGCTTTCCTGTTATTGTTGGAAAACGAAGAATGTCAAGAATCCAGCACTGATGAAGATGACCACTTTAAGCTCTGTTTAAACACAAGGATTTAACAGCGATGTAGCTACCACCTGTGCATATTTCTGTAATTAAAATATTTTAAGTAAATCCTGTGAAAGCAAGAAAGAACTGTGAGCTTCATGTGGGTGTAATTTAATTCTCTCTATACTTAAAAATACAACCAGGTTGTGTGTGCTGCTTTGACTTTTCTCAGGCAAATGCCTCAATGTCTTCAACCAAAGAGGACTTCCTGCTCTGAGGAACTGGAGCAGAACTATGAAAAAGGAATCTGCACCAGTCACCCCCAGAACCAGTCCTGTTGCAGAAATGGACAAAACTGAGACACTAAACACTTCACCCTTAAGGCAAACACAATGCTCCATACAACAGATGCCAGTTTCTGCTAAGAACTTTACTGAATCACCTATGCAGAAACATGTCATACTCACCACCTTCAATGTCCATGTCTGGCTTATTTATAAAACATAAACCTAGTCTCTGTTTACAGTCTGCTTACTGATACGAGACTGAGTTTCTACAACTGCGGACAGAAACCCCATTTTGTTTACAGTGCTATAAGATTATGTGCTAAATGAATACACTTTTCTTTTCCTAAACATCCAGTCACAGCAAAAGCTGTATTACAAGCTTTGGCTCTGGCAAACAATAACGCAGATAATCTGAGTACTTCTTCCACCAATGTACAGCACTATAGTCTATAACTTTTGTGCTTCCAGAAGATCCAAAGAACTCCAGAGAGTGTCAGAGCCAAAACAACAGAGTAACCATAGAAACTCACTATAACTGAGCTCTGCAAGCAGTATTGTCCAGCCTGCCACACACCTACTGACTGCCTGCAAACTGGGGAGGAAAGGAAGACACCGTCCTTGCCTGGTATTGGACAGAATTGTCAACTTGGTACAAAAGAAGTAGCCTACACATTATGAAGAAAGGAAAAATCACCTTTAAAATAGAATCATACGAAGTGCAAGGAAATGTTTCAATTTCAGTTTTCAACAGACCTATCATATCAGAGCACCACTTAAAAGAGGGAGGAAAAGAAATTAAAATGAAAAACTGGCTTGTTAAGTCATGTTTTGCCATGTCAACATAGACATTCTTGCTTTGCTGGGTTTTTAGGAGTAAAACATAGTTAAAAATAAACCACAGTATCAGGTGGGACATCATCAAGGCAAGGAAGAAAAAGAGTGCACTCCGGTCCAGATGGTGACCAGTCAGAGTTTTAAAGAAAGCTGAGCAATTTCTTATACCAATACTTTGGTCAAAGTAAAATATAAGACAGTATCATCAGCGTCACTTATTTAAATTTCAAGGACTTTTAAAGCACTTCATTTAAAAAAGGGGGCTATTTTCCAAGTATTTCAGTGCTTGATTTCCCCCCCCTCAATGTTCAAGCGCCTTGTGCGAACCCTGCAGTACTTGCTGTCACTGTGGGCTATTGCCTAAATCCTGGTGTGTAATAGCACAACTGCTTGCTAAGCAACATTAATGATATGCAGGGTTTCCACACACTTTCATAGACAAAATTTCAAACTTTTTCATGATTTCTCATGGACTCAATATTCTTTTTCTTGCCCCTCTTGCCCAGTGCTTTTCAAATACTAAGGGAAAGATCAAACACAAAGGGAGAAAATGAAAAGGCGTACCTGATAGTAAACAGAACATCACACATCAGCGCATCTTACAGCCATGTTATGCCAACAGCTACAAAATAATGTTCTGCCGTAAATTTACATTACCTACCTTGAAGGTTATCCATGAAAGATTACTGTTGCAAATTTATTACAGGCTACAAAATTCCATGATTTCTCCAAAACTTAATGATTTTAATTTATTCCATGAGTTTGCGGGCCTTGGAAACAATTATTTTACATGACTGTGGGAACCCTGTACATGATGCAAAGGAGTACAAGATATTAAACTTGAACGCCTGCAGTTAAGAGATACTATCCTCTTGCTTTTAGGGTCCAAGTGCTACATGTCATCTTCAAGATAAAGAACAGCTACAACAATAAAACGCAGACCAGGTGGGTAACATGTTGAATGAGTAATGCAGGTGACTGAATCGTACTAGTTTTTGTATAGAACTGCTTACCTACGCACAGCCAGGCCTCCCAGCAGCTTGTAGCGCAGAGATTCTGCCTGAGCAATGGCACACAGACCACGGGTGGCGACCTTCTCAGCATACAGCTAAGAGAGAGGGGGGAGACAGTTCACAAGTCAAATATTAAACATGCTGCCAATGTAAAATTGAAGGTTTGGGGCAAATTAGCTCCTAAACTTTAGATGCACAATATCTCTTATCTACTTGTACTGCTGGAGAGGTTAAACTTTTTTGGCTCTGTTTTTATAATATATTTCACTCCTGGTGCTTCAACCCTTCTCAGACAAATGCCTCTTTGTCTTCATGTTAAAAAGACTCCCTGATTTGAGGAACTGGAACAGAACCACAGAACGTGGACCTGAACCAGTAACCCACAGAACCAGAGTGAGTCTTGCTCTGTCTCGTCATCGTATCATCACTGAAGGGAGGACAATCAAGATTCTGAAGCCTTTGCACCTGCATGTGTTTTATTTTTAAAACAAACTCCATGTCTTAATATTTGACTACAGGAAAAAAAATTTAATTATACACAAGTGTTGTGCATTGTGTTGATAAGTTATCAGCTAAGCCAAAAGTGCAATAAATTATAAACAATTTAGATTGAGGACCTTTATTTTCTGTAATAAAGCCTAATTAACAGTGTTTTAAAAATACTGTTATGACATTTCTCCCTCACTAAGATATTTAAATGAGCTGCATTAAATTGAAATTTCTTACCTCCACACTGCCCTCGGGGAAGCCAAACCTCTTCTGGACCACAGCGGTCAGCTCTCTGATCCGACGGCCCTTCTCTCCCAGAACATTCTGGGTCCTTAAAGACAATTTAAGACACTCAGGGTTACACAGTATTCCCTAGCAAAATGTTTAGCCATCAACAGCATCAGTTGAGTTGTAGGACAGCGCTGAACATCATGAAATTGTAACCTTTTGACAGGTGCGCTCTTATCACCTGTTTCAATGCATGCTAAATAAAAATGTGTTAACAAAATCTGTTTTACAGAATACCTCAGTCCTGGAATAATTTGTACAAACAACTTAAAGCCTCTGTGGAAGAGCAAAACAAAAAAGTGGTTTTGATACGTTTCTATAATTGAAACTTTTCAATAAAATTCGGTTAACATTAATTTCCATTTTTTTTATTTTAAATAAGCTTTATATACACACTTTAAAATTTAGCAATTTTTGAAAACAAAGTCATCTTGCTTTGGTTACAAGCCTTCAAAAAGATATCCAGGTTCTCTACTTTAACTTAACGCTTTGTTAGATTCAGCGGGTAACTGTGTTCGACCGTTCTCAGACAAATGCCTCAATGTCTTCAACCAAAAAGGACTCACTGCTCTGAGGAACTGAAGCAGAGCCACAGAACGTGAATCTGCAGCAGTGACCCACAGAGCCAGACTGAGTCCTGTTCCGACTCGTCATCGTATCTTCACTGAACGGTCAAACAAGACTCTATACAACAGATGCCACTTTCTGTTGTGAACTTTACTTATCACTGAATCAATTCTGAAGAAACATGTCATTCTTGCAGCTTTTGATGACTCTTTTTCCATCACCATGTATATTATATTATACAGTCTTAACACTCACCTTGTGGCCAGGATGATAATCTCAGTCCTGGTTGGGGTCACACGCACCTCCACACCTGAGTAGCCATCCTCAGCAAGTTCGCGAGTCAGGAACTCGTTCAGCTCGGCCTTGAAGATACCGTCTGAGACGAACTAAGGAGAGAGGACAGTGACAGCTCACCTACAATGAAACTCCATCATCCAGAAGACAAAATGTGGGACTTAATCAAGAGAACGCCTGTCCTTAATCAGGCATGAATGAGTTGCAGAGGTGCTTAGGACATCACTCTTAAAAAGGGAAACATCAACCTACACCCGTCATGTCTTTTTTTTAGTTCTTGTAAGCTTGTTCTAACTTTGATCCAGTCGAGACCATATTGGGGGACCAAAAAAATAAATAAATAAATAAAAAAATAAAAATCGGGGAAAAAATCTCCACAGACAGTGAATACAAGGATGCAATGACAGTGATATTTTACAAATATACAGACACACTGACATTCCCAAATAGAAGCCCAGTAACTGGGCTGTGTTTGACACACTTTTCTATGTAAACTGAGTAGTTTATTGAATCCTACCTTTGGACACATTATGATATTAGTGTTATTGTATTGTATGTAGCATTGTTATTGAATATTATGTTACACTGTTATGTATATCATATATATCCCTTAGATGACCTAAAATACTGGAACCACATGTCAAATCTGTTGCAAGGTATAACTTTAATAACGTTACACCCAATACGATGCTGTCAGGTCGTTTGCAGACATTTGAAATTCACTACTGTCATTTGCAGCAATTAGACACTGACAAAACGTTACCTATTTATTAATAATAAAAATTACATTAATTATTATTGATTGATCAAACGTACCGTGCTAATACCTGCCGGTTTATCTACAGCGGCTATGCGACTTTCTTCGGTCCCCGTTCATTTGATAGCTGAAGCTAACCAGCTAACTAAACCACATTAGGAGATCTGAGAAACAAACACTGCGTTTAAGCAGAAATATTGCACAACTTTTAAAGTCTGGTACGATTGTTTTGAACACAACTCGACTGAGTTTTAAATTCGTAAGGGACTCGTGTCTAAGGAAACCGGTTATCAGCTCATCCCCGGCCGCAGAGAACACAGCCATGATAGCTGTTAGCCAAATGAGGAGAAAACAGCGCCGGCAGCATCTGGATTAATCCTCTTCGGACTGGGGGTGGACAAGCTCGACCAACACTGGAGTGAAGACGAAACGGCTGTATCCTACACAATATGACACAATTTTTGTGTGAAGCGGCCGTCTGTGTAAGTAAAACGTGGATAAATAGTGCTAACCTTCCTCTTCTTGGAGATTTGCACCGCCATCTTCCAAAAGGCCGTAGACAGGAAAGGACCCTGAGAGGATGCGGAAATGCTTTTATACCAAGACGATTAACTTCCGGTAACGCCAGATTTTTTTTTCTCCCAATGTTAATAAACTTTATTTTCAGTTGAAACACATTTGAACAGAATAAAACACATACAAATGAAGCATTGCGAGAACAACAAAACTGCGAAACAGAAGAGGACAACAAAAGTAAAACAGATGTTACATAAATTAAAATAAAGACGCGAGTGGATGTTGCAGAAGGTTCACTTGAGAACTGTTAAGATATTGCATACATTTATCATTTAGACAACTTTTTTGTTTTGTGAGGATGACATATTGAGAAATACTGGTCCATCTCTTTCATAAATACAAAAATTTATGAAAGAAATTTACATGTAGGCTATAGGCTAAATGTGAAATTTGGCCAGTGAAATTAGATTAATAAAGAAAAAAGCATTATTATCTTTGTTACAGTAATCATAGCACCCAGATACATTTTTATAGCAAAAAACAAAATCTGAGATAATGTTGTCAGCTGTAAATTTAGCATTAGCAATATCCTTCCACGATGTGTATGTAAAAGTACAGAACCAAAATAAATGAGAGCATGTCTCAGGATATAACTTACAAAAAGAGCAATTAACATCAGTGTCACCCTTTAACTTCTTTATGAAGTGTTTTGATGGATAAATATGTGGATCAATTTAAATGACACTTTCTGTACCTGATTTGGAGGAGAGGGGTTGATATTTTTAAATAGCATACCAAATGGGGTAGCGTCAAATCAAAAATTATTTTGGGGTTATTGGTATATTGTATCTGGGAGAAATTCTAAATAGTTGTATAGAAGCCCTTCTTTATTAACCAACAGACTTACTAGCGTGGTACCATTGATAAAATAATGACTTGTTCTTATATAAAATACTGTAGTTGTTCCAAATATAACATCACTGTGAAGAGAAATTGTGTTTGTAAATGAGTGCCCAAGCCAGAAGAACCTGTTGATGAAAAATGAAAAGTTTAAGAGGGTTTTTTTGTGTACTGTAGTTACAGAGAAGAATGAATGTCAAGTTTATTTTTATTTATTTATTTATTCGTTTTAGGTTTTGTAAATAACAACACAGAAAATGGCTGGTGGTAAGGCAGGAAAAGACAGGTTTTGTTTTTTTCAAATGACACTGAACACAGATTGCAGTATCAATATAACTGAAAAAACCCTACAAAACAGAAATAAGTAATAATGAAAAACAGTAAATAAATAAAAGTGGTCATTCAGGAATTAAGGTACACATATATTCATAAAGACCTAGGGCCTTTCCAGTTTTACAGCATTTTACATATTTTGTAATAGAATTCTCTCATTTAGAAATGCAGAAATATGGGGCTAGTTTAAAAAAAATTGTGAATAATGTATTTTGCCAAAATAATTAAATTATGAATCCCAAACTCTGCATTTTTGTCCTCCAATTGCACACCATTTTAATCATCAAAAAGATGTTCTAAGGTTCCAAGGTCAGAGTTACATGTGTAAATGTCACTGATTATTTTAAAGTGAACTTCTTCAGTCTTGGCTGGAATTGGAAAAGAGAGGTATGTGGTTCTATTTTAACTGTCAAATAACTGCAGTATTCTTGGAGCATATGTCTCTGAGTGATGGGAAACAAAGTGAAGGACAAACATTTCTTAATGATTTATGATTGTGTTTTAATCTAAAAAAAAAAAAAGCTACTGCAGTTGCTACACCAGCATCTGTACAGAAAGGTATAGACTATTAGAGGACTGCACACCCAACATTTGAGTTAGATATCAACTCTACGTGGGTGGTTATTTTTCTGTACACCCATCAGTGTCTGATTCAGACCATTTTTGCTCAAATTTTAATGCAAGTCTGACACTGTAGCTACACAATGAGAAGACATTCACAGCTTTGCCATTCAGAGTCTTGAGAAATTTTCTAGTTCTGCTTATGTTCTTATACTTGGCGTTGGTTTATTTAGTTGGTTTTGAAGATATTATCACAAACAAAGAGAGCATTATTGGATTTTCAAGATAAACACATGAATAAACCAAAATACAATGGTTTTGAGGGGCTGGATGCAATTTTTAGCTTACCTTTGATGATGCCATATTGCAAATTCCTCCTCACTAACACTGAACAGTTTAAATCTTAAATGAGAACTAAAATGGTTTGCTAAATCTGTCACCACCTGGAAAAGAGCAGTAACTGCCATAGTATGTGTCTGATGACTTTTAAAGCATATTTGCCCTGATTTTATCATAGCTGAGATGAGCTGTTCTTCAGTCAGTGTGGCTGTATCCCGCACCAGTGTCTGTATGGGCTGACCTCAGGCTGAGCCTAAACAGACAAAAGAAATTCATAAAATAAAATAAGGCTGGATTTATACTGTACTTTTGCATTTAGGGGGAAGAGAATAGCAACAGAGCCTATACACATAGCTTACAGAGCCACTCAGTGCACTACATCGTTAAACTGTGCAGGCTGGTGATACAGTTTATGGGGGTAGGGAGTATTTTGGTTCTCAGTGAAATTAACCAATAAACAGAATCACTATATAAAGCCTGTGGGCGTTAGGTGACCGTTACGCAAAAACTCTTGCATGAAAAAAATAACAATTGCCCAGATGCAGGTGACCGAGAGTTAAGGTGTTCTTAAACATTTCCTCCACTGAAGTTTCAGATAGCACACAATCACCCTCAAACACAACAGCAAAGAAGGCTTGAAGAGGCCTAGAGAACAGAGCTTGCAACTGTAAATGACTGCTAACATGAGGTGTGCATTAGACTGATGAAGGATCAGAGTGACTTGGATGTGCATTCTCACCTCTCTCAATCCCTCAGAAAGGGTGCCGTCACAACCCGATTGATCCAGAGGAGAAATGCATGCGCCAGGCTGCTCTCAATTCTTACTGAGGAGTCAAAACCCACACCCTGCACAACAGCTGATCTAAATAACCCTACAATCAACTCAGGGGAGCTGTGACATTCAGCTGAAATGAAAGGAAAATGACAGCAAGTAAGAATGAGGGACTGCTTTAAGTTTAAAACTGTGACTGTGTGTGCTACTGGCTTTGCTGCTAAAGAGAGTCTGCGGCCGTGCGGCGGCTTGTGCTTCAGCGTGGTGATGTTGTATGTTACTGTACTACTGGCCTAGCTGGTAAGAAGAGTCTGCAGCTGTGAGGTAGCTCATATTTTGGCTTAGTGTTTAGGGTTTTTTTGTTATCCACCACTCTCACTCATCATCGCTCTCCTAATTCACAGCAAAACCAAAGTGGCTCCAAACACCAGATCTGTAGGTTATTGTAGGAACTTCTATCTTTAGCCTGATAACCGTGTCACTAACCATCTTGCAACGAGCTAGCTTAGCGTAGCTGCCTCCCAATATGTCTCACTGTGGTAGAATGTTTTGGTTTGGGGGTGGGAGGGTCAGACAGCATGTTGCCTGTTCCATCATGTGGCCTGCCTTGTTGATCGCAGTGGCACTGAGAACATTGTATGAAACACAGTTTAAATTGTAGCCTACATTTTATTTTCAAAATGTAATGATAGTTCAACATATCGGTTTGCAATGTGTCTGAACTTAAAGCCTCAAACCGAATGGTTCAATACGAATACGTTTATTGTTACACCCCTACTTCTTGTGTTTATAGTTTAAAATTTTGGTTACCAAATGAAGGCATTTTTGAAAGATCCCTGGCTCTGATCTATGTGTGACTCTACCCCCTGAGCCCCAGAAGGTGGCGATGGTGAGCTTGTGAACTCGTGGTTGGAACCATGGCTGCATCAGCATTTGAGCGAGGGATGGATGGAGGACAAGTTTGGACACTGTCTTCACACTTACTTGCGGTGGAATCCCCTGGGAGGACCATTCTTCTCTGTGTTGTTTCAAGTTTAGTAAAGGTCGTCCTGACTCAGCACGCAGAGAAGATTGGTACTTGTCAATCTGACACAGCATCTGTACTAAAACTGGTACTACACAGAGAAGATCAGTGTCTATGGTATTCATTTTAAGATGCACTGAAATTGGTGTTGAAATTTCCTGTTAATGATGATCACTTTTGTTTAAGCTGCCTTGCCTTCATCATGTTAATGGTTATCTCTGCATCTCAGAAACCGTTAAATAGAAGACAAAGAAAGAAGATGAAACTGATGAAACTAGGGATCTGTCTACATCAGTGTTTTAGAATTCACCAATAAAAGATTTAAATGACTTTCTTGGCACCCTTTTTAAGAAATTGCTCTGTCTCCTCATTTTCTGCAGCTGTCAAACATGAAATACCCTGATGACCAAAAAGCAATTTGGCCGTGAGCCTCACATGTGATGATCCTGACAGACACCTTCTCTGGTAAAGGCAATGTGATGCTTTTTTATGTTGGGTGTGGTTGGTTTTCCATCCAAAAGACACCAAACATGTGTTTATCATAGCTTAGTAGTGTTTTCTGGGTCAGGATAATTAAGAATGAATGAGAGAACAAGTCTAGTTAACCAAAGAAACCTGAGTCATGGTTTCAGGGGTTAGGCCAATCATTTTGAAAAGAGATAAACTGTAATTAAAAAATTCTGACCTTCTTTTCTTATTTGAACGGAAAGAGTAAAAACACTAATTAGCTGCAGTTAACAGGTAAATATTTTTTAAACAATGGGTCTTTGACAGAGCTAGCTAATTACACCAAGGCCACACTTTCTGCGTGAGCATTGAGGAATCTGCAGTGTTTGTTGTTGGCACCCATGTTAACAGGTCAGAGCAGCCACAATACAAAAATCAATCAAGATGGAAGTATTAATAAGCTCTGATGTTATCAGCTCTTTTATCGTTATTTTCAAAGTTTAAGTTTCATCTATCATCATACTGCAGCCTCTCTCCTGCTGTCTGCATGTCAGGGCTGACCTCCACCCCACAGTACACAGACGGCAGAGTGAAGTCAGACAACAGCAGAGAGGCCGCGGTGCAGATGAAGGGAATATAACTTTAAGATTACTTCATGTGTTCAGCATGTAGAAAGCCATACAGTATTTCCGTCTGCTCTGTCTACATTCTGTCATTCACCACTGGTATGGTTTACAGTCGAGGTAAACACAAACACATCGCACTAGCAGGGCTGATAGCTAATTGTTAAAAACAAATCAAAATGAAAGATGTCTATAGGTCATCTAGCTGTTTAACTTATTTTGCCACTTACCTTAAAATGCACCTGTTCCAATACATTTTATACCCTGATGAAGACTGTCTCAAGTCAAAACGCATTGGTCTATCCTACATGAAAAAAAGATAATTATAATCAGAGTGCCTTGGATGTTTTTTTAGACTGCCAGCACACACCATGGACTTCTACACGGAGTAAACTGCGACAGTCATTAGTTTTTATTCCCATGTCCCTATTCTTGATGAGCACCTGAATATTTTTTTTTTTTTACAATTTACAATCTACACCTAGTGTCTTGAACTAGTGCAGCACTCTTCAATGTTTTTGTCAATATTCACTTCAGTTGAACTGTTTTTCAGTTTTCTAGAGAACAGCGTGCATTTCATTTGATCTGAGTTTAACAGTAATTTAAGCTCAATTAAAGTTTGCTACACAACACAGAAATTAAGATGCAAGTTGTTGACTGCCTTGGCAACAGAGGGCGCTGTTGCAAATAAAATGGCATCGTCTGCATACAGATGAATTCCGCTGTTTCTAACTTGAACACTCAATTCATTTATAAATATTGTGAATAAAAGTAGCCCCAGAATAGAACCCTGTGACACGCCTTTGTAAAAGCTGGACTGAAAGCCATCAGCCACAACAGCTTGTGTTGTACCACTGAGATCATTTGAAAACAAATTACACAAAATCTCATCCTAATCTGGGTCCGTTGAACACATACTCATTATTTTCAAAAATAATTTACTGTCACAATAGAAAAGACTTCTTGGATAAGGACACTAACTAATGTGTTTGTGAAAGCTGGCTGTGGACACTGTCAGAGTTTAAGCTAATATTAGCAGCTCTGTCATGTTGCCCAAGACAGAGCTACATTCTCCAAAGTGGGGAGATACTAACCTACAGAGTGGATGCGGTGGTCATGACGAAAGCTTTTATTACAGTAACCAGTAAGCCTGTAAAAAATTTAGTTAGTGATGTATTTTACTTGGTTACAAATGTAGGTCATAAGCTTGTTTGCCACACGTTTGCAGTTCACATTGGAGCAGATAAATACACAGTAATCATATTACTGCAATCACAGTTATCAGCTCCTCACACACCACTTTTGTAAAGGCTAAATAAAGTCACCACCTTTTAAACTTCATAAACTTTATATGTGGAGTAGGCTATCACTCTTACCTGAGCCCCATGTCCACAGCTTCACATGTAAAGACATCGAATGCTTGACAGGCCCGCCATGACTAGGTATGTTTGATCGCTGTGATTGGAAAGTTGCTGTTTTGCGGAGGAGTTTAGTGAATGGTTGATTGATGTCCAGTGTCCCTGCATAGTGTGGCCTTTGTATTATATTTGATATTTCTCCTTTTACAATAACTTGTGTTTAAACCCATAGCTCTAAAATAAGTGTACTGCCACTGAAAACTCCAGAGCTAACCTCTTATTATGACTGACACCAAGGCAAAATTGCAAGTCTAGAAAGATGACCTGGGGCCCCAAAATACTTATTCATACATGTTCAGTAAAAAACATTTATACTTATAACACATAAATTGGCCCAATAATACAAGATTTTCAGCAGTCTCTCCATTTTGAACATGTTTGGAATAACTTTGTGTATTTTTTCTCCACACATTCACAAAAGCATGGACATTTTGTATGCAGCATGACACAAGTCAGATGAAATTGCTTCTGTGATCATTTATTAATATAGTAGAAAGTATGGCAGGTGGAGGTTAAACATGCCTGAGGTTCTTAAAGATTATTATACGGCCTCAAGGTATATTGTTACTGCATTAGGCTACTCTTACTCTGCTCATTTGTTCTTTTTATTTGATATTTATGTTTCGCAGTCCAATACATTTAAATAAAAATATTTTTCTTCCAAATGTTATTTACAGTATCTAAAGAGATTTACCCCAAAACACAATTGATAGGGTCTGATGAACACTCATTTACGAAAGGCTCACATTGCATCTAAGAATCAATACTTTTCATAGTCTTGGTTTTCACTGTTGCCAAAATAAGTAGCAGCCTAATAACAAGAAGATGAATGAATTGTAATGCCATATCTTTGACATTTAGAAAAGATAAAATGCTACTGATTTATTTATTGCGTACTGTATACTGAGTAATCAGAAGAAAGGATAGAGCTTCATAGGGATGACAGCCGAAACACCACTTAAAGAGTTTCCTGTCCCTGAAAAAAATCAAATCTTCCATGATGAACAGAGATAGGTAGCACTTAGTATCTGCCTGTGCACTTCAGGATCAAACCAGAGTTGCTAACAAGCCAGAGATTGTTCAGGTCGTAGCTCAGGTGACGAATTCTCATGCACATTGGGACACGGACCCAAGATGTGCCAGGATATGGGCGACCAGTGTGGATGACAACTCTGTTGAGAGAGAAGCAGAAATCTGTAAAACCATCATCTTAATTCTGTTTCCATCTGCAGGAACTTTCCACAGGAGCTTATGAAGGTTTGTCTGTGTGATTATTTTAGCTTTTGCCCTTTACAGAAAATGTGCTTTTGGTTAAGATTTGATATTAGTGTATATATTTATGAATATAGAAAAACTAAGTGCTGTTATCAGAGGCCAAACTTTTACACCTATACCTTATATCACAGGTGGAAGCAATAAAGTTGGATGAATTATCGAGGCATGTTATTTGCCACTGCACTCCAGGCATTTTAAGAATTACACTGATTGAGGTAGATACAATAAGTGAAGATCAAATTTTCAAACTCACCTATTATTAAAGTATTATTTAAAGTATTAGTATTATTATTAGTTAAAGTATTAAGTATAACTGACGTGATAATGATTACTATATTTTCATTAGGAGTACTGCTCTTACTGTATGTAATATACATACTAAAATGTTGTGGATGCTTCAGGTTGTAACCCTGTTGTGTCTATAAAAAAATCCTCCTCATAAATGTTATTACCAGACTAATTAAGCACTGGCTTACCTTTGGTAGACATCACCGCCTGGGGTCAATCCAAAAACCCTTCCGTCAGTCCCCACTTCAACCATGCTCATGCGTTGCCCTGCCACTTGTGTCCAGCCGGAGGCGCCACAGTTTACAGAGTTTAGTGTCTGTCGTCAGAGGAATACATTGAGTCGTCATGATCAATGAGCGAGTGTGCTTTATGTGACCTAATAGTAACACTAACACCACCAAGAGTTAAAGACATGAGAGGTCAGAAGTGCTTCAGTGACCAACCCGTGTGAAGTAAGTAGACGCGGTTACTTGTGTCCACTCCCCAGCATCCGTTCTTTGGGCTGCAGGTGTAGTACTTCAGCCTTCTTGACAGATAGCTCCACCCCAGGGAGCCCACTCCACGGTAGGTCAAAGCTGAGCTACATCTCAGACAGTAGGCTTGGTTGGAGGTAGTAACTCCCACAAGTTGATCATCACCTCCAGCATCCACCTGCTTCATAGATGTACCTGAAGACACAGAGAGGTACAGGTCACTTAGTCAGCAAACACTTGCTACTGTTTAGCCTTTTTATACACTGTGTGCCCTGTAGAGGTGGAAAATGTGTGTTGCAAACAAAATAAGTCTGTTACGTGGGGATCTTTCTATGTAGTAGGAGCACTGTACTGTATCAGCGCTATGATATTAAACTGTAAACTTAACAAAGGAGTAGCCTAATGCTCACTAGGCAAACCGATATGGACTTTATTTATTCATGTGGAAGAAATAATAATGATAGTTACCACGGGATTGTACAAAGTTGCCAGCAACGTATTTGTAGACGATGTTTGATGTGCTACTTCCCCAAAGTCCTGCAGGTCCCACTGAGAGATGTCTGAATCTGATTGAGCTCAGTCGCTGCCAAGATGATCCAATCAGGAAATATGGATAATTGTTCCTGTCTAGTGCGACTACTTTTCCCTGTCCAGCATCAATCTGTCGAGCATTATACAGCCGCGGACCCTCATCGCAGTTCCAGCCTGTGAAGACAAAATCATTAGTGGGAATTGGAACCATGGAGCATTCTGGGGCAGCACAACCATCTTTGGAGAATAGTGTACATAGCTACATTAGCTGCCATTGTCTGTCACCGGTTATTTGTCACCTGTCAATCTTTTATCACAAAAAACATATAAAGTATGTGTGAAAGACAAATGTCCACATAAAGAGACTGAATGGAGGAAAAGGAACAATATATCGAAGTTGGTCAGTGATAGTCATCCTTACAAATTAGGAGATAAAAAATGGTCATAGGACTTTGATAGCTTGCCACTCATTTCAGTTTGTGAAGTTAGTATAGAGGTTTTTCTTTTTTCAGACAAAGAGATTAAAACCTCTATACTATTTAACTGAGTAGACAAAATTAACCTAATCGAGTTAGTTTGTGAAGTTGGTGCTTATCTGGTGTTTGGCAATAGTGCCTACACCATTCAGCATTTCAAAAACTTAAAAACTTTTGAGGCCAATGTCCACTTTACAAACGGTCACATACAGGAAATTCAGATTTACAGGCCAAATCAATTACACAATGATCCAGACAAAGACAAGCAAGTTAATGTTGTGCTATATGAATAGTAACAAGACATTACCTAGCTCAGCTGTTCTTTTAAACACTTATGTAAACAGTCAGTGGATTGCACTCATACCTGTTTGTTGCACAATTGGCCGCGCAGCTGGCCGCGCAGCTGGCCGCGTAGGTCTTCCTCTTGTCAATCCTGGTGTCACAGTCCCTATTAAAATAAGGGAGAAAGACATATCCTTTAAAATAAGAAAGTCTGGTCTTATTTCCATTAAACTGCTTCAACAGTTAACTTAAGCTGTTCTTTAGACACTTATTGTGAACAGCCAGTGGATTGCCCTCTTACCTATATTTGGCCTGATTTGCATCTGAGCTCCATTACCTATCAGTGGGAGTGAGAAATACATATCCATCAAATTTATAAAAAGTCTGAATTTATTTCACATTAAACTGCTTCAACAATTAATTTTGTAATAAAAATGTAATAAGACAGTGACTTACCATGACTAACGGCCAAGTGACACAGCACCAGCAAGATGGCTGCAATAGCTTTCATGTTGTCTCTGTTTGGGAGTTTGTAGTCAGCAGTGCACTTCTGGATGTACGTCTGTATCTGTGGGGTGCTGCTGACCTGCATCCCATCTGGTCTGTCTGGCTTTTATACTCTAGATCCATGGGTCTGACCAATGTACTTAATTACAGCCAGAGCTGTTTGTGCAGGCTGTTCAGGGAAGCTAGGTGGCAATTTTTTAATTAAATGTATTTACTGTTACCTACGTTTCAAATATGCACCCGGTATGACAGCTTTCTTTCAGGTCATTATGACCAAGGAAAAAAAAGAAGGGTGTTGACCCCGGACATGCAGAGCACAAATGAGATGGGAAGATGCACTTGTTTTTTGTGCTAGTTACAACATTAACTTGTGAAGCCATCACAAATCTTGTCAGGAAGTCAAACTGTCGACCCAAACCCAGGGAATAAGCAAAATGTTAAATGATATCATAACTAATAACCTAACTAATCTAATATCAAGCAGGCGTATGTTATTTTTAAAATGTACACATCTGACATTGTTGGAAGAATCACTATCTCCCTTTACTGGAGTAAAAGTAGCAATACTACAATGAAAAAATACTCTATTACAAGTCAAGATCTTGCATTCCAAATCCTACAAACTAAATAAATAATATGTACTTAATGTACATTTTACTTTGTTTACAGTGTTTATTTACATTAAATCTTTGCTTAATTTGACTTACTTGGGCCTCAAACAGATATTCTGGCTATAGCCAATAGATAGTTAGCTTAGTTTAGTTGAGCTTAACTGAGGTGGCAAACAGGTGACCGGGTTCTGTCCAAAGATAAGCATATCCACATACCAGCAGTGCTAAAGCTGACTGTTTAGAAGGTTAGAGGGTTTGTTTAATCTGTATGAAAACCGAAGTGTAAAAAAAAATGTTAAGTTTTGTTTTTTTCGGGGGTTCTGCCAGACTATGGGTGCTTTTGTAATTGCAATCTGATCTTCTACACTAAACCAAAGCGCCGCTGTTTGAAGAAATGAAAGACTGAATTAACGAACCATTAACCTAATCACACATTCACTCCACTTGGCACTCTGCTGCTCTGTTCAAGAGAGTATTTCCAAATTCATCCCATTTCTTGGCCTGGAGCACTAACTTTCTGGAGTCTTGTCCTCATGAAGTTTCAAGACAACTAGCAAAGACTTAAACAAACAATATATAATGTCAAAAAGTGATTTTAGAAGTTTGGGCAGGCGGATTTTGTTACTTTTAGGCAGAGCAAGGCTGGCTGTTTCCCCGTTTCCAGTCTTTGTGCTAAGCTGAGCTAACCAGCCACTAGCTCCAACTACAGGCTACAGTATTTGGCATGCACATGAAGAGTAGTATCAATCTTTTCATCTAAAACTCTGCAAGAATTTGAATAAATGTATTGTCCAAAATGTCAGCAAAACTTCTCTTTTAAAAACATTAGCTTCAGATATACATTAAAGAAATCTGCTGCTAAACATTTTTTTTTGATAAAGATATATTTTCTACCATTTTTGTGGTGACAAACGCTTACAACCTGTGGTGATTTTAACTTTTTGATATTTCATTTGGAATCCCCTCAAAGAAACAAAAAAAAAGGCTTCTGCTAATGCCTCCTTGGGTAGGAAATAACCAGTGGGGGTAATTGGCAGACTCACACCTTTTCTAGTGAGTGCAGTGTGATGCTTTGTTTACGCTGGGTGTGGGTGGTTTCCACCCAAAGATAAAGAACATGCATTTACCATACCTTAGTTACCATCAATGTTTAATCAGGATAATTAATAATGAAAAGGAAGAACATGTCTAGCTAACCAATTAAAGCACTTGCCCTAGAACAAGAACCCTTAGGTATATGTTCAGGGGTTTGGCCAACAATTTTTAAAGAGGACACTGTAATTATACACAAATTAAAAAGTAGTTATTACATTTTATTTAAAGACTGTCTTTTTGTTCAGCTGTTCCTGATAAATGTCAAAGAAAGTATAAAAGAAGGAAAGGTCATGACGTCAGTGACAGCATTCAAATTCTACATTGGTGCCACTTATATTGAAGTTAATGGGGCGGACACAGCAAATTACACCTTAATTGTCTGTCATTACAGGAGGGGAATGGGATCACCATCTCCTTTTTTATGACCTGTCATTTTAACAGGTTATGATTACCTTGCAGAATCATCAGTAACTCGCTAACGTTTGACATATTGGCTGGTGTGTATTTCCTCAGATATCTCACAAACTCAACATATTTTCACTTTGCGAATACATGCCACTATAATCTGTAATGGTTCAGTATCCACACTTGTATTCAAAGCTTGGCTTAAAACAGGCTGTTCTCTGTTCATACGTAAACCTAAAAAATGTAATGAAAAAATTCAGACGTATCCAAGGAATAATGAGCCATTATTTAATCTATATCCCAACTTTGGGAAGGCTGCAATCATATGACAAGTGCACCAACAAGAGTCAAGAAGGAAATAGATGGGTCACAAAACACAGAACATTCTCCCAGGTCTTTCCCTGAGTAGACCGGTGTTAAGAACCGTGTGAAACACAAGTGAACTTTGAGTCATTTCAAGGTAGATGGTCAGCAAATCTTCTAAACCTAACCACTGTAACTTTACTTGCCTAAGCCTAACCTATGTAAATTTACCTTAATATCATTTGTGGGGCGCTAATTTGTTAGACATCATACGAAGCGTTGTGTGTGCATTTTTGCAAGATGTCATGAGAGTCACTGTACGAGGATACACTGTTTAAACATTAGTCCTCCCAACAAACAGTGGAGTGTTTGACCTAGTGATAAAGATCTTTTGAGTTTGACCAGTATGCCGTCTTACCTAGATATATTCCAGGTCACCTATTACATGCTGCAGATTTATGAGTACAGTTTGTTCTTGCATTTGGGGAGTGGTTTCCTAAAACAACAAACAAGTCTGTTCAAATCATAAGGTTAAAAAAAAGAGAAGTGACAAGGCAATGTTTAGTTATGGTGAATTTCTCAAAGCCCTTCAATGCCCTCTCATCAGTTTAAATCCATCCTTTTTGTTTTACCTCTTGCTCAGCTTCACGTTCAGTACAGCTCGAGGAGATGGGATGAGAAGCTTTACCTCTCCTGACACATCAATCCTCTTTTCACCACACACAGGCATCCAAACACACATCCAACAACCTTCCTGCTCTGGTTTTGTTGTTGTGCTTTCAGTTTTAATTGAGTGCCATGAGTGACACCTGCCAAAAACCATTAAGTGCAGAAAAATAGTGTTTTTATTATCATCACTAATTGGTTTGAGCTATATATCCTAAGCCCTATTAACACAGGACTGGTACTACCATGGAACTTCATGTGATGTGTAGAGTTCGATTTTGATTAACTTTGACGGGTGAACTCAGACCACTGACAAATAGTAGACTTAAACCACCGTGACCGTGCTGACTCTTGAAGGGATGGAGAGCTGGAGAGTCCAAAATGGGGGAGGCTATCAAAGCTTATTTTGTATCAATCCACAGCAATGGTTATCAGACAATTATGGAGCTAAAGACACAAAAGACATATTTTGAATAAACTATGATCTTTTTGTCTGACTGAGCTAAGTTTGCTTATTGACATTAGCAAGCTTGTTAGTTTATTTTTCTATTTCAGTAGCTC
Source organism: Epinephelus fuscoguttatus (assembly GCF_011397635.1). Classification (NCBI taxonomy): domain Eukaryota; kingdom Metazoa; phylum Chordata; class Actinopteri; order Perciformes; family Serranidae; genus Epinephelus; species Epinephelus fuscoguttatus. The sequence goes on along the minus strand of NC_064756.1, from coordinate 39,478,292 downwards.
TTTATTGAAATAATACTGTAGAGAGAAAATAAGGAGAAGCTCCAGGAGCTATTAAGACTGACTAGCATTACCTATCCGGCCAGCTAGCGAGCCAACAGTTAGCTTACTACTGAAGATTTTGTACATACAGGGATACAGGGATGCAAACAGAAAATGGTGAAAAAAGAGAGAAGGTTAGAAACCCCCTAGGGGGTGCTAGGGGCATGCTCCCCTAGGAAGAATTGTTTTGAAATATCAGCTTTAAAGGGTGCATTTATATTCAATTTTAGCATCAGACCTACAGATACTAAGGAAGCAGTGCTGACAAGAAAAACTTCTATTCTAAGACATCTAAGGGGCCTACTCAATAAGAGACTTAAGTTGTAAATTGTGTCCTCAAATGTACAATGTCCTCTCCTCAATACTGAAAAAAACATCCCCAGTCTGCCTAATGAGGTCATACTGGCCAATATTTCCTCTGGATTCAATTAGCAAACAGGCCTATAGGCCTGCCTCCAATATTGGCAGGGGAAAATTGAAGTGCCACAAGGGGGCGACATTTACCTTGACATTTATCATGATACAGGAAACGTTGCAGGATCATTCATTGCACTTTTCAAAAGATAAAATGTACTGGTAGGCCTAATTGGTGGATCTTTCTTTTAGGCTACTTTGAACAGCATGGTAATGTATTTAACAAGAAAAACTTATATGTGTTAAACAAGAGCCAGCCAACAAAAAAAGTGAATGTTTTTACCTCAGATGATCTCGACACTCGTACTCCACGCTCAGAATCAGTCATTTCAGTCATCAGTCATCAAACTGTTTCAGCTGCGTCTTCGCGCGGCTCTATTGAAGACGTGGAATGGCCAATCATAGCGCTTAAATGATACACATGCAGCACACGATGTGCCCTCGCAACAGTTGCTGCTGACAGTTGTTTTTTTTCAGTTGTAGATTTGTTTTGTTCAGCGCAGTTCACTCATACGAGTGTGGTTCATTCTCACTGCCACGATGCGGAAATGCGGGACGGATTTACGGAATATTCGCGCAGAGCTTTTCCGCGCTCAAACCATACACACAGGCGCGGTACGGACGCAGTGTGGAATTTCGCATTGTTGTGTTCCAAGTCCATGCTGCGTGAACGGGTGTGGGTGAACATGGACGAGAGTAGCAGCAGCAGCAGCAGCGAGCTAGCAAGCAAGCCTCAACATCAACTTTCTTTAGCACTTACCACTCTCACCGCAGCCACCAAGCTGGACAATGGACGGTGTCATCCCTATGTTTCCCGGGTTCTATGTTTCCCGCTTACCACCCAAAAAGGGTTCTATGTTTCCCACTTGGTTGAGTGGGGAACATAGAACCCGGGAAACATAGAATCCTGAAAACATAGATACGCTCCCCAATGGACTACCAGACGTTGTCCTTTAATTCATTGTTCATAAAATCATCCTGTCTGCTTCGCTCACCGCCAGGTGCGGGCGGAAAACCCGAGTGGTGCGCGACGCCAAGGGTAGTGGTGCTGCTTTGTCAGGCGTTGCCGCCCTCTCCATAGACAAACAATGGGACAGCCAGCGCAAAGTGGTTTTACAGCTGATCATGTGTAGAAGCATTTAGGCCATTGCTATGGCGCCCCTAGCAACGGAGCAGCAGGGCAGCGGTGATACCTCAAGAAATAAACACCGCAGAATTTTGTTGATTGACCAATCAGAATCAAGTATTTTAAGAGTGCCGTGTTCTAAATGGGAATAAATAGGTATTGAAGGGATAAAGTAAGATAAAGAGGGAATGTAAGAATAAGAATAAGAATAACTTTATTCACCCCCAAGGGGAAATTCAATTATCTCTCAGCTCATCTATTATATGTCAAATAATTATAAAGCCTGATGGCTGTTGGTATATAGGATCTTCTGTATCTCTCTGTCCACCAGAGTTTTTTTGGTCCATCAAGGCGTTGTGGAGTGGATGATCTGGGTTGTTCATGATGGCCTCGAACATCTTCAGTGTGCATCTCTCCACCATCTCCTCCAGTGTGTCCAACCTGACTCCAATCACAGAGCCAGCTCTTTTCACTAGTTTGTCCAGCCACCTTGCATCTTTATGTCTGATGCTTCCTTCCCAGCAGACTGCAGCATAAAACAACACACTTGCCACCACAGACTGATAAAACATCTGCAGCATTTTACTACAGAAGTATCTAGCGTACACTAGTCGTGTGTTTTTTCCCTCTCTCTCTCTGTGTGCTTGTGTACGGAATACAATCGCTGCCTCTGATTGGCTTACGCTGATACTTTATCCTTGACTTAACCAATAGTCATAGTCACTTTATAAAAAGGGCGGTAACGTTACTTGGCACGTAGAGGGGAAATTAACACAAGACCACAACAAGACAAGAGACATGGCTGCAGAGAACGTAGAAGGTGATAGGCCTGAGAAAACGCCTGAAGGCCCGAACATACTTGGGTGGAACGTAGGCAGAACGGACTCTGCGGAGGTCTGTGTGGACTCAAAGCGGACATCCACAAGCCCTGTGCACGAAAGCTCAGATTTTACAACCGCGTGGACTCCGCTCCGCGCACCAGTGACTGCTCGGCATGTATTTTTCACATCGCGGGGATTTTTCATGGACATTTTTACAGGAAACTACAATGCGGAAGTGCGCTCGACTATGAAAGCCCGAATGACTGCAGACATTCCTCGCGGAGTCCACTCCGCTAATAGTACGCCCAAGTATGTTCAGGCCTTCGAATGACAGACACATATCACATGTGTGGAGATACTTCACTTTGCTCTGCCGTGTCAATGTGATGACGTCATCAAATGACTTGTCGACTCAACTTAGACTTTATTGACAGATAAGTCGACCTGAAAAAATCAAAGTTGTTAATGCTCTAGTGTACACGTAGATACTTATAGCTTGGCGCCGATGTCCACCCCACAGGTATTCACTGGCTGAAGAGGGGGCTTGGACCTGCGAAAAACTATGATCTTTTCCTTGGTCTTTGACCAATCTGACTCCAGTCACTGAAGGCTTTTATCTGGTCCCTATATTCAGACTCCTGCCCATTCCTGATACACGCCACAATAGCAGTGTCATCCGAGTATTTATGGATGTGGCAGGACTCAGAGTTGTATTTGAAGTCCGCCGTGTACAGCGTGAACAGGAATGGAGCCAGGACAGTCCCTTGTGGAGCCCCCGTGCTGCTCATTAATGTCCCAGAAACACAGTTCCCCAACCTGACATACTGTGGCCTTCCTATCAGGTAATCTGTGATTCAGGATATAAAGGAAGGGTCCACTGCCATCTCTGTGAGCTTGTCTTTGAGTATGTTGGATTGGATGGTGTTGAATGCGCTTGAAAAATCAAAGAACATGATTCTCACTCAAGCACCAGGTTCCTCCAGATGACATAGGGCACGGTGAAGCATGTAGAGGACAGCATCGTTCACTCCAATGTGTTGTTTGTATGCAGACTGCAGGGGGTCGAGTTTGTCTTTGACCTCAAGTCTCAGTAGGCGTAGAATCAACCACTCCAAGGTCTTCATGAAGTGCCAAGTGCGGCTACTGGTCTGAAGTCATTAAGTTCAGCTGGACATTTAATTTTTGGTACCGGCACAACACAGGAAGTCTTCCACAGTGCCGGCACCCACCCCAACTGTAGACTGAGGTTGAAAATCTTGTGAGAGGTTGACACAGTTGGGCAGCACAGTCTTTGAGGAGCCTTGGACACACACCATGTGGGCCAGCAGCCTTCCCAGCGCAAAGTCTTCCCAGCTCCAACCTCACCCCCATCTCTGTGACAGACAAGGGTGGAGGCACAGGTGTAAGGGGGTGGCTGCCACATTGGAGTTGTACACAAGTTGTGGAGGTCGAGGTGATGGAGGAGGAGGTGGAGGTGGAGGTGATGGAGGAGTAGGAGGAGCAGCATTGGAAGTGGGAGTGGCTGCTGTATTCAATCTATTGAAGAACTGATTGAGTTCATCAGCTCTTTCTGCATCACCTACCACTGGCTGTCTTTTCTTGTTGTTGTAACCAGAGATGGTGTTGACTCCTCTCCACATTTCACGGCTGTTGCTGTGTTGTAGATTCCTCTCCAGTTTCTTTTTGTATTCCACCTTTGCCATCTTAAGTCTCTTCTTCAACTCATGTTGCACTTGTTTAGCCGTGCTTTGTCACCATCTCTAAAAGCTGCCTTCTTCTCATTGAGGATTGCCTTTATGTCACTGGTAATCCAAGGTTTGTTATTGTGGCAACAGTGTACAGTCTTTGTAGGTATGACTGTGTCTCTACAGAAGTTGATGTAATCAGTAAAACAGTCAACCTGTCTATCAGTGTCCATGATGTTCTCCTCTGTTTCTAGCAGCACATCCCAGTCTGTGCAGTCAAAGCAGTCTCTTAGAGCCTCAGTAGCCTCTGGTATCCATTTCCTGTGAGTTTAGTTGCAGGCTGCCTCCACACACAGGGTTTGTAACATGTCTGCAGAAGAACCAAGTTGTGATCTGACCTGCCCAGTGGTGGTAAGGCAGTGGCTCTGTAAGCATCTTGACACTGGCATACAGCAGATCAATGGTTTTATTTTCTCTGGTTGGACAGTTAACAAACTGTGTAAATCCAGTCAGGTGAGAGGGGAGGGAAACATGGTTGAAGTCTCCTGATATTATCAATAGTGCCTCAGGATATTTAGTCTTTTAGCAACAAGTTCATGGAGAACTTCACATGGAACGTCAGCAGTTGCCTTGGGTGGGATGTACACAAGGATTATGATACGACTGAATTCTCTTGGTACATAATATGGCCTCATACCAACTGCCAAAAGTTCAATATCTGGACAACACATCTTCTCCTTGACAGTAATATGTGCAGGACTACACCATCTCTGGTTCACAAATAAAGCCAGGCCCCTTCCTTTTTTCTTGCCACTAGCTTTAGAGTTTCTGTCCGATCGTATGAGAGTGAAGCCAGATAGATCCACGTTGGAGTCTGAGATGTTTTGATTCAACCACGTTTCTGTAAAACACATGAGACTGCACTCACGGTATACTTTCTGAGTCTTCACCAATATCTCCAGTTCATCACTCTTGTTGGGCAGAGTGTTGACATTTCCCATGATGACTGATGGTAGAAAGGGCTTATATCTCCATTTCCAAGCCTTCACCTTTGCACCAGCACGGCAACCACGAAAACACCTCTTCATCTTGGAATAGGATGGTGTCCTCCAGACTTGCTCCGTTTCAACGAAAAAAGCTCCTCTCTTGAATAAACTCTTCTCCTCACATAAGTATCCATTAGTAGTTGAGAAAATATAATAAAAATTCAGTAAAACTAAGTAAAATTGCAGAGCTACCAGCCTTTGGTGCTACTAGTTGAAGCGCATGTTCTAGAATGCAACAGGAAGTAAACACTAGATAAATAAAACTTTTGGCAAAGGCCATTTCACATAAACAATCGTATTTAATGGGGTTTGCCATATTAATGCTGGCTGATGTGAAATAAAAAGACATAACAAAAAAAAAATGTTGTCACCTAAAGAACTAAAGGTTTATTTCACATTTAGAGATTAAATAACAGGCTACGGTTTGTAAATAGCTATATTCATTAATGCAATATTACTGAACAACAGTTCCTTATAGTAACTGTCCTTAAAGTCCTGATCTTTTTAACCTTGTGCGCACAAGCTCTGTAGTTCCAGTCTTAAGTCTGATAGTTATTGATGGGGCGTGTGATTGGCTGACTGATCAGAGTGATGGGCGACTTCCATCTAGCAACATGTTTAGTAAAGTCGTGGTCGAAGTAGACACCGAGTTTTACGGCCTTACACGCAGCCCCCCAATGTCAACGGTGAGATAATTTATAATAATGAGTAATAATTGAAGAGGCACTTTGTTTAAGCAGAATTTCAACTTCTACACGTGTTAACACTCAGTGTTTGCGCTATGACCTCTGCTAATTAAAGCAATAATGGCGGCCCTTAAAATCGCGATGTAATTAAAATAAGAGCTCATTGGTGTGTTGGTTGTATGCCGAATTTTCTAGTCTTAAGTCTGAATTTTAAAAAATCCTGATTCATGTTTGTCAATTTGGAATTATTTATGAAAAAACAAAACAAACACAAACTGTGAGATTTTCTGAATGGGATACGGTTTAGCAATTTACACGCACACAATATAACGGCATATTTCGTGGATTAATTATTGCTAAAACAATACAACAATTGATATCAAGGACAGACAGTCAGGTCGGACAGACCTCTCTATGAGGAAGCCAGAGCACAAGCTGGTCACACACTGACACCTGCTGGTGAGTTTGTCAAACTGCATTGAATTTCCTCGACTTTATCTGCTGTGTATTTTACAAGTTTTAGGGAATTTAATGGGTTCTTCTTTGGCCTATGCTACACCCTTCCACCAAATTTCGTAAAATCGGGCCAGTAGTTTTTCCGTGATTGTCCAGACGAACAAACAAACAAACAAACCGAACTTAAAACACAACTTAGTGGTGGAGGTAATACCTGTTTTTAAAAGTTACAATCAAATTAAAGCAAGAGCTCACTGGTGTGTTGGTTGTATGCCGAATTTTCTAGTCTAAAGTCTCGATTAAAAAAAATCTTGATCTATGCTTGTAGGGCTGAAAACTCTTTATGTAAAAGCAAAACAAATACAAACTGAGATTTTATTAATGGACTCCGCTGCGGCGATTTGCGCTCATTTAATATAACGGCATGTTTCTGGATTTGTTATCGGTAAACATGACAACAATGCAAATCAGGGACCCATTCATATAAATAAGTTGCTGTGACTCGTGTTATATTTTGTGTTTTCTTCCAAACTTCATTGGAATCTTTGAATGATAGCTCGCCACCGACCTACGCTGTGTATTTAGATAAGTTGTTGTGACTCATATTTGATATAATTGTGTGCGTTTTCCTGCAGGTCCTGCCGGCTGACCTCAGCACAGCAGCGCCCCCCACTCCACAGACTGGTCTAAGGCTGACACCTGGTGGTGAGTTTGTGAAACTGCATTGGAATTTCTTGAATGAAAACAGGAAGTAGGAAAGAACCACACAGTTGTGAAAATAAAGAACACAGTTTAATCACTTAAAAACAGTCTTGGCTGTTTTACTAAAATACCTTGACTGTGAAATGTGGAGCTTTCAGGAACACTGGTAGACTGACTGTAAATGATCGTGAATGAATGTTGTTGAATGCAACAGAACAACATGATGCAGACATGAAGCTTCAGCTGTAAACACCGTGGTGTTTCCTCTCCTTCTGCTTGGAGTTGACTTCTTCATGAACACACACATACAGCTCTTGTTTGTAGGCTTGTGTCTGATGGTCTCTATCCTTCTGTCTCTGTCCTTCTGCTCAGGCTTCAATACCAGCAGCTGAGGAGCGGCTTCAGGAGTCCATGCTGTAGCTCCAGCTAACTGTCTGCGCTCAGCCGAGGAGGTTGTTGCTGCCGTGAGTGTTAGAACAGATCGCGTGTTTCAGCCTGTGTGTCTCTCTGTGTGCCTCCCCTCCTCCCCCGTCCCTCTCTCTGTCTCTCTGTGTGTGCTCAGGGGAGGGTTAGCAGATACTGGAGCTCAGTGGGGGTTTCTGGGGGAGGTCAAAGTGCCTCTGGGAGGAATGCAGGAAGAGGGAGGAGCGGTGAGTAGGCCTTTTGTTCTCTCGCTTGCAGCACACCAATCCTGGCTGTGTGACGTAAAGGCTCATTGAGCATATTTCCCATCAGCCCTTTGAGTTCTTCAACAGGGCTAACAGGACCTACGGTTTGGTCTGACCGGGTCAGACTGGGTCACTACACCCAGAGAGCTCTCAGCACACACTCCACACCTCTCTACACTCTTATTATTAATGTTTGAAAGCTATCTCAATACAATTTTCACTGCTTTCAGCAGCTTCTTGTTCTTACACCATGACAGGGACCTCTCCGGGGTCACAGCCCCTTAAATACCCCCCAGAATCAGGGTTCTGTTGTGTTACTTCGGTAGCACATATACTAAAATTGGAACGATACAGAGAAGATTAGCATGGCCCCTGCGCAAGGATGACACGCAAATTCGTGAAGCGTTCCTCATTATACCCCTCTTTTCTCCTGGTTTCTAATGATTTATTAATGATTTTATATGATTTTTTATAATATCTGACTGTATTTGGATGAAACAGCGCCGCCGCGGCGGCCTGAGTCACTGCAGCTGCAGAGCGCAGAGCTGCAGAGCAACAGAGCGGAGCAGCTCTCTCTGCAAGACTTTGCCCAAAAAACTCTTTAAACTCTCTTTATCTGAGCAAAACTACAGTTAAACCTGCTCAAATATGATCTTTCATCACTTTACTGTCGGCAGCTGTGGATCTAAAACCTTTCTGTTGTTTTTGTGCGGGAGAAAATACCCGACGGGACCCGGACGCTGTGTTTTCAGAGGTAAACTTTACATTTCTGCTCGCAAACTTCATTCAGTCGTTATTTTCACCACTTATCTTGTATTTTGTCTAAAAACACCGTGTTCATGTTCAGATTATTGTAGAGAAACGGTGTCTTTGAATCTCGCCAGATGTGAAAGTCAGGACTCGGTTTTCAGAGGCAGACATTTAGGCTATAACGTTAAATTCATCCAAACTTGTCTTTTCCGGTGCTTATTCACTAAACCTGCGTCCAGATAAATGTCTGTGCTCATCATTTGTTTTTCTATCTGTGAAATAAAAGTGTCCATGAATAAAGTCCGGATTACAGTCAGCTGTAACACTGCTGTTTCAGCTCCCAGTCTTTTCTTTCGTTTCCAACTTCATTCAAACTCAATATTGTCACCATTTCTGACCTTAGGACTCTATGTTGTCTAGAAAACCCCATGTACGTCGTAAGATTCATCTAGAGAAATTGTGGCCTCAAAATATAATCGCTAAATGTAAAACTGAGGATTCTGTTTTCAGAGGTAAACTTTACAACTTTACTGTCAACTCATTGCAAATGTCTAAAAACATCGTGGACATGTTTAGATCCCTGCGCAGAAGCTGTGTCCTAAATATAAATATAAATATAAATATTAAAATTCTATTTTCAGAGGTAAACTTTACATCTCTGCTATCAAACTTTCTTGTAGGGAAGCTGTATTCTCAAAATCTATCACGAAATGTCAAAGTCAGTGGGCCTACTCGTTTTTCAGACGAAAACATTCGCGTTTAAATTCATCCAAACCTCTTCTCTGAAGCTTATTCACTAACATCATGCCCACGTAACAGTCTGTAGCCTACGTATTGTTTGTCAGGTGGAGAGTCTCTGTCCATGAAATGAAACATTAACCGTAGATAAAGTCAGGATGACAGTCAGTTGTAACGCTGCTGTTTCAGTCTTTTCAGGTCTCAAACAAACTTCTTGTCATCGTTTCATTGCTAAAATCTGTTCTAGAACAGGTTTTGTGTCATACAGCAAAACCTGCTGTTTAAAATCCGCTGTGGTAAAGTTGTGAAGAGGAGCAGAACACACTGTGAAAGAAACTGGCTGTTTTCTCCACCAAACCTCGTTCTGAAAAAGTTGTTTTTTAACATGTCTGTCTGATTGAATCCTGACCGATAGAAAATCGACAGTTTTCCTGTTTGAGTTCTATGTTAGTGACAGTTTGTGGGCCTGAAACAAAACAGTTACACAAAGTATGAATATTATTTCGTTATCCTATGATTGTGTGTTTGCTGAAATTGAAGTAGGGTTGCACAATATTATTGGCACGTCATCAGTATCAATATTGACTATAAAGCTATCAGAATTGGCCAACATGGTTTTTCTTATTTTGCACAATGAATGAATAGTACATACACTGAAAAGCATTCTATTTCATGTCTCCATCTGCTGCTGGGCCATCATGATAAGAGTATGCATGTGATGTTAATTCCACTACAGAAGAGACTTGATCACTTAAAATCAGGTAGGGACAAAAAATGGATGTAGTAGATATCGGTATTGGTTATCGGTCATTGGTCAAATAAGTTATGTATCGGCACATCGGATATCAGCAAAAAATCCAATATTGTGCATCCCTAAATTGAGGAGCAGCTCGTAGATGTTCAGGATGACGTTTTGTGCAGTGAAACAGCAGTATTCGTATAACTGAACAGTTTCTGAGTGGAGTTCTGTTACACACAGTCTTAGATGATTTTTAAGGTAATGCATTAAGACAATAGACTTCTGGTGGCATCCATCAAAGTAAAAGCCTAGCTCCGACATGCAAAGGATTTTAGTGAAACATTAAGTGAGAAGAGTCACCTTAAAAAAAAACAAGGTGAGGTGATGTAACAATGGTGACTACAGTCATGTCATTGTGCCTCTTAGTTGTGGTTCACATGGGAGATGTTTCTACATATAAAGGGCAATTCAGGGAACATCAGTCATCTTGTGTTAATTCATTTAAACAGTGGCCTTTATGACGTCCCTTTGGCTTTGAGATGTCTTTTCTTAAGTTAGAAAAGATGAGATTTTTAGTTAAAGGCAGCTCTGCAAAATGTTTTTTCATGAATGGAATTTTTTTATAAATGATTTTAATTCTTTCCAAACTTTGCCACCTGACTAATCCCCCCTTCCTGTCTTTTTTAAATTTCAATTTTTAAATCATTTTTCAAAAATTATGTATTCCAGTTTTTCTTTATTCAGTTCACACTCTTTCATCTTCCCATTCATTGTTATTAGTATGTCTTTAAATCAACTTTATTTATATGGCACTTTTCATACAACAGTAACACAAAGTGCCTCACAGAGGTTAAAAACAACAAAGATCCAAACAGAAAACAAAAAGAAAAGAGAAAACCCTCCCACCCAACAAAAAGCTATTTAGCTCATAAAACTGAGTTAGTAGCTAGGTAAGAATGATCTAAAACAGAGACATAAAATGCATCAAAACTAAAACCTATAGGCTAACTAAAATAACAAAAGATAAAGGTTAAATGAGATAAGAACGTAAAAAGAGGAAGGGTAAGAATATAAAAAATAAATAAAAAATCGATAATAGATGGATAAATCGGTTATAAGAGGAATTTAAAATAGATAAATAAAGAGATCAGTTAAAAGCTTGATTAAAAAGATGAGTCTTGAGCCTCTTTTTAAAAACATCAACAGTCTCTGCAGCTCTGAGGTTCTCCGGCAGGCTGTTCCACAATCGGGGGCCATAATAATTAAATGCCGCCTTCCTGTGTGTTTTAGTCCTAACTTGTGGTATGGTTAAAAGGCTGGTGCCGGAGGACCTCAGGGTCCGCGAGGGTTGATATGGTAAAAGCAGGTCAGATAAATAAGAAGGCCCAAGACTGTTAAGACATTTAAAAACTAATAAAAGAACCTTAAAATCGATCCTGAAGCGCACAGGGAGCCAATGCAGCAATTTTAAAACTGGTGTAATGTGCTCCCGCCCTCTGGTCCTCGTCAGCACTCGTGCAGCTGAATTCTGTAATAATTGTAGATTTGAGATACTCTTTTTGGGAAGACCAGAGAGCAGGGCATTACAATAATCTAACCTACAGGAGATAAAAGCATGCATCAGCACCTCCGTGCTGGCCTGAGAGAGAAACGGGCGGACTCTGGCTATATTCTTAAGGTGGTAGAAACCTGCCTTTGTTATGTTTTTAATATGTGGAATAAAACAGAGCTCAGAGTCAAAAATCACACCCAGATTTTTTACAGATTGTGTTGGTTTAAAATCCTGTAGTTTTGGTAAAAGTTTCTCTGTCTGGCCTTCAGGACCAATGACTAAAACCTCTGTTTTGTCCTGGTTGAGCTGTAGGAAATTCGCTGCCATCCATGACTTTATATCTAAAATGCAGTTAAAAAGGGCATCAATTGGCCCTGTGTCATCAGGAGACACGGCGATGTACAGTTGCGTATCATCAGCATAACTATGAAAGCTGATGCTGTGCCTCCTGATGACGTCCCCCAGAGGAATTCTGTAATTTTCATGATAATGTTGATAATAATAATAATAATAATAATAATAGACCCTATTTGTATGATATCTGTTCAGAAACATTCTGGACCTCAGATTCAAAAGGACTGCTGTGACACATACAGTATTTTAATCACTGTATATTACAGCAACCCTTTCCCTGGACTGAAGAATCAGTGTTTTTACTAAAGTACTTGACTTTGAACTTAAGATGCATGACATGATTTTTTTTTTCATCACTGCAGTAATATGCAGTTCAGATAATCACTGTCAGATGTATTTTTGCATTAGTGTGTGAGGAAAATAACTGAAACAATTAACACACTGTAACAGCCTGTAACCTTCAAGTCAATTTCTTACTCCTACATGGCTGTTGAGTGAGCAGAGAATATGAAACACTCCAACAATGTTAGATGACACATGGCACTAATGTTAGCAGCAGAGTTTAAGTGACTACTATGCACAGAGTCCATGCAAAGTAGCTGTATTCCTGTGATAAGTCATTTCCAATTTGTGGGCGATATTTTTTAGCTGCAGTTTGTTCTCTGGAGGAAACCATGCTTTGACTGGACACAGATTACTTTATTGCTGATGCATGTTTTGTAAATCGCCGTATTTCCGTAAGCGATTACATCGATGAATTGCCCCAGGCCCTAGGTAATTTCCATACAGAGACAATGTCTTGATGTTCTTGGTGACGGGTGGGTGGGGTACTGCTTTGAGGCTTCTTGGGACATTGATTTCACAACAAAAATGGAAGACTCTTACAATTTTAATCTTAAGTGTTTTTGGAATTCCAAATAAAAACATCAATAAAAACAAAAATCAGTGGCCATTATCTGTTTTATCAACAGAAGTCTTCATATCTTGGGGCGCCCCATGTACAAGGCTGTTGCCGCAGCGGCCCGGGCTCAACTCCAGCCTGTGGCCCTTTGCTGCATGTCACTCCCTCTCTCTCTCCCCCCTCTTCACACTTGTCTGTCCTATACATTAAAGGCTAAAAAGCCCCCCCAAAAATATCTTTAAAAACAAAAAAGAAGTCTTCGTATGTTGACACGTGGGGGATGTAGTTTGACACAAACAACATGACAGGAAACACTGAAGTTTAAAAGTGGGACTAAGAAAGTTTTCTGTCCAAAACAAATCATCACTTCTGGACTCAGTGAGGACTTTTTGTTTTCTTCCTCAGGGACTCTGTAATGTGTATTGACTCTAGAAACTGTGTTCCTATAATTTGTTGACTCTCTGTAAGCTTTGGTTTTACTAGTTTGATGACAGTTTGTGTGAATTCTTGTTTTATTCTAGATATGCATCTGACTACTTCATCCTGTTCTTCCTCACCTTCCTCCCAGACTCCAGCCAGTCAGCTCCACTGTCCACCGAGGCGCCACCATGTTCTGTCATGTCTACACTCCAGTTCAGCCTCAACACAGAGGACAAGTAGCAGCTCAGATCTGAGATGTTCAGGTATCAAGTACTCTGGCAGCACAGTTATTACTGACACCACTAACTCCAACAACCACATCAGGAGGGAAATCCGGTTTTGTAGGCTGGTGTGACAAAAATTATCTGGATCTAAATCCAGCACATCCAGAGAAATGTTGTTGGACTTCAGGAGAGAGCAGCCACCTGCCTGCCCTGACTCTGCAGGTGACGGGTCAGACCACAGAGTGTGCTGAGGAGTTTTTACACTACGTTTCTTTCGGATAATGCCGAGTTTAGACAACACCAAACACACCTGACTACTCCTACCACAACCTCCTCATAAGATTAAGTTCTTCATGAAAAAAATTCAAAAAGTCAAATTTAAATGTGAGGAAATATGAATAAAAGAATTATTTGTTTTGGTGGAGCTTCTACAGCAGAGTAAACTCAGAAAGTTTAATACATTTATTAAGTTTAATACATGTATGACATGTTTAAGACCTGCAAAACCATAAGTACAACTGTAATGTTTATTATTATCATCATCATAGCTTTTGCCTGTAGTATAATAACATCTGATATTCCTACATTATTACATATCGGTGTTTTACAAAATGGATGTTGATAAACTGTAACTCACTATCACTTTTTCAGTGAAGTATCAGACCCACAGGAGACTTAAGCACACAGTTTGTTGACAACCTGCATTGATAATGTACATTACATCAGCAAGTATTACTGAATATATATCCAGTCATAGTATGGTGCTATAAGTTTAGTTGCTGTGTCTGTATATATTCAGTGTGGTGCTATATGAGTTTAGTTACTATCTATGTATATATACAGTATGGTGCTATATGAGTTTAGTTACTATCTATGTATATATTCAGTGTGGTGCTATATGAGTTTAGTTACTATCTATGTATATATACAGTATGGTGCTATATGAGTTTAGTTACTATCTATGTATATATTCAGTGTGGTGCTATATGAGTTTAGTTACTATCTATGTATATATACAGTATGGTGCTATATGAGTTTAGTTACTGTCTATGTATTCAGTATGGTGCTATATGAGTTTAGTTACTGTTTCTGTATATATATATTCAGTATGGAGCTATATGAGTTTAGTTACTGTTTCTGTATATTTTCAGTGTGGTGCTATATGAGTTTAGTTACTGTCTATGTATATATATATTCAGTATGGAGCTATATGAGTTTAGTTACTGTTTCTGTATATATTCAGTATGGAGCTATATGAGTTTAGTTACTATCTATGTATATATTCAGTATGGTGCTATATGAGTTTAGTTACTGTTTCTGTATATATTCAGTGTGGTGCTATATGAGTTTAGTTACTGTTTCTGTATATATATATATTCAGTATGGAGCTATATGAGTTTAGTTACTGTTTCTGTATATATTCAGTATGGTGCTATATGAGTTTAGTTACTGTCTATGTATATATTCAGTATGGTGCTATATGAGTTTAGTTACTATCTATGTATATATTCAGTATGGTGCTATATGAGTTTAGTTACTATCTATGTATATATTCAGTGTGGTGCTATATGAGTTTAGTTACTGTCTATGTATATATTCAGTATGGTGCTATATGAGTTTAGTTACTATCTATGTATATATTCAGTATGGTGCTATATGAGTTTAGTTACTATCTATGTATATATTCAATATGGTGCTATATGAGTTTAGTTACTGTTTCTGTATATATATATTCAGTATGGAGCTATATGAGTTTAGTTATTGTTTCTGTATATATTCAGTGTGGTGCTATATGAGTTTAGTTACTGTTTCTGTATATATTCAGTATGGAGCTATATGAGTTTAGTTACTGTTTCTGTACATATTCAGTATGGTGCTATGTGAGTTTAGTTACTGTCTATGTATATATTCAGTATGGTTCTATATGAGTTTAGTTACTATCTATGTATATATTCAGTATGGTGCTATATGAGTTTAGTTACTGTTTCTGTATATATTCAGTGTGGTGCTATATGAGTTTAATTACTGTTTCTGTATATATATATATTCAGTATGGAGCTATATGAGTTTAGTTACTGTTTCTGTATATATTCAGTGTGGTGCTATATGAGTTTAGTTACTGTCTATGTATATATTCAGTATGGTGCTATATGAGTTTAGTTACTATCTATGTATATATTCAGTATGGTGCTATATGAGTTTAGTTACTATCTATGTATATATTCAGTATGGTGCTATATGAGTTTAGTTACTGTTTCTGTATATATATATTCAGTATGGAGCTATATGAGTTTAGTTATTGTTTCTGTATATATTCAGTGTGGTGCTATATGAGTTTAGTTACTGTTTCTGTATATATATATTCAGTGTGGTGCTATATGAGTTTAGTTACTGTCTCTGTATATATATATTCAGTATGGAGCTATATGAGTTTAGTTATTGTTTCTGTATATATTCAGTATGGTGCTATATGAGTTTAGTTACTGTTTATGTATATATTCAGTATGGTGCTATATGAGTTTAGTTACTGTTTCTGTATATATATATTCAGTATGGAGCTATATGAGTTTAGTTACTGTTTCTGTATATATTCAATGTGGTGCTATATGAGTTTAGTTACTGTCTATGTATATATTCAGTATGGTGCTATATGAGTTTAGTTACTATCTATGTATATATGCAGTATGGTGCTATATGAGTTTAGTTACTGTTTCTGTATATATTCAGTGTGGTGCTATATGAGTTTAGTTGCTATCTATGTATATATACAGTATGGTGCTATATGAGTTTAGTTACTGTCTATGTATATATTCAGTATGGTGCTATATGAGTTTAGTTACTGTTTCTGTATATGTTCAGTGTGGTGCTATATGAGTTTAGTTACTGTTTCTGTATATATTCAGTATGGTGCTATGTGAGTTTAGTTACTGTATCTGTATATATTCAGTATGGTGCTATGTGAGTTTAATTACTGTCTCTGTATATATTCAGTATGGTGCTATGTGAGTTTAGTTACTGTTTCTGTATATATTCAGTGTGGTGCTATATGAGTTTAGTTACTGTTTCTGTATATGTTCAGTGTGGTGCTATATGAGTTTAGTTACTGTTTCTGTATATGTTCAGTGTGGTGCTATATGAGTTTAGTTACTGTTTCTGTATATATTCAGTATGGTGCTATGTGAGTTTAGTTACTGTATCTGTATATATTCAGTATGGTGCTATGTGAGTTTAGTTACTGTTTCTGTATATATTCAGTATGGAGCTATATGAGTTTATTTACTGTTTCTGTATATATTCAGTATGGTGCTATATGAGTTTAGTTACTGTCTCTGTATATATTCAGTATGGTGCTGTGTGAGTTAAGTTACTGTCTCTGTACATATTCAGTATGGTGCTGTGTGAGTTAAGTTACTGTCTCTGTACATATTCAGTATGGTGCTATATGAGTTAAGTTACTGTCTCTGTACATATTCAGTATGGAGCTATATGAGTTGAGTTACTGTCTCTGTACATATTCAGTATGGTGCTATATGAGTTGAGTTACTGTTTCTGTACATATTCAGTATGGTGCTATGTGAGTTGAGTTACTGTCTCTGTACATATTCAGTATGGAGCTATATGAGTTGAGTTACTGTCTCTGTACATATTCAGTATGGTGCTATATGAGTTGAGTTACTGTTTTTAGTTTTCTTGACATCACCATTAACAACAGAACAACACTGATATATTCTGACGTAGTGTCAACAACTACAGCAAAAGTTCAAACAGGAAATTTCAAAGTGACTTTTATTTTTAAAGACTATATTAGAAGTGGTTTAACGAGATGTGTGTTGACTTGATGATGTTAAAATTCTCAGGGACAGAAGAACAGGCCAAGAGGAGGACTGATTTATTCATTGTTTTATATTATACAGTATTTATTATGTATTGTACTATATTTGATATTCTGTGATATAGTGCTGTATTATACTATAAATTATATTTCTATGTTTCATCTTACATTTCATGTTACACCCATCATACACTATTGTTTTTACGGCGCTTGTTTTTCTCAATAAAATGAAAAGTCTTTGAACTTTTTAATGTCTGATTACCTGTCATTACAAAACCTCTGACGTGTCGACATGACATTTAACTATAACACTAATCAATAAAACACTACGTGATGACTCGTGCTGCTGCTGACACCGTAAAGGTTTATTTAATCTATCAGCTGATGTTGACCCCCTCTGAATATGCACCATTTAATCACCTAAAGCCTTGTTTCTAGCTGTCCCAGATGTGTGATTGGTGATTATGAGGCCTGAAAATGTTTAAAATGAGAGTAAAGAGCCTGTCAACACAACATGAGGTACATTATATTATTTATTTAAAGGGAAAAAATAGCACAAAACAAAAGAAGCCGCCCAAAAATGTTACAAAAATATATTTTGATAGTATTGATGTAAATATTTAAGAAGATAGAAAGATACATTGTAAAGAGTCATTTCTGGGTGGATAAATGTAAAACACTGATAAATATTTTGTACTCTGTAGGGACATATTGTTGACTTAAGGTATGTTAAAAAAAAAACTAAACAAACAAAAAAAAAAAAACAACAACAATGTGACCAGTGGAAACAGGGCCCTGGAACAATGAAATGATTCTAAATGGTAAATGAGGGACCTGCATTTGTATAGCGCCTTTCGTCATCCGACCACTCAAAGCGCTTTTTAAACCGCGAGTCACACTCACACACTGGTGGCCAAAGCTACCATACAAGGTGCCACCTGCTACTCGGTTTTTAACACACTCACACACCGATGGAAGCATCATCATGAGCAATTTAGGGTTCTGTAGCTTGCTCAAGGATACTGCTGCATTCAAACTAAGCGGGTGAGGGGAAAAAGAGCAACGCGCCCATTAACCAATAGTGGTGACACAGGCTAACTGGAACCACCAATGGGAGCGTTCTACATTATTCCCCCTAACTGGAACAGAGCAATCAGCAACAGAGTAGACCCATGGGAGGGACATCGTAAGTGGAACCAGACTAACTGAGATAAGTGGACCCCGAACATTAGCAACTCTGTGCAGAGAAGATCGGTCTCTGTTGTTCGGGGTCAACTTATCCCAGTTAGTTCCAGTTACCATGTCCCGCCCATTGGTCTATGTTGCTGACTGCTCAGTTAAGCCGGTGGAAGGTCCAGTTCGGCTGCTACCAGAGCAAGACCTTCCACTGGCTCCTGGAGAATGACGTGGGCTATGCTGTCAACGTGGTCGCCTCCCACCAGAAGGAGCAAGAGAGGACAGGTCTCAGTCCCCACTGATGGCCTTCAGTCTGATTCATACAATACAATTAAAAGTGTTTCCAGTAAATCACAAGGCAAATTACTTTATTTACTGCTTTGTCATTTAATTTGTTATACATAATACTCATTTATTAATTTCATGGGGATATTAAAAAATAATGAAGTAACAAAAAATGCTGGGCAATGGACTGCTTTCATGGCAGCCATTTTGACAAAACAAGATCTCGTAACGTTATTAATAACGGCCGCGTTCCATTTAGGTCACTTCCACGGCCCTTATATTGTGTGTGCTTTCCCTCTAGAGTTGCCACCCGTCCCGTTTTTCCCAGAATTGTTCTCTTTTTTCATCAGCTGTCCTGGGAAAAAAAAAACTCTCCCGGGACACAATTTGTCCCGTTTTTTTGGGGAAAATGCACCAGCAGCAGGCCATGGAGTCCATCCAGAATCAGTGCAACAGGTTCAACATCTGTGTCAGAGAGACAACAAAGAGGTAAGAGGAGCTGTGCGAAGTCCTAACAGTTCACTTAGTATATTTGCACATCCAATCATGTTTTAATTTGTATTTTTTCCATTTATATTTAACCCTATGGGCCCGAACGACGCATAGTTCGTCCAAATTCACACCTGTTCTTCTCTATGGTTTTTCTCCGCGATCGTGCGTCATAGCGAGAAGCCACGTATATCACGTGAAACAGCGGAATCGTAGCTTTCCGAATGTTTTCACAGCGAAAAAAATGATAAAGTTACACTAAAATTATGTATGAGAGCTTTCATACAGCTCTGCACACACATTACTCTTGGATGGATTACTCGTGAATGCAGGCTCGCACAGAAATGCCACACATATCACATGAAAGCGCAGGAGCAGAGCTTTCCAATGATACCACACCCATCATTGTGCTGTCATCCCATCACGCTATAAATACAGATCAATTGTCTACCAAATAAAATCCTGATGAATTTCTTTACAATCCATTATCCAGATCTTGTTATTAGTCACTTCATATAGTGAGGAATATCGTATCTTACCACGTCTTAGGCTTGCATGTGTTTCTCCCTGTCTATCCACATTTGTAGTCCGGCTTTCAAGATGCAAATATCTCCATATTGTCCAGTTGACACTCCATCAAACTTTGTATGACAAGACCAGTGCACTTACCTTTGTGCACCCAGACAACTGAGGCCTAATTATGCATGCTGACAGGGCAGTAGTCACCATATACATTGAGGGGGACACATGACATGACATGTAAAAATGTAAGAATTTAGTAACACAGATTTGTTTTTTTCATTGATATAAAAATTAATATAAAATACAGGCACATAGAAGGACATGAAATGATGGCAAATCTGGATAGCCCACATTGTCCTGAAAAAAAAACAAGATATAGCATGTGTATGTAGCCTTTATAATGACTGATATGAGCTTAAAAGTAAAGGCAGTAAAAAATACCCCAAAAAGGCCTAGGGCCCATAGGGTTAAAACCAAACTTAAATTTAAAAAAAACCTCACATTTTGATGTTTTTTATGATTTTCCTTTGATATATATGGTCTTGTCTCAGTCTCGACCTTCAAAAGTCTTGGTCTTGTCTTGGTCTCGACCTCTAAATGTCTTGGTCTTGTCTCGGTCTCGACCTCTAAATGTCTTGGTCTTGTCTCGGTCTCGGTATTCTCAGGTCTCGGTAATGTCTTGGTCTCGGTTGGTGCAGTCTTGACTACAACACTACTGATTTGTCACCCTGATGAAGGCTGTGTGCCGCAACGCGTAGGTGTATTTTATCTTTTACGATGTATTAGCCACTTCAAATAAAGGCTTTTTAATCTTTGGACCTCAAGAGTGCCTTGGTCACCTCCTTTTTTTGCCATACCTATGCTATGGTTTAGGAATGTAACCAAAGAATAAACAACAGCAGTAAGGCCTGTTCTCATAGCAGCACACCCACTACATTCAAATGCATGTGAAGTCATGCATTCATTAAAAGTAGCTGTGTTGTGTTTCCCTTCAGAGAAGGCAGAGAATACCATTGTTTTATCTCTTTCATTGTAACTGATACAACAACGCAAACCATCTGAATCTGACTTGTCCCCCTCAATGTATATGGTGACTACGGCCCTGTCAGCATGCATAATTAGGCCTCAGTTGTTTGGGTGCGCAAAGGTAAGTGCACTGGTCTTGTCATACAAAGTTTGATGGAGTGTCAACTGGACAATATGGAGATATTTGCATCTTGAAAGCCGGACTACAAATGTGGATAGACAGGGAGAAACACACACAAGCCTAAGACGTGGTAAGATAGGATATTCCTCACTATATGAAGTGACTGATAACAAGATCTGTATAATGGGTTGTAAAGAAATTCGTCAGGATTTTATTTGGTAGACAATTAATCTGGATTTATAGCGTGATGGGATGACAGCACAATGATGTGTGTGGTATCATTGGAAAGCTCTACTCCTGCGCTTTTATGTGATATGCGTGGCATTTCTGTGCGAGCCTGCATTCGCGAGTAATTCATCCAAGAGTAATATGTGTGCAGAGCTGTATGAAAGCTCATAATTTTAGTTTTACTTTATCATTTTTTTTCGCTGTGAAAACATTCGGAAAGCTAGTATAAATGGAAAAATACAAATTAAAACATGATTGGATGTGCAAATATACTAAGTGAACTGTTAGGACTTCCCACAGCTCCTCTTACCTCTTTGTTGTCTCTCTGACACAGATGTTGAACCTGTTGCACTGATTCTGGATGGACTCCATGGCCTGCTGCTGGTGCATTTTCCCCAAAAAACGGGACAAATTGTGTCCCGGGAGAGTTTTTTTTTTCCCAGGACAGCCGATGAAAAAAGAGAACAATTCTGGGAAAAACAGGACGGGTGGCAACTCTAGGTAAAGATGATGAAGATTTAGCTGCCTGGACTCTTCATGCAGGTTGATCCAAATAACTGAAACTCTTGTAATTGTGAAGCGTCTGCTGACTGCTAGAATAACTCAGAAGCATGTTTCGCTCCATTAACATTTGAACATGCATGTATAGTGGACCTAATGATAATGTAAATGGTGTCACTGGATCCTTGAAATGTCAGATTTTTGTTTGAAATGACCCCTTTTCTATATTTATTTGAAGCTGTGCCAGCAGCTCCAGCAATGGCAACGTTGGTTGGTCACTGCTTTGGTTCAGACTGAAATATTTATACAACATAACCTTTTGTACAGATATTCATGTTCCCCAGAGGATGACTCGTACTGACTTTGGTGATCCTCTGACTTTTCCTCTGTCAAAGAGATTCTCATTTTTGGTTTTTAATTAAATCAGCTACTGGATGGGTTGTGATAAAATGTAGTTCCCACAAAATACAGTTTATGTTCCCCACAGGATGAATTGTAAAAACTTTGGTAATCCTCTGACTTTGAATTTAGTGCCATCATCAGGTCAGTATTTTTAGTGTGTCTAGGACTTAAGCTCCATGGGTTTTAAAAATGTACTGCTGGTAAACCTGATTGTAGATCAAAGTAAAAGTGATGATATTCTTAAATCATGACTGTAATGTTAACTCCCAGCTACACGCAGCTCCTTTATTTCCATTCACTTTTATTGAATAATGACTCTGTTGAGTCTGTGGTGTGATGGAAGGCTATACACTATGATAATAGTCTTGGATGGAGGACAGAGGATTGACTAAATTATGCATTTGCTCTAAAGATAGCTTTCCTTGTTGCATATTTATGCTCCAGCAGCTCTTGGAATATGTGCAAGTGTGTGTTTTTAAATTCAGTTTGAGAACCTTTGTCAGAGTCACGTATTAAATCTGGATGCTTAGACCCTAAATATATCCCCTGCTGTGATCACAATTCAGTTTGTACACTGGGCAGGATGAATTATAGCTATTCATGTACTTAAGAATTGGCTTTTAGCTTCTCTGTCTGTCTTTAGGAAGGACAATTTACAGCTGTTTCTGAAAAGTGAAATACTTTTTTAGTTACAGCCTTTTTTAGTTACAAATTTTAGATTACATTTATTTTTTGTTTCCAGTTTCTAACCCCATTGTGCAAAGGGTGATAACTCGCCTTTACATCCAATATAAATAAAATAAAATATGGCTTCAGTACATGACAATACAAAGACAGTCTTGTCTTTGGACTGTCATGTGAAATTTCACCGGGGTGTATGAAGGTATTTGTGTGTGGCACTTAATGTGGGGTTTTTTTTCCTCCCAGTCTTTCTCTGCTATTACTGGCCAGTTTTTTACAGTCCTGTAATGTTATCCCGACCACTAGCAGTCGCCATGTTTCTCAACTCAGCTGCCTGTTTACCCTTAAAGACTGGCCTCTGGTGGTGCATACTGTGCACACCATACAATAATACACCCTCAATACAGCATCTCTGTGTGAGTTAATAGAAAGATGAGTGTCTGTATTTTGATTGTATCAAAAATTCTTAGTATCAGGATTTCTAAATACCCTGGTATACAGTAATATCGTGATACCACCCAAGCCTACAATCGATCCTATTGGAGTTTTGTGGGAATGTGAATGCGGATGTTGTTTTCCTGTGACAGAGCCAGAAAAAGGGAGAACCAGGACACCACCACAAAAATGATGGATGACATTAGTACAGCCCTACAGGTTGTTGTACATCAATGTACAAATATAACAACTCTTAAACTGGCACTTTCTTGAGAAACGTTCACTGTTCCTACTAACCGCCACCAAAGCTCCTGTGTCAACTGAAAATGATGGTGAAAGATAGACAAAGGAGAAATATATAATGATGGTTTGACAAATTTCTGTGGACCTTTTTAAACAGAGAGATGGAGGGAAAGAGGGGAAATGGTAAACAAGGGTGAAATCGGTAGAAAGACCTTTCAGCTGCGCTGCTTTCATGGTAGATGGGAAGAATGTTACAGAAAGCTGAAGCTGCCAGGTCACCAGACTTTTTTTCTGATCAGCATGAAGACAAAGAACAAAAATTAGCTAATGTTTTAGAGCACGACAGACACGGCAATATCAGCCATAAACCTGAAAGCCAGCAAGTAATCACGTCCTGTTCTTTAAAGAACTGTTATCATTTAATGACTGTCAGTGCATGAAGTTTTTTCTGCAGAAACATATTTAAGTGCACTATTTGGCTGCAATACAAGAATTTATCAACAGTAAGCAGGCACCATACTGTTTCCTGTATAGTAAAAATGGAGGCTGAAAAAAAATTCAGGTCAAACAGTAAAACTAAGCGCTGATCAAATATGAACCAAGATTCTGTTACTGCGTTGCCCATTTCTCTTCTGAAATGTTTTCAGAAACATGTTTTAGCTCACTGTTAAACTGTAATTCAAGATCATTTGTTACCAGTCAGCCGCTATGTTGTTTTCTGTGTCAAAACAAATGAGCTCGCATTACATCACCCACCAGCCCAAGCGTTTATTGATCCAGGGCAGTGCCTTGTATTCAGGTAATTGTAGCTTTTTTATCTTTTGGGCAAAAACCAATATCACATTCCTTTTCCTCTGTTTTCCCTACTCATGTAGCACCAAATTTAAAAGTATTTGCATCTTTCTTCTGCATTGACAGCCCAGCTTAATGAAAAGACCATCTTTCCAGCAATGTAAATACTTCTTTAAACTTGAATAATACCGAATAATTATTAGTTGATTTATGATTTGTATTAATGATCTGAATCTGCCAAGTAATAGTAACTATCAAATGAGTGTTTTATTGTAAAGTACAATATTTGTCTCTGAAATGAAACCGCAGCAGCATAACAAAAACCAAAAGTTGTACCATTCACTACAACAAAATACTGTGCCATCATCCTGTGTTGGCCACTGAGTTTTCCTGCAACACCACCTTTAGGTTATACAAGATACCTCGTAATCTCATAGGTAATAAAATATGAAGACTACATTCATGCTACCCACAGTGCAAACATTTTTTTTTAAATTTATTTATTTTTATGGGTTTTTTGCCCTTAATGACAGTGAGTGAAATGGGGAGACAGAGAAAGAGTGGGGACTGACATGCAGCAAAGGGCCGCGAGCTGGATTCGAACCCACGGCCACTGCAGTGAGGCAGTGTCCCTGTACATGGGGCGCCAGCACTATCCACTACACTACCAACGTCCCCAAATGTTTTGGTTTTACTGACCCCATGATCTTTACATTAGCACCACCCTCAAAGCAACCTCAAGAAGAAGAAGAGCTATTATGTTGTTGTTTCCATCAAATATTGAACATAGGTGTTCCTAGAGGGATTCTAGAGAGTACGTCATGGTCTACGAGCAAAGGAGCAAAATCTCACCTAGTAATCAGGTATTTATGCATTAACTGCATTATTTATAAAATTTTAGATTTTTTATTAATAAAGTATTAGCAAGTGTATTTCAAATGATTTTAACTTGACAAACTGTTTTTATTATTTCTGTCTAATGCTATTTGTTTTATTCTGTAGGCCTATGAGTTTTAGTAAAAAATGAAATAAGTGTTTTATTTTAGGTTCATTTGTTTTTCTAGTGTGACTGTGAACTGTAGTTCTGCATGTGGTTTATGCAAGTGGTCTTGCTGTAACCCAGTAAGCTATTGCTGAACTGTTGGCAGGTACAATAAATGGCAAACACTGTACTGTCTTTCTATTTCATTAGGCCTACTTTAGAAAAATGTTTTATTGTAAAATATGAGTGTTGGAGTGTCAGTAGCTGTACTTGCTTCTAAAAAAAATAATACAGAATATTGGCCAATAGAAAATGTTTTTTCAAATTTAGCTTTTTTTTTCAGGTTAAAGTTAGGGCCTTGCTCCATTATAATGTTGAGGGTGTTTTTGCTTTTGTTTTTTGGTTGTTGTGTTCTTGTTATTTATGTAGCCTAGCAGTAATTACACAGACCCAGCAGCTGTCATGAAAGAGAGAGAAATGCTAATAAAAAACAGTGGAAAAAAGACAAAGAGCACTTAAATAAAATAATTATATGTACACGTGAAAAAATGTCTATCTTTCTGTCTCAATCACACGCACGCGCGTGCGTCATGAAATGTCATGGAAACAGAACGATGACCCGGCCGAGGTCGGGTATATAAAGCCTTCACATTATTCTGATCGTCCCCTTTGCAGTTGGATTTGGACCAGAGCCAACATGTGGAAAGATAACTCTTGAGTTTTGAGACAGATAGCAGATTGTGTTGGAGAAAAGTTTGTTAAAACTTTTGGATTTCTACATTTTGTGGGAAACCGAAGAACCCGACGATGGCCCTCAGCAGACCCCGGACCCTGGAGGAGCTCCTGTGTGGACTGGACATCAGCCGCGCAGGTTAGAGAACTTTTTAGTGTTTATTTATTTGAGTGTTTTTGTTGATTCACCTCTTAAAGTGTTAAAAGCCTTATCGGTGTAGACATTTGTATAATGTTTGAATTTTAAGGTGCACAGTTCACACCATGCTATTAGGCCTGTTGGAAAAGGGCGAAAACAGACGCTAATTCACGATTTCTCGTGTATATTAATTTTTTGGACAGAATATGTTAAATATACCGGAACATGTGTGGAATATATTAACAATTAATGTAGTGATTTTAAAACACTTTTATGTTTTTCACATGTTTGAGGGGTCACATCTTCCAAATGTGACAATTTGTGACTGAATTTGCCGAAAAACAGATGGCGACTGGGCCGAATTTCAAATAATATCACAAATGTTATTTCGTTGTCACCATGGAGACGATGGAACTGTTAGGAGCGGACGTCAGGACACATGGCGCACAGGTGTAATCAAACCAGGGAACGTTTCTGAGTTGTTTTGATTTAATTGTTAAAGCCTGCCTTGTGTACCTGGAGTCCATGCATGCGCAAACATCAGGTCCTTTGAATTTCAAATTGTATGATATTAGATAAACTTATTCTTAACATTTAAAATTGAATGGTATTTTGTTTTGGTGGAACAAGAGACCGATTTATTTGTATGTACGCGTCCTGCGTCCAGGCTGATATTGAAGCAATATCTCACGGGAGGGAGTGATGTTGTACTGTATATCGTCACGGCTGTGAATCGGTTATAAGCCGAAGACAATTACATTTTGGAGTTCGGAGATACGTTTCCTTTTAGTTTATAGATACAGTAAGTTTTAAATCTTTATTTCCTGCTTAGTATAGATAAGTTTTTAAACACTTTCACCCAACATTCATTTCAATCATCTTCTTCTACTTCCAAAAAAACAAACAAACAAACAAAAACTTATTAGCTTTCTTATTAGTTTTGAGATACATTTCCTTTCAGTTTATAGATAACTTTTTGAAACACTTTCATTCAACTTTCAATTCCCTCTTCAAAAAAATAATAAATAAAAAATTAGCATGTACTGTAAGTTTTTAAGTCATTTGTTTCGTTTAATTTGGAGATAAGTTTCTTTTTGGTTTATAGATAAGTTTATATCCTTCTTTCCTGCTTGGTATAGGTACGTTTTTCAAACATTCTCACCCAACTTCCATGTCCTCCTTCTTCCAAAATAAATAAATGAATAAATTCACATGTACTGTAGATAAGTTTTTAAGTAATTTCTTTCTTTTAGTTTGGAGATAAGTTTCCTTTTGGTTTATAGATAAGTTATCATTCTTTTCTGCTTAGTATAGATAAGTTTTTAAAACACTTTCACCCAACTTTCATTTCCTACTTCTTCAAAAACAAAAGAAAAAAAGGAAAGAAAATGCATGTACTGAAGGTACGTTTTTAAGTAATTTGTTTCTTTTAGCTTGGGGATAAGTTTCTTTTTGGTTTATAGATAAGTTTTATATCCTTTTTCCTGCTTAGTATAGGTACATTTTTCAAATGTTCTTACCAAACTTCCATGTCCTTCTTCTTCCAAAATAAATAAATGAATAAATTCACATGTACTGTAGATAAGTTTTTAAGTAATTAATTCGTTTTAGTTTGAAAATATAGTTTCCTTTCAGTTTATAGGTAAGTTTTAAATCTTTTTTTTCTGTTTAGTCTATATACGTTTTTAAAGCACTCTCATCCAGCTTTCAACTTTAATTTCCTTCTTCAAAAACAAAACAAAAATAAAAAATAAAAAATTCTCAGCATGTACTATACATAAATTTGTCCCTTTTAGTTTGGAGATAGGTTCAGACTTTAAAGCCACATACTTTAGGAGACGTGAAAACTATTCTCGTCATGATGTCTCTAATCAATACCTGAATTATTTGGCTTTGTCTAAACATGAACAGTTGAAACAATAATGTAAAACAGATGTATGTGTATTGTGTTTAGAGCCTAAGAAATGTATTTACTGCTGAATATGTGTACAACACAACACAAGTCTTGAGAGTCAGTTCTCCCTAGACCACCCACAGAGAGACAGACTTGGACAGACAGACATGGACAGACAGACAAACAGACTTGGACAAACAGACATGGAGACAGACAAACAGACTTGGACAGACAGACATGGACAGACAGACATGGAGACAGACAGATAGACATGGACAGACAGACTTGGAGACAGACAAACAGACTTAGACAGACATGGACGGACAAACAGACATGGACGGACAGACATGAAGACAGACGACAGAAAGACACACAGACACACACAGACAGACAGACATGGAGACAGACAGACAGACATGGAGACAGACAGACAGACAGACATGGACAGACAGACGTGGAGACAAACAGACAGACATGGGGACAGACAGACAGACATGGACAGACGGACATGGAGACAGACAGACAGACATGGACAGACAGACATGGAGACAAACAGACAGACATGGAGACAGACAGACAGACATGGACAGACGGACATGGAGACAGACAGACAGACATGGACAGACAGACAGACTTGGACAGAAAGACATGGAGACAAACAGAGAGACATGGAGACAGACAAACAGACATGGAGAGACAGACATGGAGACAAACAGATAGACAGAGATGGACAGACAGACTTGGAGACAGACAAACAGACTTGGACAGACATGGACGGACAGACATAGAGACAGACAGACATACATGGACGGACAGACATGGAGACAAACAGACAGACATGGATAGACAAACAGACTGAGACAGACATGGATGGACAGACATGGTGACAAACAGACAGACATGGACGGACAGACATGGAGACAAACAGACAGACATGGACAGACAGACATGGAGACAGACGACAAAAAGACACACAGACAGACAGACATGGAGAAAAACAGACAGACATGGAGACAGACAGAAAGACATGGACAGACAGACATGGAGACAGACAGACAGACAGACATGGACAGACAGACAGACAGACAGACTTGGACAGAAAGATATGGAGACAAACAGACAGACATGGAGACAGACAGACGTAGACAGACAAACAGACTTGGACAGACATGGACGGACAGACATGGAGACAAACAGACAGACATGGACGGACAGACATGGAGACAGACGACAGAAAGACACACAGACAGACACAGACAGACAGATATGGAGACAGACAGACAGACAGACAGACATGGAGACAGGCAGACAGTCAGACATGGAGACAAACAGACAGACATGGACAGACAGACATGGAGACAGAAGACAGAAAGACACACAGACAGACAGACACACAGACAGACAGACTTGGACAGAAAGACTTGGACAGAAAGATATGGAGACAAACAGACAGACATGGAGACAGACAGACAGACATGGAGACACACAGATAGACAGACCTGGACAGACAGACAGAGACAGACAGACAAACAGACTTGGACAGACATGGACGGACAGACATGGAGACAAACAGACAGACACGGACGGACAGACATGGAGACAGATGACAGAAAGACACACAGACAGACACACAGACAGACAGATATGGAGACAGACAGACAGACATGGAGACAGGCAGACAGTCAGACATGAAGACAAACAGACAGAAAGACATACATACATGGAGATTGACAGACATGGAGACAGACAAACAGACATGGAAACAGGAAGACGGGAGTAAGACAGACAGACACACATGGAGACAGACAAACAGACTTGGACAGACATGGACGGACAAACATAGAAACATTGACAGACAGACATGGACTGACAGACATGGAGACAAACAGACAGACATGGACAGACAGACAGACAGACAGACAGACAGACAGACAAACAAACAGACATGGAGACAGAGGACGGACAGACATGGAGACAGACAGACAGACAGACAGACATGGACACAGACAGACAGAAAGACTTGGACAGAAACACTTGGACAAAAAGACATGGAGACAGACAGATGTGGAGACAAACAGACAGACTTGGACAGACAGACTCTGAGACAGACAGACACACACAGAGACAAACAGACAGACAGAAAGACAGAGACACACACACACACACACACACACACACACCAAGACAGACACTGAGACAGACTTGGAGACAGACAGACAGACATGGAGACAGGCAGATATAGAGACACACAGACAGACATGGAGACAGTCATACAGTCATGGAGATAGATAGACAGACAGACAGACAGACAGACAGACAGACATGAAGACAGGCAGACAGACATGGACACGGACAGACAGGCATTCATGAAGACAGACAGACAGACACACACACACATGGAGACAGACAAACAGACATGGAGACAGAGAGACAGAAGGACATGGGGACAGACAGACACTTGATGACAGACAACGACATGGAGACAGACAGAGAGACACGTGAAGACATACAGACAGACATGGAGACAGACAGACAGACAGACAGACACATGAAGACAGACAGACATGGAGACAAACAGACAGACAGATCTGGAGACAGACAGACAGACAGACAGACAGACAAAAATGTAGAGAGACAGACAGACATGGAGATGGGCAGACAGACATGGAGACATACAGACATGGAGACAGACAGACAGTCAGTCATGAAGACAGACACACACACACATGGAGACAGACAAACATGGAGAGAGACAGACAGACATGGAGACTGACAGACAGACACTTGGAGACAGACAGACATGGAGACAGACAGACAGACAGACAGAACGACTTGGACAGAAAGACTTGGACAAAAAGACATGGAGATGGACAGACATGGAGACAAACAGACAGACTTGGACTGACAGATGTAGACAGATACAAAGAGACTTGGACAGACAGACTTAGACAGACAGACAAACAGACTTGGACAGACAGACAAAGACAGACATAGACAGACAGACAAACAGACTTCGACAGACAGACTTAGACAGACATGGACAGACAGACAACCAGACTCGGACAGACAGCCTTAGACAGACATGGACAGACAGACTTAGACAGACTTAGACAGACAGACAGACAGACAGACAGATAGACAGACAGACAGACAGACAGTCAGTCATGAAGACAGACATACACAGACATGGAGACAGACAAACAGACATGGAGACTGACAGACAGAACGACTTGGACAGAAAGACTTGGACAAAAAGACATGGAGATGGACAGACATGGAGACAAACAGACAGACTTGGACAGACAGACGTAGACAGACAGACAAACAGACTTGGACAGACAGACTTAGACAGACATGTATAGACAGACAAACAGACTTGGACAGACAGACAAAGACAGACATAGACAGACAGAAAAACAGACTTAGACAGACATGGACAGACAGACTTAGACAGACAGACAGATAGACAGACAGACAGACAAACATGGAGAGAAATAGACAGACATGGAGACAGACAGACAGAAAGACATGGACAGACAGACTTGGAGACAGACAGACACACACGGAGATTAACAGAAAGACAGAGACACACACACACACACACACACACACACAGACATTGAGACAGACTTGGAGACAGACAGACAGACAGACAGATATAGAGACACACAGGCAGACATAGAGACAGAAATACAGTCATGGAGACAGACAGACAGACAGACAGACAGACAGACAGACATGAAGACAGACAGACAGACAGACAGACAGACAGACACACACACACACACACACACACACACATGGAGACAGACATGGAGATAGAAAGACAGACGGACATGGGGACAGAAAGACAGACAGACATGGGGACAGACAGAAAGACACTTGATGACATACAGACAGACATGGGGACAGACAGAAAGACACTTGATGACAGACAGCGACATGGAGACAAACAGACAGACAGATCTGGAGACAGACAGACAGACAGACAGACAGTCATGAAGACAGTCATGAAGACAGACAGACACACACGGAGACAGACAAACAGACATGGACAGACACACAGATGGACATTGAGACAGACGATGGACAGACATGGAGACAGACAGACAGACATGGAGACAGACAGATAGACAGACGTGGACAGACAGACTTGGAGACAGACAAACAGACTTGGACAGACATGGACGGACAGACATAGAGACAAACAGACAGACATGGATGGACAGACAGCGACATGGAGACAGACAGACAGACAGACATGTGAAGACATACAGACAGACATGGAGACCGACAGACAGTCAGACAGACATGGAGACAGACAGACAGACATGAAGACAGACAGACACATGGAGACAGACACACCGATCGGGAGATAGACAGACAGACAGACAGACAGACAGACAGACAGTCGAGTCATAAAGACAAACAGACACACACATGGAAACAGACAGACAGACAGACAGACAGACAAACAGACATGGACACATGCAGACAGAGATACAGACATGGAGACAGACAGACACGTGGTGAGAGACAAGCACACATGGAGACAGACAGACAGACACTTGGAGACATACAGACATGGGGACAGACAGACAGACATGGAGACAGACAGACATACAAACAGACATGGATAGAAACAGACATGGAGACAGACAGACATGGAGGCAGACAGACAGACAGACAGACAAACAGACATGTAGACAGACAGACATGGAGGGAGACATGGAGGGAGACGGACAGACATACAACCAGATATGGATACAAACAGACACGTAGACAGACAGACAGACAGACATGGAGACATGTAGACAGACAGACAGACAGACATGCAGACAGACAGACATACAAACAGACATGGATACGAACAGACATGGAGACAGACAGACATGGAGACAGCCATAAAGACAGACATGGACAGACAGACAGACACACAGACAGACTTGATCAGAAGGACTTGGACAGAAAGACTTGGACAGACAGACATGGACACAGATAGACAGACAGACAGACAGACAGACATGGAAACAAACAGACAGACATAGAGACAGACAGACAGACATGGAGACAGACAGACAGTCATGAAGACAGACGAGCGCACCCATGGAGTCAGACAAACAGACATGGAGACAGACAAGCACACATGGAGACAGACATGGAGACAGACAGACAGACATGGGGACAGACAGACAGACACTTGGAGACAGACAGACATGGAGACAAACAGACAGACAGATCTGGAGACACACAGACAGACAAGACAGACAGTCATGAAGACAGACAGACACACACATGGGGACAGACATGGAGACACACAGACAGACAGACAGACAGACAGAGAGATCGACATGGAGACAGACCCACATACCGACGTACAAACAGACATGGAGACAGACAGATATTGAGACATGGAGACAGACATGGAGACAGACCCACATAGAGAAACATAGACAGACATGGAGACAGACATACAGACATGGAGACAGACAGACATTGAGACATGGATACAGACATGGAGACAGACAGACAGACAGACAGACAGACAGACATGGAGAAAGACATACAGTCATTGAGACAGACAGACAGACATGGAGACAGATAGACAGAGAGACAGAAATGGATCAGACACTTGAAGACAGACAGACCGACCAATAGGCAGACAGACAGAGAGTCATGAAGACAGATAGCGACATGGAGACAGACAGACAGACAGACAGACAGACAGACAGACACATGAAGACAGACATGGAGACAGACAGACAGTCAGACAGACAGACATGAAGATAGACAGACATGAAGACAGACAGACAGACAGACACATGGAGACAGACAGACATCGAGACAGACAGACAGATCTGGAGACAGACAGACAGACAGACAGACAGACAGACAGACAGACAGACATGAAGACAGACGGACACACACATGGAGACAGACAAACATGGAGACAAACAGACATACAGACGGATGGACATCGAGACAGACAAACAGACATGGAGACATGAAGACAGACAGACAGAAAGAAATGGAGGGAGACAAACAGACAGACAAACAGACATGGAGACATGTAGACAGACAGACAGACAGACAGACAAACATGGAGACAGACAGACATACAAACAGACATGGAGACAGACAGACATGGAGACAAACAGACAGACATGGAGACGGACAGACAGACACTGCGACAGACTTGGAGACAGACAAACAGATATGGAGACAGACAGACAGATGGACAGAGAGACATAGACACAAACAGACAGACATGGAGACAGACAGACAGACATGAAGACAGGCAGATAGACAGACAGACACTTGGAGACAGACAGACATGGAGACAAACAGACAGACAGATCTGGAGACATGGAGACAGACAGATAGTCATGAAGACAGACAAACACACACATCGAGACAGACAGACAGACAGACAGACAGACAGACATGGAGATAAACAGACAGACAGACAGACAGACAGACATAGTGATATACAGACATAGTGATAGACAGACATGGAGACAGACACATGGAGACAGACAAGCACACATGGAGACAGACAGTCTCCATGTGTGCTTGTCTGATGGAACAGAACTCTGGCTCACATTAGCCAGACTTTGCCATTTAAGCCTGGATTTGCCTTTAGCCTGCTTGATGGAGCACCCCCCAGATATTTTGAAATCAATATTTTCACTGCACATTCCACACATTGACATGGTCTTGGATAAGTTTCAGATTGTTCAGAGAGGCTTGGTATAGAGTTAACTGTTATGGAACCAGGTTTTATTTTTATTATTGCTATTTTCTTTTTTCCCCCCTGAATACTCCCTCTTTAAATTCTAGCTGAACTATAACAAGTGGCATGAAACGACATACAAACAGACATGGAGACAGACAGATATTGAGACATGGAGACAGACAGACAGACAGACAGACAGACATAGAGAAACACAGACAGACATGGAGACAGACAGACATTGAGACATGGAGAAAGACATACAGTCATGGAGACAGACAGACAGACAGTCTATAGGCCAATCAGTCTGCTTGGGGTAGATTATAAGTAAGGGATAATGTATAATGAGCCGGTGAATACTGGGAAAATAACTCCCGACAGGGGAATACAACCTCGACGTGCAGCGGAGGGGTTTCATTCCCCTGAAGGGAGTTATTTTCCCAGTATTCACCGGCTCATTATACATTATTCCGCTTATTACACGGCTAATTATCAGTTAAATAAATAATGTTGTCTGCCTCTGCGAAGTGCATTAAAACCGACCGGATTCGACAACTTTTGGTGAAAGTTTTGTACTCACCCAGGCTTAGTGGACTGAACCGAGGCATAAAACTCGCGTAAAATGTCATTAAGCATGACTGCCAAGTGTGTATTCCAATCCGTCTTCTTTTGTTTTTGGCAGAGAAAGTCCGTAGGTATTCTTTTTCTTCAGCGGCATCCGTTAAAATCAGCCAAAGTTGTTTGACAGCTGTAGTGTTGCAGGGCAGCATCCCTGGCAATGCTGGGCTACATAGCAACTGTGTGTAATGACCGTTGCAACTAGCAGCGGTCATTACACAGTAATATCAGACCGCAGAATGCCGCTACTGACCAATCAGAATACAGCATTTAATAGAGCCATGTAATAAAATTAATTAATTAATTAACTTTAACAAAACTATTAGCAACGAGACTGGACTCTGTCATCCACAAGATTGTGCACTCGGACCAATCCAGATTTATCACTGGTCGACAACTATATGGTAACCTCCGATGCCTGTATAACATAATTTACTCCCCAAAAGCAAGTGGCATAGCCAAGGTCGTGATTTCTTTAGATGCCCAAAAAGCCTTTGATAGGATAGAATACGAATACCTATTTAAAGTGCGAGAAAAATTCGGATTTGGTGCCACCTTCTGCTCATGGATAAAAGTTCTATATGCAGCCCCCCAAGCAGTCGTCCGCACAAATAATGTATTATCCCAGCGCTTCTATCTACAGAGAGGGACTAGACAGGGGTGTCCACTCTCCCCTTTTTTGTTTGATCTTGCTATCGAGCCTCTTGCTGCCACAATAAGAAGTGCTGAACATATATATGGCATCACAAGGAGTGAGCGGGTGCACAAATTGGCACTCTACGTGGACGACCTTCTGTTGTATTTATCTGATCCAGCTGTCTCTATCCCAGTAGTGATGAGTGTTATTTCAGATTCTGGGACAATATCTGGTTACAAAACTAACGCCTCTAAAAGCCTTCTTTTCCCTGTCAGTGAACAAGCAAAACTATTAACATTTGAGTCTTATCCATTTAAAGTGTGCCATGAAAAATTTTCATATCTTGGGATAATGGTTACAAGAAAGTATAGGGACCTCTTTAAATTTAACTTCAAACCTGCCTTAGAGAGGACCAAATTAGACCTCCAGCGATGGTGTGCCCTTCCCATATCCTTGGCAGGGAGGATAAATTCAATAAAGATGTCAGTTATGCCTCGATTTCTTTTTTTATTCCAGACGATATCCATTTGCATATCTAAAGCATTTTTTTAAAGAATTAGATAAAATCATAAACACCTTTCTGTGGAATAAAACCACTCCCAAGGTAAAAAAGATCTACCTACAGTGGCACACGGAAGTGGGAGGTTTGGGTCTTCCAAACACCATATTTTACTATTGGGCCACTAATATAAATAAAATAACTTATTGGATGTCTACACCAGCGGATCAGGGCAGTCTGGATTGGGTAAATATGGAGTCTGGTTTTAGTAGTCCAGCAGATTTAAGATCTTTGATTAGTGCTCCGCTACCTATTAACTTTAAGTGTGCAGAAAACCCTGTTATTAAAGGCTCACTGAGGATCTGGGCAAAATGCAGGTCCCACTTCATGATGAGACAGGCCTTCTCCTGCATGCCACTCACTAATAATCCATTATTTTTACCATCATTGTTAGACTCAACATTCCAGCAGTGGTCCAGGAAGGGTCTTGACAGAGTGTCTGACTTGTTTAAGGACAACGTGTTTATGTGTTTTACCCAGACAATCAGAGATCTTGGCATCCCACAGTCTCATTGCTTTAGGTGCTTTACATCGTTCCCATCTAAACCACCCATTAGCTGGCTGGAGGACTGTATTCGAGATGGACCCTCTGAACACAATTCTATATCTGGGATCTATGATCTATTTCTGCCTCGCCTTCCTTAGATTATTTTAGGGAGAAGTGGGAGGAGGAGGTAGGTGGAAAGATTTCAGATGAAACATGGAAGTCATCTGTGGCTAGGATACACACATCCTCCATATGTGTCAGACACAGTGTGATTCAATTTAAAATAGTTCACCGACTCCACCTGTCCAGGTGTAGACTGGCTCAACTTTATCGTGATTACGACCCGACTTGTCAGAGATGTGGCCATAAAACCATTGATCCAGAACCATGTTTGGCCATTTTCGGGGTGGCTCAGAGGGACCTTAATCTCTCTATGGCCCAGACCCAGGCACTGGCTTTCTCATTGTTGTTAGCAAGACGTCTTGTCCTCTTTAATTGCAAATCCACTGCCCCTCCTTTACATGGCCGCTGGGTTAATGAGGTCCTAGTATAGTATAGTATAGTATGTCATCGCTGGGTTAATGAGGCTGGGTTAATGAGGTAATGCAATAATAATGCTACAGAAAGTTGGCTATGCTGTTAATAAAATAGATACAGCATACCCATGCAGAGTTGGCCATCTGGCAGTGGGCAAAGACATAAAGCAAGTTAGCAGCAATTTATCCAAAAATAACAATATGTTGTGGTGATGGTGAGCAACGTACTGTGTTGTTTATGTTCACATGTCTGATTGTCCAAAAACCAGGTCCTGAGCTTTTGTTTGAAGGTGTGATAGATTTACTGTTTCTTATCTCAGATGGGAGATTGTTCCATAGTTTAGAAGCTCTGCTATAGCAAGACGAGATCCCATTTAGTTCATAGTCTCTGTGGGTGAAAGCAAAACAGGAAAACTCACACAGACAGAAAGAGAATAAGCATGTTTCCCAAAATGTTGAACTACTAAAGTTTTACAGCAGCTAATTTAAATTTGTATGGATTATCACATTTGATTTACCTGAGAGTGGGTAGATGATTTTGGTGCTCTCTAAACTCAGCTCATAGACTGTATTTACAAATATCTACAGTGTATGGTTTTATAATTACAGTTTTCAGATTTGGGATTTTATGTGTTTAATCAGGAAGACTTTCTTTGTGCTCATCCATTCACAATTCTCTTCATCCCACCCCCACTGCTTCCTCTTATCAGCTGACTATTCACTCTTCTAGTTATCCAATGAAACTTTGCCACAATCTCCATCAGCCAATCACGATGCTACTGCAAAATTTTCATCATGCTTCCTCAATCATACCATCTCAATGGGTCTAATCGCCAAAGATTTTCCACATTTTTCGTTTGAGTCACTCCTGATTGGAATAGTAAAGCATCTTGTATAATCCCTTAAAAAAATGCTACATTATGTCATCAAAATATCATAAAAAACATCATGGTATAGTTTGCTGTGAAAATATCATAAAAAAGTCATAGTATGTCGCCAAAATATCATTAAAATGTCATAGTATAGTATGTTGTCAAAATATCATAAAAAATGTCATAGTAAAGTATGTCATAAAAATATCATAAAAAGTCATGGTATAGTATGTCGTCAAAATATCATAAAAAAAAAAGTCATAGTATAGTATGTCATCAAAATATCATAAAAAAAATGTTATAGTATAGTATGTCATCAAAATATAAAAAACGTCATAGTATAGTATGTCATCAAAATATAAAAAAAAGTCAAAGTATAGTATGTCGTCAGAATGTCATTAAAAACATCATAGTATAGTATGTTGTCAAAATATCATAAAAAAACATCATAGTATAGTATGTCATCAAAATATAAAAAACGTCAAAGTATAGTATGTCGTCAAAATATCATAAAAAAAGTCATAGTATAGTATGTCATCAAAATATAAAAAAAAGTCAAAGTATAGTATGTCGTCAGAATGTCATTAAAAATGTCATAGTATAGTATGTCATCAAAATATAAAAAAAAGTCAAAGTATAGTATGTCGTCAAAATATCATAAAAAAAGTCATAGTATAGTATGTCGTCAGAATGTCATTAAAAACATCATAGTATAATATGTTGTCAAAATATCATAAAAAAAACATCATAGCATAGTATGTCATCAAAATAACATAAAAAACGTCATAGTATAGTATGTTATGAAAATATAAAAAAATGTCAAAGTATAGTATGCCGTCAGAATGTCATTAAAAACATCATAGTATAGTATGTTGTCAAAATATCATAAAAAAAGTCATAGTATAGTATGTCATCAAAATATAAAAAAACGTCAAAGTATAGTATGCCGTCAGAATGTCATTAAAAACATCATAGTATAGTATGTTGTCAAAATATCATAAAAAAACGTCATAGCATAGTATGTCGTCAAAATATCATAAAAAAAAGTCATAGTATAGTATGTCATCAAAATATCATAAAAAAAATGTTATAGTATAGTATGTCATGAAAATATAAAAAATGTCATAGTATAGTATGTCATCAAAATATAAAAAAAAGTCAAAGTATAGTATGTCGTCAGAATGTCATTAAAAACATCATAGTATAGTATGTTGTCAAAATATCATAAAAAAACATCATAGCATAGTATGTCATCAAAATAACATAAAAAACGTCATAGTATAGTATGTTATCAAAATATAAAAAAATGTCAAAGTATAGTATGCCGTCAGAATGTCATTAAAAATGTCATAGTATAGTATGTCATCAAAATATAAAAAAACGTCAAAGTATAGTATGCCGTCAGAATGTCATTAAAAACATCATAGTATAGTATGTTGTCAAAATATCATAAAAAAAGTCATAGTATAGTATGTCATCAAAATATCATAAAAAAACGTCATAGTATAGTATGTCATCAAAATAACATAAAAAACGTCATAGTATAGTATGTCATCAAAATAACATAAAAAACGTCATAGTATAGTATGTCATCAAAATATCATAAAAAAATGTTATAGTATAGTATGTCATCAAAATATAAAAAATGTCATAGTATAGTATGTCATCAAAATATAAAAATAACGTCATAGTATAGTGTGTCGTCAAAATATCATAAAAAGATGTCATAGTATAGTATGTTGTCAAAATATCATAAAAAAAAACGTCATAGCATAGTATGTCGTCAAAATGTCATAAAAAAAACGTCATAGCATAGTATGTCGTCAAAATATCATGAAAAAACGTCATAGTATAGTATGTCATCAAAATATAAAAAACGTCATAGCATAGTATGTCGTCAAAATATCATGAAAAACGTCATAGTATAGTATGTCATCAAAATATAAAAAACGTCATAGCATAGTATGTCGTCAAAATATCATGAAAAACGTCATAGTATAGTATGTCATCAAAATATAAAAAACGTCATTGTATAGTATGTCATCAAAATATAAAAATAACGTCATAGTATAGTGTGTCGTCAAAATATTATAAAAAAAGGTCACAGCATAGTATTTCATCAAAATATAAAAAAAAGTCATAGCATAGTATGTCATCAAAAAATCATAAAAAAACATCATAGTATAGTATGTCATCAAAATATCATAAAAAAAGTCATAGAATAGTATGTCATCAAAAAATCATAAAAAAAACGTCATAGTATAGTATGTCATCAAAATATCATAAAAAAAGTCATAGAATAGTATGTCATCAAAAAATCATAAAAAAACGTCATAGCATAGTATGTCATCAAAATATCATTAAAAAAACATCATAGTATAGTATGACATCAAAATATAAAAAACGTCAAAGTATAGTATGTCATCAAAGTGTCATTAAAAACGTCATAGTATAGTATGACATCAAAATATAAAAAACGTCAAAGTATAGTATGTCATCAAAATGTCATTAAAAACGTCAAAGTATAGTATGTCATCAAAGTGTCATTAAAAACGTCATAGTATAGTATGTCATCAAAAAATCATAAAAAAACGTCATAGTATAGTATGTCATCAAAATATCATTAAAAAAACATCATAGCATAGTATAGTATGACATCAAAATATAAAAAACGTCAAAGTATAGTATGTCGTCAAAATGTCATTAAAAACGTCACAGTATAGTATGTCATCAAAA
The DNA here is from genome assembly GCF_011397635.1 of Epinephelus fuscoguttatus. Lineage (NCBI taxonomy): Eukaryota > Metazoa > Chordata > Actinopteri > Perciformes > Serranidae > Epinephelus > Epinephelus fuscoguttatus. The sequence goes on along the minus strand of NC_064756.1, from coordinate 39,437,313 downwards.
TATAAAAAACGTCAAAGTATAGTATGTCATCAAAGTGTCATTAAAAACGTCATAGTATAGTATGACATCAAAATATAAAAAACGTCAAAGTATAGTATGTCATCAAAATGTCATTAAAAACGTCAAAGTATAGTATGTCATCAAAGTGTCATTAAAAACGTCATAGTATAGTATGTCGTCAAACTGTCATTAAAAACGTCATAGCATAGTATAGTATGACATCAAAATATAAAAAACGTCAAAGTATAGTATGTCGTCAAAATGTCATTAAAAACGTCATAGTATAGTATGTCATCAAAATATAAAAAACGTCAAAGTATAGTATGTCATCAAAGTGTCATTAAAAACGTCATAGTATAGTATGACATCAAAATATAAAAAACGTCAAAGTATAGTATGTCATCAAAATGTCATTAAAAACGTCAAAGTATAGTATGTCATCAAAGTGTCATTAAAAACGTCAAAGTATAGTATGTCGTCAAACTGTCATTAAAAACGTCATAGTATAGTACTAATGCAGTGGCTGTAGTAAGCATATAGTTTGGTAAGGAGGCGTCAGTTGAAAGATGAAAGGCTACATGTGTCTGTGATTGATATGGATGCAGATGGAGGTGTATATGTTTAATCAGTTGTTGTTTATGAAGTTGTTGTGTTTGGCTTTTAGTAATGACACTGTAGGGAGTTGAACCCCATTTCACTAATGTGAAAGTACCACTACCAGTATCTTTTTGCTTTGTCATTGGGAAAAGTGTAAACACAAATGGAACATCAGTCAACTGAGTGAACAGATATTGTGTGGAAATATATGGGAAGGTATTTCCAAAGATGAAATTAATTAAAGTAAAAAGTGAAAAAGTGTGTACGCCTTATAAAGGCCAACTCAGGCCTATGTTCTAAACGTATAAGAGCCGTAAAGTGCAATGTACTTTCTGCAACCAACACCAAGCTATCGTTAAAGCAGGTGAAGTTAGTTGAAGCTGAGGAGATTGTGGGCCTTTGGCAGAACCTCCCTGCTGCGGACAAGGGTCCTGTGGTGTATCCGTCACACTACAGGGCCCAGCTGTCCAAGGGGAGGTTTAAGAGGTCAAAGACCTACGCTCCTAATGCAGTGGCCATGCCGGGACTGGAGAGTATGAAGCGGTACGTGTTTGCACAGAGCTGATGTGTTCGCTGTGTAAGTCAGCGTATTTTCAGTCCACTTATCTCTGTCTCTCTCTCCTGTGTCTGGTTGCGTTGTGAGAACGGGCAGCAGGCCTGCCACGTGGCCCGACACCAGCTGGCTGGTGGAGGCAATTTTCATCCAGCTGACTGTCCTCCATCCCAGCAGCAAGAGGATGATGGGGTGCCTGGTAAGCCGCTGGACACTGATTCCGAGGGACTACAATACCATCAGGAACGTGGTTACAATGCACCCTGCCCTCAGAAACAGGACCACCCTCCAGCTGTTTGCCGTGAACCAGGCCACCCTCTCTCAGTGGTGAGACTCTCTTCTTTATTTAAAGGGATAGTGCACCCAAAAATTGAAAATTCAGCCATTATCTACTCACCCTCATGCTGAGGAAGACTCTGGTGAAGTTTTAGAGTCCTCAAATCCCTTGCGGAGATTGGCGGGGGGAGCGGCTAGCACACCTAATGGCTGACGGCGCCCCAGACTAACGTCCAAGAGCACAAAATTGAAACCACAAAATATCTCCAACATGCCCATCCATAGTGATCCAAGTGTCCTGCAGCCCTGACATAAAAAGCTGTTTCGAAAAACGTCATATGAACTCTGTTTTTAGCCTCACTGTAGCCTGTAGCTCTGACTGCTTCTCTGTGCTCTGCGTTCACATGTGCGCGCTTGTGCGAGACCAACGAAAGCATGAGCTTTGCTTACCCGTGTTTACATCATGTGACACGTGCACCGCAGGGAGAGACAACGTAACCACAGTAGCTAAAAGATAATTTGCACTACGGTCTTTTAGCAAAGGACAGCCCAACATGTCTGAAGACTTTGAAATTGAGGAGGAACAGCATTTCTTTGTCGAGCCGTATTTGTTTGAGCCCGAGTATATGGACGGAACTCAGGCTCCTGGACGAAGCAGCCGCTGCAGTTCATGAGCTTAACCCTCAGCCAGCCACAGAATACCGGAGTCGAGCACTGGAAACCTGGTGGTGTAGTTGTTTCAAATGCAAAGCAATGCCAACGGATGAGGAAAGTCTTTGCTGCTCAGACTGGGAATCGGCGATGCCTGCACTTGAGAATCTGGACATCAGTACTGACGAGACTGCTGCTCTTCAGAGACCATGCATCACTGATCACTCTGAGCGCGGAGCACAGAGAAGCAGTCAGAGCTACAGGCTACAGTGAGGCTAAAAAACAGAGTTCAAATGACGTTTTTCGAAACAACTTGTTATGTCAGGGCTTCAGGACACTTGGATCACTACGTATTTTGTGGCTTCAATTTTGTGTTCTTGGACGTTAGTCTGGGGCGCCATCTGCCATTAGGTGTGCTAGTCGCTCCCCCCAGTGATCTCCGCAAGAGATGTGAGCACTCTAAAACTTCACTAGAGTCTTCCTCAGCATGAGGGTGAGTAGATAAGGGCTGAATTTTCATTTTTGGGTGCACTATCCCTTTAAATGAATCTCTGTGTGTGTTTATTTGTGTAGATTCACTGTGGGATAACATCCTACCACACATCTGTCCAGGGTGCAAGGTGGACATAAACATCATAGAACATTTTGTCCACAATAAAAAGATTTTTTGCTGCGCCACATCTGGGGTCACCCTCGACCAGTGGATGTGGCGTAATGTCCCAAAAACCACCAGGTGGAGGTGGGGAGGGGAGAAGGCGAACACCTTACCACCTGGTCAGGCACAGGTCAAAAGGCTGAGGAAAACGAGGACCTGCAAAGAATGTGGCCAGCGGTGGATTAGGCAGACGGGCCACAGCTTTCACCGGCCCACCAATCAATCTTTCTGTGAGGCCACTGACCCACAGAACAGGACTGTGGAGCAGTGGCTCACTGAGGTCAGGGGAGGGGTGATCTCAAAGGAGTTCCAGAGACTCCGCATGAAAAAAATTAGACAGTACAGGCACAAGCCTGTCAACAGGGAACTGTTGAATGCATGGAGGAGGCAGGACTACTCTGCCAAGAAGGAGGAGGAGAAGAAGAAAAAGGCGAAGGAGGAGAAGCAGAGGAAGAGGGAGCAGAAGAAGAGGAAGGGGGAGAAGCAGAGGAAGAGGGAGCAGAAGAAGAGGAAGGGGGAGAAGCAGCGGGAGGAGAAGGAGAGGAAGAAGGGTAAAAAATAAAAACAAACATATGTCTTGGTGTTAATTTAAAATGTTTGTGTGTTAAAGTTTAAGTTTTGGTGTTAATTTTGGTGTTTGTACTTAAAGTTTTGCATGTCATTGTTTTGTGTTAATATTGCGTGAGTAATAAAAAGCATTTAAATCTCTCTAATCTCTTGAGTGCTCTGTGCCGAATTGCCAAGTAGGCTTTCACATACATGAAATTTGATTTGGAGTTGTGGTGCATCACATAAACATGGTGAGAGAAAATGAAATTGCAAATAAAAGCAAGTACTGCAAAAACCAATAGGTGTGAAGTCAGAATAGAATAGCTATAATATGAAAATGAAAAAAATCAATGTGGAAAAGAGACAATTTCAAGTTCTCACTGAGTGGGAACGAAAATGAGTAGAAAAGCAGCTTGTGAGACAAAATAAAACCCTCCTCCTGCATGTTAGTAGTAATTCTGGATATTGATAGGTTCCCTGAAGGCCTCACCAGTCCTCAATGGTAGTAGTAGTCCCAGGGTGCCTGAATCCATCAACCTGCTCCCACTTATGCTGAAAGTACCTGTGAAGGCGTAGCTTACGCCACTGGAGGGCCCCCCCAGAAGATCAGGCCCTTCTATCTCATGAAGGAGACCAAGCTTCTCTGTGCCGTTCCAATTTTAGTACAGATTCCCATAACTGGAACTGAGCAATCAGCAAAAGAAAAAGTCATTTGAGATTTAATTTTCAAAATATGCCCCAGCAAATAGATACTATGTATCTACGTATCTACGTATTAACTCTGTATCCTCAATGAACAGTCCATGAAAAAATTATTTTTTCCAGCAGATATCTTAGTTACAACATGAGCATTAGCAAAGCAGTTTTGTGTTGCTATGTGTGGTATTTATTCAGTTTTGGGAAATTACGATGTTTAGAAAGCACAATCTCAGGGAGCGCCATGATCTGTGATGCATCCATATATCAAATGTGCACACCGCCCCCTACTGTATTAGATAGGTAGCACCATGGTCAGCTGAAGAAGAGCGGCTCCTGACGTCACTCTCCTGCGCTGCTCAGATTGCCAAATCATTTTCGAATTATGGTCACTATTTTGCAGGGCAGACCACGAAAATGAAATAGCAATGTCTTCTTTTTGATTATGGCATAAAATGTGCAGTCTTGAAGAAGAAAATGCAAATGCAATAGGTTGATTGATTATTCATTTTATTTATGAGTGAAATAATGCAGCCACATTCTTAAAATGAAAAAGCATTTCTGCAAATGCTTAATTTATTTTCAAATTTTACATTTCAAATTGAATTTTGGTATCTATTTGCTGGGGTATTTTGAAAATTAAATCTCAAATGACTTTCTTCATTCATTCATTCATCTTCTAACTGCTTCATCCTCTTGAGGGTCGCAGGCTGGAGCCTATCCAAGCTGACATCGGGCGAGAGGCAGGGTACACCCTGGACAGGTCGCCAGACTATCGCAGGGCTGACACATAGAGACAAACAACCATTCACGCTCACATTCACACCTACGGACAATTTAGAGTTATCAATTAACCTAGTCTCCAATCTGCATGTCTTTGGACTGTGGGAGGAAGCCGGAGTGCCCGGAGAGAACCCACGCTGACACGGGGAGAACATGCAAACTCCGCACAGAAGGGCTCCCACACCTGGGATCGAACCGGCAACCCTCTTGCTGTGAGGCAAGAGTGCTAACCACCACACCACCGTGCCGGAGCTTCAGGGTTAACTCTGGGTTTTCAGTACTAAGACGCTGGTTCTCTTTTAACCAGGATAAATCACCATGGTAACTTATGCTGAACAGCTAACTTACTCTGGAGCAGGTTAACTTCAGAGTATTGGATCACACTCTGTCAACACCCCAAAGTCTGACCAAAAATAAAAAAATGAATAAAAAAGTATCCATGGACAAAATTCTGGAGTCTCAGGTAGAAAAGAGGAGCCTATATATTGTTATATTGTTATGGCTCAGAGGTAGAGCGGATCGTCCACCAATAGGAAGATCAGCAGTTTGATCCCCGGGTCCTCCAGTCTGCATTTTTGAAAAAGATACTCAACCCCAAAATGCTCCCGATGGCTGTTCCGTGTTCCGGCTCCTCCATTCTGCATGTCAAAGTATCCTTGAGCAAGCTACTGAACCCCAAATTGCTCATGATGATGCTTCCATCGGTGTGTGAGTGTGTTAACCGAGTAGCAGGTGGCACCTTGTATGGTAGCTTTGGCCACCAGTGTGTGAGTGTGACTCATGGTTTAAAAAGCGCTTTGAGTGTTCGGATGACTAGAAAGGCGCTATACAAATGCAGGTCCCTCATTTACCATTTAGAATCATTTCATTGTTCCAGGGCCCTGTTTCCACTGGTTTTAAAACAGAGCTTCGAACAAACAAAGATAGTTTACAACACTTAACACATGATTTTAGCAGGATTTGAAATTACACAAAGTTTACTTTAGTCCGCGCAGTGATCGCTGACAGTGTTGCGCTATTCTACACTCTGTCCCACATTAAAGGCTCTCTCTGAGTTACAAATGCTCCGCCACTGCCCCCTTGTGTCGTAAATAAGATCCAACACTAATCCATTCAAAACATACAGACTACTAAACCCCAAAACTGAGCCCGTGTTCCATAAAAAAATAAGATAAACGTGACTACACTTTGTGTGGCTCACATTGTTTTTTGTTTTTTTTTTAACATACCTTAAGTCAGCTTTATGTCCCTACAGAGTACAAAATATTGATCAGTGTTTCACATTTATCCACCCAGAATCATTTCATTTCATTTTACAATGTAGCACATTCTTCTTTCTATCTTCTTAAATATTTACATCAATACTACCAAAATATATTTTTGTAAAGTTCTTGGGTGGCTTCTTTTGTTTTGTGCTATTTTTTCCCTTTAAATAAATAATATAATGTACCTCATGTTGTGTTGACAGGCTCTTTACTCTCATTTTAAACATTTTCAGGCCTCATAATCACCAATCACACATCTGGGACAGCTAGAAACAAGGCTTTAGGTGATTAAATGGTGCATATTCAGAGGGGGTCAACATCAGCTGATAGATTAAATAAACCTTTACGGTGTCAGCAGCAGCACGAGTCATCACGTAGTGTTTTATTGATTAGTGTTATAGTTAAATGTCATGTCGACACGTCAGAGGTTTTGTAATGACAGGTAATCAGACATTAAAAAGTTCAAAGACTTTTCATTTTATTGAGAAAAACAAGCGCCGTAAAAACACAATAGTATGATGGTGTAACATGAAATGTAAGATGAAACATAGAAATATAATTTATAGTATAATACAGCACTATATCACAGAATATCAAATATAGTACAATACATAATAAATACTGTATAATATAAAACAATGAATAAATCAGTCCTCCTCTTGGCCTGTTCTTCTGTCCCTGAGAATTTTAACATCATCAAGTCAACACACATCTCGTTAAACCACTTCTAATATAGTCTTTAAAAATAAAAGTCACTTTGAAATTTCCTGTTTGAACTTTTGTTGTAGTTGTTGACACTACGTCAGAATATATCAGTGTTGTTCTGTTGTTAATGGTGATGTCAAGAAAACTAAAAACAGTAACTCAACTCATATAGCACCATACTGAATATGTACAGAGACAGTAACTCAACTCATATAGCTCCATACTGAATATGTACAGAGACAGTAACTCAACTCATATAGCTCCATACTGAATATGTACAGAAACAGTAACTAAACTCATATAGCTCCATACTGAATATGTACAGAGACAGTAACTAAACTCATATAGCACCATACTGAATATGTACAGAGACAGTAACTCAACTCATATAGCTCCATACTGAATATGTACAGAGACAGTAACTCAACTCATATAGCACCATACTGAATATGTACAGAGACAGTAACTCAACTCATATAGCTCCATACTGAATATGTACAGAGACAGTAACTAAACTCATATAGCACCATACTGAATATGTACAGAGACAGTAACTCAACTCATATAGCACCATACTGAATATGTACAGAGACAGTAACTTAACTCATATAGCACCATACTGAATATGTACAGACACCATATATATATATATATATATATATATATATATATATGTATATGTTAGGGTTGTCACGATACTAAAATTTCAAACTCGATATCGATACCCAGGAAAATATTCAATACTCGAAACCACCAGAAACCAGATCTGTCCATACAAATCTATTTATCTACAGCCCTGTTTATTTTCTGTGCTTCTGGTGAATTTGCACCATATTTTCGTTGCTGATCAAATAGAGTTGGTAGTTTAGGCTCAGGATGCTCCTGTTTCTACCTCACCATGTGATCAGAGAACCAGGGGTTACGGGAGAAACCAAACGTTTTTTCAGCTTCAATCTATGACTTTACAGTTAACATAACTTTTCAGACACACATAATTGTGTTGTCCTGTTAAACTAACATTGTCTATTAATGTTACAGACGGGCAGGACTGATAAAGTTGTCTGCTTAGCTCCCACATTAACGTTAGAAGTTATATTTTAGTTTGATGCTGGTGACACCAGCTGCTCAGCTGCTAGTGAGGGGAGGGGCTGTACCTGCCGTCTGCAGCATGCTGTGTTCACTTCACTAAATATTTCCAAAGAGCGCTTTTTCCTTTATCATTTTTGACCAAAACTGGCTGCTCCGATCCTCCTGCAGCCGTGCTGGCCATATTACAGCAACAGAAATGTGTGCATGCATGCACAGCGACGACAACAAGCCGGGTTGCAGTGAGGGCTCTGTGCCTGCCAGACGCTGCCTACACAGCGCATGTCCGTTGGACCCGTCACGCGCACCCGACAGACGCTGAGGTGGCGTGCACTGTTAATATCGATACTTTTATAAATTAGTATTGTATCCGGATACAGCGTTTGAGTATCGATACTTTTCAGAGTATCGATACGTTTGACAACCCTAATACATACATACATACATACATATATATATGTATATATATATATACAGTACAGGCCAAAAGTTTGGACACACCTTCTCATTCAATGCGTTTTCTTTATTTTCATGACTATTTACATTGTAGATTCTCACTGAAGGCATCAAAACTATGAATGAACACATGTGGAGTTATGTACTTAACAAAAAAGGTGAAATAACTGAAAACATGTTTTATATTCTAGTTTCTTCAAAATAGCCACCCTTTGCTCTGATTACTGCTTTGCACACTCTTGGCATTCTCTCCATGAGCTTCAAGAGGTAGTCACCTGAAATGGTTTTCCAACAGTCTTGAAGGAGTTCCCAGAGGTGTTTAGCACTTGTTGGCCCCTTTGCCTTCACTCTGCGGTCCAGCTCACCCCAAACCATCTCGATTGGGTTCAGGTCCGGTGACTGTGGAGGCCAGGTCATCTGCCGCAGCACTCCATCACTCTCCTTCTTGGTCAAATAGCCCTTACACAGCCTGGAGGTGTGTTTGGGGTCATTGTCCTGTTGAAAAATAAATGATGGTCCAACTAAACGCAAACCGGATGGGATGGCATGTCGCTGCAGGATGCTGTGGTAGCCATGCTGGTTCAGTGTGCCTTCAATTTTGAATAAATCCCCAACAGTGTCACCAGCAAAACACCCCCACACCATCACACCTCCTCCTCCATGCTTCACAGTGGGAACCAGGCATGTGGAATCCATCCGTTCACCTTTTCTGCGTCTCACAAAGACACGGCGGTTGGAACCAAAGATCTCAAATTTGGACTCATCAGACCAAAGCACAGATTTCCACTGGTCTAATGTCCATTCCTTGTGTTTCTTGGCCCAAACAAATCTCTTCTGCTTGTTGCCTCTCCTTAGCAGTGGTTTCCTAGCAGCTATTTGACCATGAAGGCCTGATTCGCGCAGTCTCCTCTTAACAGTTGTTCTAGAGATGGGTCTGCTGCTAGAACTCTGTGTGGCATTCATCTGGTCTCTGATCTGAGCTGCTGTTAACTTGCGATTTCTGAGGCTGGTGACTCGGATGAACTTATCGTCAGAAGCAGAGGTGACTCTTGGTCTTTCTTTCCTGGGTCGGTCCTCATGTGTGCCAGTTTCGTTGTAGCGCTTGATGGTTTTTGCGACTCCACTTGGGGACACATTTAAAGTTTTTGCAATTTTCCGGACTGACTGACCTTCATTTCTTAAAGTAATGATGGCCACTCGTTTTTCTTTAGTTAGCTGATTGGTTCTTGCCATAATATGAATTTTAACAGTTGTCCAATAGGGCTGTCGGCTGTGTATTAACCTGACTTCTGCACAACACAAGTGATGGTCCCAACCCCATTGATAAAGCAAGAAATTCCACTAATTAACCCTGATAAGGCACACCTGTGAAGTGGAAACCATTTCAGGTGACTACCTCTTGAAGCTCATGGAGAGAATGCCAAGAGTGTGCAAAGCAGTAATCAGAGCAAAGGGTGGCTATTTTGAAGAAACTAGAATATAAAACATGTTTTCAGTTATTTCACCTTTTTTTGTTAAGTACATAACTCCACATGTGTTCATTCATAGTTTTGATGCTTTCAGTGAGAATCTACAATGTAAATAGTCATGAAAATAAAGAAAACGCATTGAATGAGAAGGTGTGTCCAAACTTTTGGCCTGTACTGTATATATATATATATATATACATACATACATACATACAGAGACAGCAACTAAACTTACAGCACCATACTATGACTGGATATATATTCAGTAATACTTGCTGATGTAATGTACATTATCAATGCAGGTTGTCAACAAACTGTGTGCTTAAGTCTCCTGTGGGTCTGATACTTCACTGAAAAAGTGATAGTGAGTTACAGTTTATCAACATCCATTTTGTAAAACACAGATATGTAATAATGTAGGAATATCAGATGTTATTATACTACAGGCAAAAGCTATGATGATGATAATAATAAACATTACAGTTGTACTTATGGTTTTGCAGGTCTTAAACATGTCATACATGTATTAAACTTAATAAATGTATTAAACTTTCCGAGTTTACTCTGCTGTAGAAGCTCCACCAAAACAAATAATTCTTTTATTCATATTTCCTCACATTTAAATTTCTTTTTTTCATGAAGAACTTAATCTTATGAGGAGGTTGTGGTAGGAGTAGTCAGGTGTGTTTGGTGTCGTCTTTACACTATATTTCTTATGGATATTGCCGAGTTTAAACTCCTCGGCACACTCTGTGGTCTGAGTCAGGGCAGGCAGGTGGCTGCTCTCTCCTGAAGTCCAACAACATTTCTCTGGATGTGCTGGATTTAGATCCAGATAATTTTTCTCACACCAGCCTACAAAAACAGATTTCCCTCCTGATGTGGTTGTTGGAGTTAGTGGTGTCAGTAATAACTGTGCTGCCAGAGTACTTGATACCTGAACATCTCAGATCTGAGCTGCTACTTGTCCTCTGTGTTGAGGCTGAACAGGAGTGTAGACATGACAGAACATGGTGGCGCCTCGGTGGACGGTGGAGCTGACTGGCTGGAGTCTGGGAGGAAGGTGAGGAAGAAGAGGATGAAGTAGTCAGATGCATATCTAGAATAAAACAAGAATTCACACAAACTGTCATCAAACTAGTAAAACCAAAGCTTACAGAGAGTCAACAAATTATAGGAACACAGTTTCTAGAGTCAATACACATTACAGAGTCCCTGAGGAAGAAAACAAAAAGTCCTCACTGAGTCCAGAAGTGATGATTTGTTTTGGACAGAAAACTTTCTTAGTCCCACTTTTAAACTTCAGTGTTTCCTGTCATGTTGTTTGTGTCAAACTACATCCCCCACGTGTCAACATACGAAGACTTCTTTTTTGTTTTTAAAGATATTTTTGGGGGGGCTTTTTAGCCTTTAATGTATAGGACAGACAAGTGTGAAGAGGGGGGAGAGAGAGAGGGAGTGACATGCAGCAAAGGGCCACAGGCTGGAGTTGAGCCCGGGCATGCGGCAACAGCCTTGTACATGGGCGCCCCAAGATATGAAGACTTCTGTTGATAAAACAGATAATGGCCACTGATTTTTGTTTTTATTGATGTTTTTATTTGGAATTCCAAAAACACTTAAGATTAAAATTGTAAGAGTCTTCCATTTTTGTTGTGAAATCAATGTCCCAAGAAGCCTCAAAGCAGTACCCCACCCACCCGTCACCAAGAACCTCAAGACATTGTCTCTGTATGGAAATTACCTAGGGCCTGGGGCAATTCATCGATGTAATCGCTTACGGAAATACGGCGATTTACAAAACATGCATCAGCAATAAAGTAATCTGTGTCCAGTCAAAGCATGGTTTCCTCCAGAGAACAAACTGCAGCTAAAAAATATCGCCCACAAATTGGAAATGACTTATCACAGGAATACAGCTACTTTGCATGGACTCTGTGCATAGTAGTCACTTAAACTCTCTGCTCTGCTGCTAACATTAGCGCCATGTGTCATCTAACATTGTTGGAGTGTTTCATATTCTCTGCTCACTCAACAGCCATGTAGGAGTAAGAAATTGACTTGAAGGTTACAGGCTGTTACAGTGTGTTAATTGTTTCAGTTATTTTCCTCACACACTAATGCAAAAATACATCTGACAGTGATTATCTGAACTGCATATTACTGCAGTGATGAAAAAAAAAATCATGTCATGCATCTTAAGTTCAAAGTCAAGTACTTTAGTAAAAACACTGATTCTTCAGTCCAGGGAAAGGGTTGCTGTAATATACAGTGATTAAAATACTGTATGTGTCACAGCAGTCCTTTTGAATCTGAGGTCCAGAATGTTTCTGAACAGATATCATACAAATAGGGTCTATTATTATTATTATTATTATTATCAACATTATCATGAAAATTACACTTATTTTAAAATATACCACTATTATGGTTATTTTTTTAAGAGAAGACGACTGGGAAAAAAAATTAATTACACAAGTTTCTGATATTTCTTTTTGGGTGAACTGATTGAAACATTCTTAGTAATTATCGACCTGTATCCAACTTACCATTTTTAAGCAAAATTATAGAAAAACTGGTTTTTAACCAAGTAAATGATTTTTTAAATACAAATAACACTTTAGAGAAGTATCAGTCTGGTTTTAGGATGAACCACAGTACTGAGACAGCCCTTTTAAAGATTTTAAACGACATCAGGTGCAATTTAGATAACCATAAACTCATAGTCTTGGTACTACTGGATCTAAGCGCCTCCTTCGATACAGTAGACCATCACATTTTATTAAATAGACTGAGGCACCTGGTCGGCCTCTCTGGTACTGTTTTTAACTGGTTCATCTCTTACCTTACTGATTGACACTTCTTTGTAAGTATGGATACATGTTCCTCAGGAACCCATGAGTTTAAGTGTGGGGTCCCCCAGGGGTCAATTTTAGGCCCAACTCTTTTTAATCTCTACATGCTTCCTCTGGGGGACGTCATCAGGAGGCACAGCATCAGCTTTCATAGTTATGCTGATGATACGCAACTGTACATCGCCGTGTCTCCTGATGACACAGGGCCAATTGATGCCCTTTTTAACTGCATTTTAGATATAAAGTCATGGATGGCAGCGAATTTCCTACAGCTCAACCAGGACAAAACAGAGGTTTTAGTCATTGGTCCTGAAGGCCAGACAGAGAAACTTTTACCAAAACTACAGGATTTTAAACCAACACAATCTGTAAAAAATCTGGGTGTGATTTTTGACTCTGAGCTCTGTTTTATTCCACATATTAAAAACATAACAAAGGCAGGTTTCTACCACCTTAAGAATATAGCCAGAGTCCGCCCGTTGCTCTCTCAGGCCAGCACGGAGGTGCTGATGCATGCTTTTATCTCCTGTAGGTTAGATTATTGTAATGCCCTGCTCTCTGGTCTTCCCAAAAAGAGTATCTCAAATCTACAATTATTACAGAATTCAGCTGCACGAGTGCTGACGAGGACCAGAGGGCGGGAGCACATTACACCAGTTTTAAAATTGCTGCATTGGCTCCCTGTGCGCTTCAGGATTGATTTTAAGGTTCTTTTATTAGTTTTTAAATGTCTTAACAGTCTTGGGCCTTCTTATTTATCTGACCTGCTTTTACCATATCAACCCTCGCGGACCCTGAGGTCCTCCGGCACCAGCCTTTTAACCATACCACAAGTTAGGACTAAAACACACAGGAAGCGGCATTTAATTATTATGGCCCCCGATTGTGGAACAGCCTGCCGGAGAACCTCAGAGCTGCAGAGACTGTTGATGTTTTTAAAAAGAGGCTCAAGACTCATCTTTTTAATCAAGCTTTTAACTGATCTCTTTATTTATCTATTTTAAATTCCTCTTATAACCGATTTATCCATCTATTATCGATTTTTTATTTATTTTTTATATTCTTACCCTTCCTCTTTTTACGTTCTTATCTCATTTAACCTTTATCTTTTGTTATTTTAGTTAGCCTATAGGTTTTAGTTTTGATGCATTTTATGTCTCTGTTTTAGATCATTCTTACCTAGCTACTAACTCAATTTTATGAGCTAAATAGCTTTTTGTTGGGTGGGAGGGTTGGGTTTTCTCTTTTCTTTTTGTTTTCTGTTTGGATCTTTGTTGTTTTTAACCTCTGTGAGGCACTTTGTGTTACTGTTGTATGAAAAGTGCCATATAAATAAAGTTGATTTAAAGACATACTAATAACAATGAATGGGAAGATGAAAGAGTGTGAACTGAATAAAGAAAAACTGGAATACATAATTTTTGAAAAATGATTTAAAAATTGAAATTAAAAAAGACAGGAAGGGGGGATTAGTCAGGTGGCAAAGTTTGGAAAGAATTAAAATCATTTATAAAAAAATTCCATTCATGAAAAAACATTTTGCAGAGCTGCCTTTAACTAAAAATCTCATCTTTTCTAACTTAAGAAAAGACATCTCAAAGCCAAAGGGACGTCATAAAGGCCACTGTTTAAATGAATTAACACAAGATGACTGATGTTCCCTGAATTGCCCTTTATATGTAGAAACATCTCCCATGTGAACCACAACTAAGAGGCACAATGACATGACTGTAGTCACCATTGTTACATCACCTCACCTTGTTTTTTTTTAAGGTGACTCTTCTCACTTAATGTTTCACTAAAATCCTTTGCATGTCGGAGCTAGGCTTTTACTTTGATGGATGCCACCAGAAGTCTATTGTCTTAATGCATTACCTTAAAAATCATCTAAGACTGTGTGTAACAGAACTCCACTCAGAAACTGTTCAGTTATACGAATACTGCTGTTTCACTGCACAAAACGTCATCCTGAACATCTACGAGCTGCTCCTCAATTTAGGGATGCACAATATTGGATTTTTTGCTGATATCCGATGTGCCGATACATAACTTATTTGACCAATGACCGATAACCAATACCGATATCTACTACATCCATTTTTTGTCCCTACCTGATTTTAAGTGATCAAGTCTCTTCTGTAGTGGAATTAACATCACATGCATACTCTTATCATGATGGCCCAGCAGCAGATGGAGACATGAAATAGAATGCTTTTCAGTGTATGTACTATTCATTCATTGTGCAAAATAAGAAAAACCATGTTGGCCAATTCTGATAGCTTTATAGTCAATATTGATACTGATGACGTGCCAATAATATTGTGCAACCCTACTTCAATTTCAGCAAACACACAATCATAGGATAACGAAATAATATTCATACTTTGTGTAACTGTTTTGTTTCAGGCCCACAAACTGTCACTAACATAGAACTCAAACAGGAAAACTGTCGATTTTCTATCGGTCAGGATTCAATCAGACAGACATGTTAAAAAACAACTTTTTCAGAACGAGGTTTGGTGGAGAAAACAGCCAGTTTCTTTCACAGTGTGTTCTGCTCCTCTTCACAACTTTACCACAGCGGATTTTAAACAGCAGGTTTTGCTGTATGACACAAAACCTGTTCTAGAACAGATTTTAGCAATGAAACGATGACAAGAAGTTTGTTTGAGACCTGAAAAGACTGAAACAGCAGCGTTACAACTGACTGTCATCCTGACTTTATCTACGGTTAATGTTTCATTTCATGGACAGAGACTCTCCACCTGACAAACAATACGTAGGCTACAGACTGTTACGTGGGCATGATGTTAGTGAATAAGCTTCAGAGAAGAGGTTTGGATGAATTTAAACGCGAATGTTTTCGTCTGAAAAACGAGTAGGCCCACTGACTTTGACATTTCGTGATAGATTTTGAGAATACAGCTTCCCTACAAGAAAGTTTGATAGCAGAGATGTAAAGTTTACCTCTGAAAATAGAATTTTAATATTTATATTTATATTTAGGACACAGCTTCTGCGCAGGGATCTAAACATGTCCACGATGTTTTTAGACATTTGCAATGAGTTGACAGCGGATATGTAAAGTTTACCTCTGAAAACAGAATCCTCAGTTTTACATTTAGCGATTATATTTTGAGGCCACAATTTCTCTAGATGAATCTTACGACGTACATGGGGTTTTCTAGACAACATAGAGTCCTAAGGTCAGAAATGGTGACAATATTGAGTTTGAATGAAGTTGGAAACGAAAGAAAAGACTGGGAGCTGAAACAGCAGTGTTACAGCTGACTGTAATCCGGACTTTATTCATGGACACTTTTTATTTCACAGATAGAAAAACAAATGATGAGCACAGACATTTATCTGGACGCAGGTTTAGTGAATAAGCACCGGAAAAGACAAGTTTGGATGAATTTAACGTTATAGCCTAAATGTCTGCCTCTGAAAACCGAGTCCTGACTTTCACATCTGGCGAGATTCAAAGACACCGTTTCTCTACAATAATCTGAACATGAACACGGTGTTTTTAGACAAAATACAAGATAAGTGGTGAAAATAACGACTGAATGAAGTTTGCGAGCAGAAATGTAAAGTTTACCTCTGAAAACACAGCGTCCGGGTCCCGTCGGGTATTTTCTCCCGCACAAAAAACAACAGAAAGGTTTTAGATCCACAGCTGCCGACAGTAAAGTGATGAAAGATCATATTTGAGCAGGTTTAACTGTAGTTTTGCTCAGATAAAGAGAGTTTAAAGAGTTTTTGGGCAAAGTCTTGCAGAGAGCTGCTCCGCTCTGTTGCTCTGCAGCTCTGCGCTCTGCAGCTGCAGTGACTCAGGCCGCCGCGGCGCTGTTTCATCCAAATACAGTCAGATATTATAAAAAATCATATAAAATCATTAATAAATCATTAGAAACCAGGAGAAAAGAGGGGTATAATGAGGAACGCTTCACGAATTTGCGTGTCATCCTTGCGCAGGGGCCATGCTAATCTTCTCTGTATCGTTCCAATTTTAGTATATGTGCTACCGAAGTAACACAACAGAGCCCTGATTCTGGGGGGTATTTAACGGGCTGTGACCCCGGAGAGGTCCCTGTCATGGTGTAAGAACAAGAAGCTGCTGAAAGCAGTGAAAATTGTATTGAGATAGCTTTCAAACATTAATAATAAGAGTGTAGAGAGGTGTGGAGTGTGTGCTGAGAGCTCTCTGGGTGTAGTGACCCAGTCTGACCCAGTCAGACCAAACCGTAGGTCCTGTTAGCCCTGTTGAAGAACTCAAAGGGCTGATGGGAAATATGCTCAATGAGCCTTTACGTCACACAGCCAGGATTGGTGTGCTGCAAGCGAGAGAACAAAAGGCCTACTCACCGCTCCTCCCTCTTCCTGCATTCCTCCCAGAGGCACTTTGACCTCCCCCAGAAACCCCCACTGAGCTCCAGTATCTGCTAACCCTCCCCTGAGCACACACAGAGAGACAGAGAGAGGGACGGGGGAGGAGGGGAGGCACACAGAGAGACACACAGGCTGAAACACGCGATCTGTTCTAACACTCACGGCAGCAACAACCTCCTCGGCTGAGCGCAGACAGTTAGCTGGAGCTACAGCATGGACTCCTGAAGCCGCTCCTCAGCTGCTGGTATTGAAGCCTGAGCAGAAGGACAGAGACAGAAGGATAGAGACCATCAGACACAAGCCTACAAACAAGAGCTGTATGTGTGTGTTCATGAAGAAGTCAACTCCAAGCAGAAGGAGAGGAAACACCACGGTGTTTACAGCTGAAGCTTCATGTCTGCATCATGTTGTTCTGTTGCATTCAACAACATTCATTCACGATCATTTACAGTCAGTCTACCAGTGTTCCTGAAAGCTCCACATTTCACAGTCAAGGTATTTTAGTAAAACAGCCAAGACTGTTTTTAAGTGATTAAACTGTGTTCTTTATTTTCACAACTGTGTGGTTCTTTCCTACTTCCTGTTTTCATTCAAGAAATTCCAATGCAGTTTCACAAACTCACCACCAGGTGTCAGCCTTAGACCAGTCTGTGGAGTGGGGGGCGCTGCTGTGCTGAGGTCAGCCGGCAGGACCTGCAGGAAAACGCACACAATTATATCAAATATGAGTCACAACAACTTATCTAAATACACAGCGTAGGTCGGTGGCGAGCTATCATTCAAAGATTCCAATGAAGTTTGGAAGAAAACACAAAATATAACACGAGTCACAGCAACTTATTTATATGAATGGGTCCCTGATTTGCATTGTTGTCATGTTTACCGATAACAAATCCAGAAACATGCCGTTATATTAAATGAGCGCAAATCGCCGCAGCGGAGTCCATTAATAAAATCTCAGTTTGTATTTGTTTTGCTTTTACATAAAGAGTTTTCAGCCCTACAAGCATAGATCAAGATTTTTTTTAATCGAGACTTTAGACTAGAAAATTCGGCATACAACCAACACACCAGTGAGCTCTTGCTTTAATTTGATTGTAACTTTTAAAAACAGGTATTACCTCCACCACTAAGTTGTGTTTTAAGTTCGGTTTGTTTGTTTGTTTGTTCGTCTGGACAATCACGGAAAAACTACTGGCCCGATTTTACGAAATTTGGTGGAAG
Source organism: Epinephelus fuscoguttatus (assembly GCF_011397635.1). NCBI lineage: Eukaryota > Metazoa > Chordata > Actinopteri > Perciformes > Serranidae > Epinephelus > Epinephelus fuscoguttatus. The sequence goes on along the minus strand of NC_064756.1, from coordinate 39,419,101 downwards.
GGTGTAGCATAGGCCAAAGAAGAACCCATTAAATTCCCTAAAACTTGTAAAATACACAGCAGATAAAGTCGAGGAAATTCAATGCAGTTTGACAAACTCACCAGCAGGTGTCAGTGTGTGACCAGCTTGTGCTCTGGCTTCCTCATAGAGAGGTCTGTCCGACCTGACTGTCTGTCCTTGATATCAATTGTTGTATTGTTTTAGCAATAATTAATCCACGAAATATGCCGTTATATTGTGTGCGTGTAAATTGCTAAACCGTATCCCATTCAGAAAATCTCACAGTTTGTGTTTGTTTTGTTTTTTCATAAATAATTCCAAATTGACAAACATGAATCAGGATTTTTTAAAATTCAGACTTAAGACTAGAAAATTCGGCATACAACCAACACACCAATGAGCTCTTATTTTAATTACATCGCGATTTTAAGGGCCGCCATTATTGCTTTAATTAGCAGAGGTCATAGCGCAAACACTGAGTGTTAACACGTGTAGAAGTTGAAATTCTGCTTAAACAAAGTGCCTCTTCAATTATTACTCATTATTATTATTATCTCACCGTTGACATTGGGGGGCTGCGTGTAAAGCCGTAAAACTTTACTAAACATGTTGCTAGATGGAAGTCGCCCATCACTCCGATCAGTCAGCCAATCACACGCCCCATCAATAACTATCAGACTTAAAATGCAACTTGCAGGTTAAATTTTTTTAAAAAATATATACATAATCTTGTCTGAAAATTACTATATGAGAAGTTAATTCAGAATTTATTATGGTTTACATGACGTAAGGGCGCAAATTCAGAGGAAAAAGTGTCTCTTTTTAGCCAGTGTTGCCAACTCCTCAGTAAGGAAAGTAGCTATTGGCTGTCCTAAAAGTCGCTAGAAGTCGCTAAATGACGTCATCGCCTAATTTGCATAATTGATTGACCGTGTGTGTAACTAACGCTGTAGGAGAGTGTCTAACGTCGTGGGACAGACAAAACGTGAGTGAAAAACACCCTAAATATGTTTAGAGCTACAAATGAACTTCCTTCTGTTGATTCTTTATTCTTTTTTGCCATTGAAATAGGCCATCACTTCTCAAAATAACTTAATGATTTTAATGCTTTGTCTAGACCAACATGGGTTATTATTTTTTACGAGACCATTAAGTATGTAAATTCAACTGACTGGCACTTTGCACAGAATACTACAGTTGTTGAGTGTGACATAATCTCCAACAGGCTGTCTTGTGGGTGGCTCTGCTACGCTCACAAACAGAGGGAGCAAACATTGGAGCAGCCCTGCCTCATGACAAAATGCCAAAGCATAAGTCTAGCTTTACAGATGAATACATTAAAAAAACGTCCCCACTTACCGTCCCAGTCGGGACATATGGGAGGCGGAGTGCACTGGCTGCAAACTAAACGTCCTCTTTTGCCTGGTCATGTCTTTGTGGGGCGTATTTGTATTATTTACATTATTACATATATTTTGTTAGATTTTCTAATACAGAAGAGGTATTATTTATAACATTATTTCATTTTTTCCACAGTAAGACTTGAAAAGAGAGCTATTACTTTGTTATAGGTTGATTTTCTAAAACAGAAGAGGCATTATTTATGTGATTATTTAATTCCGGAGATTATAATTTTAATTTTATTTTTGTACCATTGATACATGTTAAAGAGAGATTATTTCATGCGTAACAAAGCATGTTGAAAGCATGTTTTGGAAATAAAAATATGGTCACCCTATTAGACTATCAAATTTAATCAAAAGGCTGTTAAGTAGGGTGGAATTGCTAGCTCTACTTCCAACCCTCCTCTTTTATCTGGGCTTGGGACCGGCAAAGTGATTCAAAAAAGACACTCTGGCAGAGTTACTTAGGTTTTTTTTTTTCCCATGTTTTTTTTTTTTTTTTTTTAGCTTTAGTTTGATTTGGTTTCTAACATATGCTCCACTTACAGTAGGAGCCTACAACAAGGCACAATAAAATATGAACATTTGTTTCCATAACTTTAACATTTTTGTATAGATGGTTTTAACTTTAACTTTTAACTTGATCCCGTAGATCACAGGATCCTCCTGTCTCGCCTGGAACAGTGGATAAGTATCACAGGTACTGCCCTTCTATGGTTTCAGTCCTACCTCACTGATCGGAGCTTCTCAGTTAACTTAGGGGAATTCAACTCAGCTACGGCTCCTCTCACCTCCGGTGTCCCCCAAGGCTCCATTTTGGGCCCCATCCTCTTCTTGCTCTACATGCTGCCATTAGGGCTGATTTTTAAGAAACACAACATACCTTTTCACTGTTTTGCAGATGATGTACAGATCTATCTGCCCCTTAAATCCATTAGCAAGGATTCTGTACGGCCACTGCTAGAATGTTTAAAAGATGTCAAATCCTGGATGGACACTAACTTTTTAAATCTCAATGGGGAAAAAAAAAAAACAGAGATCATTATGTTTGGATGTGACCCCTCCGATTACTCCGCTAATTTTCTGGGCCCCTTCACTCCTAACATCCGTTCCTCTGTTAAAAATCTCGGTGTGAACTTTGACAGTGCCTTTAAATTCGATAAACAAGTTAGATCAGTAATACAAACCGGCTTTTATCAACTCAGGCTTTTAGCTAAAGTAAAGGGCTATCTCTCCCCCCAAAATCTAGAGAGGGTAATCCATGCTTTTATAACCTCACGTCTGGACTACTATAACTCACTTTATGTCGGTATTGACCAGTCACTACTACACTGTCTACAGCTTGTCCAGAATGCAGCAGCTTGCCTCCTCACTGGAAAGCGTAAACACGAACACATCACACCAATCTTGGCCTTGCTCCACTGGCTTCCAGTGCGTTTTAGAATTGATTTTAAGATTTTATTGATTGTTTTTAAAGCCCTAAATGGGCTGGCACCCCCTTATTTAACCGAACTCCTGCACTTTCATGCTCCCTCCAGAGCCTTGAGATCAGCCAGTCAGCTATTACTGGCTACTCCTAGGACTAGGCTAAAGACCAGAGGTGACAGAGCCTTTGGGGCGGCTGCCCCTAGGCTCTGGAATAGACTGCCCCTGCACATTAGGTCTGCCCAGACCCTAGAGGTTTTTAAGTCTTTTCTTAAAACCCACTTCTTCTCTCAGGCTTTTAACTCAGGTTGAGCTGGACACCCAAACATTTTATCTTATTTTTATCTTATTTTATAACTCTTGCATTTTATTTTATTGTATTGTATTTTATGTATCTTATGGTCATTATTGTGGTGTACTATTAGGTACCTCATTGTATTTGTTTGTTTATTTCTATTGACCTGTTCAGCACTTTGGTCAACCTTGGTTGTTTTAAATGTGCTTTATAAATAAAGTTTGAGTTGAGTTGAGTTGAGTTGAGTAAACTTCAACAACAAAAAGAGACAATAGAAAACAACAATGGCAATGTGAAAAAATGGTCTGGTTCTAATTCAGGTTGTTAGTTTTTCAGACCCCCCTCCACACAAACATGCTGCGCTGGCTCACAGAAAGAGTAGGTCATCTTCATTTTGGTCAAGGCTTTCTGCGGCAGGTTCAGCAACTGAGGGAGCTGACTTAAATGAATACGCAACTGATGTGCCGAAAAGCTGCAAAACATTATCAGGCAGCTTGTGCTCATAGCAAGCCTCATCAGACAGCTTCAAACCATATCAGACATATAGGATGGAGTTAAGGGTCTGTTCGCAGTTTGCTTTTTACCACACTCATCTGGCTGAATAATCTCTCGACTTCAGCATTCGAGTGTGGCAAGGACAACACAGACACAGCAGCCATGGCAAGTTCCTGAAACGGATTGACATCAGCTGCATCCCTGAACTTTCAAATCTCACTCCAGAAACCCACTGTGTTTTTTGTTTCATTCCACTTCCTAAGATGGATGACACGCCATTGCTGGATAATCCTGTCTATATCTGGAGGAGAGTAGGCAAGGAGCTTGGCTATTTTTTCAATTTCTCAATTTCTTATTGTGCTTTATAGTTTCCTCCACATTGAAAACTGACATGTACTGCAGTGCTTCAATGTTGTCCGGCAGTCTCATCCTCAGCTCTTTTGTGAGGGAGATGGTGAAGGCTACACATCGCTTTCTGACGACGTTCTCCTCCTCAGGTGCAAGGTGGAGCTCAGCTGCCATGGACTCAAAAAGGTAACCAAGGTATGGTTTCAGACTGATGTATCCATCAATTGACCCTTTGAGGACATCAACATTCGGCAGTGGATTCAGCATCCTGCTACTCACGGACTTTATCAATGTTCTGTGGATCACTGTACATGGAGTGTAAAACCTCAGCCATGTAGCAGTGTTCACTGGACTTGGTGACTGCAAAATGCAGTTTCAGCTCCTCCCACTGGTCCAAAATGCGTGAAACCACTGGTTCGATGGAGAGCCAACGGGTGGCACACACTTTGGTTATTTGTAAGGGTTTCTCCCCACAGTTAATGGTCTCATATATGGCCTTGTAGGCCTCCCTCCGCTTTGGAGACACAGAAAACCAGTTACAGGTCTCCCGTACCAAGTACTCCACGCTACGGGGGAGGGTGTCATTTGAAGCATGACTAACGGCAAGCTGCAGAGAATGACACACACAGCGAATGAGGATCCCTTTATTAATACCTGTCATAACAGAGGCATTGTCAGTCCCTATCCCCTAGAGTTACTCTTTTTTTGACACAGCACTTCTACAGGAAAGCCACAACAGCACGCGCTATAGATGTGGCATCTCCTCCCTCCAACTCAACAAGCCCCAGAAAAGTTGAGACAATTGTCTGTTTGGTGTCACTAAAGTACCTCATCACAACCCCCAGGTACTTAGAAACACTGACATCTGTGGACTCATCAAGGAGGAGGCTGAAACACTGATCACCCACATCTGCAACCAACTTTTTCAGAAAGTATGGCGCTAGAACGCCATTTATCATTTCTGTGCACTTCGTCCTGTGCATTTTGAAGTGGGTAGCAGCAGTGGAGTCAGAAAAAGCAGCCTTACATGCTTCCCCAGTGTGGTCATATGCAAGCATGGAGCAGTGCTCAGCAATGGCTAATGCCATGGTGGCTTCAGCCTTTTTTGTGGAGCCAGTTTGTTTCACAAATAATGGCAGCTTGGTTTGAGTGGAACTGTAAGGCTTTGCCTTTTGAATGTGTTTTTGAGTGGTAGCATGTTTTTTTATGTCACTGAGTTTTGCATAAAAATCAGTCTTGCAATACATGCAGTATGCCCGTGTGTTATCCCCAATAAACTGCTTTAACCAGCCTTTGTAATCAGGGTTTGCTTCCCACTCCTTTCTGTACTTTTGGCTGTACAGCTTAGACTGCGCCATGATGAGCAGTTTAGCTAGCACAGTGGACAACGAGGTGAGACGTGAATGAAGCCAAAATCCTTAAACAATACAATATAGAATGTACAATATATAATATACAATACAATCAGAAAGCTGAGACAGACAGGCGATGTGATTCAAATGCAGCGATTTATTAATTAGCAACAGAGCAGAGGCACACACAGTCAGCGGACGAGGTGAGTAGTGACTGAGGCAGACAGGAGGCGGGGTGTGAGTCAAATACAGTGATTTATTTTAGCGTGACAGTGAAGAAATATTATATTTACATGCCGCTCTGCAAGCCAGGGCGGGATCAGTGGCGGCTTTGCGCACGCACGATTCATTTGCAGTCTGGACGCGGAGGAGTGAAGATCTCCTCTCTGCTCTGTGAGACTGACCACTTGTGAGTGCTTTGGGACGGGGGAGGGGCTCACGGCAGCACCCGCTGCTGCTCGTTGAGAACAGAACTGCAGAGCGACATGTGCTTTCACTTCAGAGTTGCCACCAGAAATGTCTCCAGTAACACTAGAAAAAGTCGCTAGATTTGTCGCTAGTCGCTTTTTTGAAAAAATGTCGCTGAAGGGGTCTGAAAATCTAGCGACAAAGTTGCTAAGTTGGCAACACTGTTTTTAGCTCCTCTTCTAAAAACTTTTTTTTTTTCCAACATCACGTGATACTACGTCACGAGAGGGACTCTGCGTCCTTGACCCTGCCTCTGTCCAATGCGCAATAGTAGGTGGTAGTAAGTCTGAGCAGTAGTTTCAGCGGTTGGTTGTTAACAGTGCATTTCACCATTTGTGATTATGCCAAATTATTGTGTTTGTGCAGGTTGCACAAACTCGAGTCTGTGAGGACATTGAGTCCACTGTTTTCCAGACAGAAAAAGGAGTGGAGTTTGTTTTCGTGCCTGAGTGCGTTTTGTGCAGGTGAAGAGGCGCGATGTCACTGCTTCATCTGTGACCAAAAACGTGGTCGTGTGCAGCGCTCATTTTGGATCCTCAGGGGTATGTGCCAGGGCGGGCGGGCTCCGTGGAGAGGGAGACCTCAGGTGGCATGAGGGTTGATGGACAGTGTGAGGGATGTTATGTCTGGTCTGGGGGTCAGATTCTCCACCAGAGCCCAGAAGGCATCCACCTCCCTGCAGCATACTCTCCACAGCTGAGGACATGGGCTGGCAGTTCCCACACAAGCACCTATCATACAAAACATTATCAGGAAATCTTCGTATCTCTCCCTCTCTCCGCTGCGGACGTCAATACACTGTAATGGGGAGTTATAACACGCATAGCAAGATACGTCTGATACAAACTGATATTTGCGCATTAGTTTCTGTTATGGGTAAGTAGCATTAGTTATCTAATACTGGCAGAACTATTGGTAGCTTTGTTATAACCTAACACGTGATGGCAAACTTAATGTTGTGATGTCAACACAGCGTTAGACATCGTTAGCTGTCGTTAGCTTACACTGGTTGCTCACCAAGACACCTGCCCAGTTCTCCACTGGTTCTCCTCACACCACAGCTCTATTTCTCTCCTGTGGCCGTTATTTCTCCTAACCCTGATCTGTTCATGGTCTCTTGGACGCCTAGCAGGCTCATAATTATAAGCCTGTGGGCCGTCATATGCATATGAATGTACATTTTCAACCTCTTCAGTCTCAAAACTAGTACTGGGATCCATGTTTATTAATGTTACACTCAAACTTGGCCAGACTCCCTTACGCCATATCACTTCCGGTTAGTGGGTTTTTAGATGCGGAAGCAAAATTCTCTCACAAAAACGAGCCCAAAAGTCACTGTAGTGTGTATATGTTTTTGTTTTTATCGAGTTTCTACATCATTTTCCTACACATTTATTCACCATGGTCTCCAATCTGCAAGTTGGGCTTTAAGACTGGAACTACAGAGCTCATGCGCACAAGGTTAAAAAGATCAGGGGCCGGTTGCACCAACTAGTTTACAAAAATACTGGTCCAACCGACCAGTATTTTTGTTGTTGTTTTTTTGTTTAACATAGGGTTATGGTGTTTGAGAGGAGAGTGAAACACCATAACCCCGTTATTTGCGGTAATTTCAGAACCGTTTGTTGCGTGTTGTATTAGGTTTGGCCTCACGGCGCACCACAGTATGTGATTTAAGCTAGCTTGCTTGCTAAATAGTTTGGTCAACTTACTTTGCCATCACGTTAGTGTGTTTTTTTTTCCCAAAAAGCAGTTCAAGCCAAAGATGGATATAAGAACGTGGTTTTGTAAAAAAACAAAAAACAAAAAACAAAACACTACAGAAGAGACTGCAGCCCAGGCCAGTGGCTCCTCGCTTACTCAGAAAGTTCAACAAACAAACAAGAAGGCTGAAACTCTACTGAGGAAAGGTAAGACAGAATATAGCTGGTTTATTTTTCTATGTTCTATGTCACACATGTCTTTTTCTGCTGGATATGTCAGACATGCATCCAGACAGCAGGATGATTGATGATGAATGAGTTTTGAAATTGGGGACATCCAGCTTTGGGTGACAGATTAGGCTAGTGGAAAAACTGTGTAGATTCATGACATGATAAAAATGTGTACGCAGAAAGCCAGAAATATACACATTATTTTCGGCGTATTTGTAAAGCCTCTCAATTAATGTAGGAACTTGTTGCACATGCATGAGCATTTCCACTCCATATTTATTCATAAATGGACGAATATGCCCTGAACCAGCTTTCATACCAATCTGCCGCTTGCTCCACCCGTCCGTCTGACTGTAAGCTCCATCTGTCATGAGACAAACATGAAAGAAGACGTACAGTTTAGTGTGTTTCACCGGCGACGAGCTGTCATTATGCACGACAATTACAATTTTTAAGCGCCCCCTCAGTAACTTCATCCTGGCGCCAGGCCTGGTAGTTTACCGTATGTGAATACGCAACTGACTTTAAGTCCATTCTAAAGACTGTCTTAACTAAGACCGACTAATGCTGTGTTCCCACCAAACGCAGTTAGGACCAGGCTTAGTAAAGACCAGTTGGTGCAACCGGCCCCAGGACTTTAAAGACCGTTACTATAAGGAACTGTTGTTCAGTAATACTGTATTAATGAATATAGCTATTTACAAACCATAGCCTGTTATTTAATCTCTAAATGTGAAATAAACCTTTAGTTCTTTAGGTGACAACATTATTATTTTCTTTTATTATTTTTTATGTCTTTTTATTTCACATCAGCCAGCATTAATATGGCAAACCCCATTAAAGGGAAATTTAGGTTTATTTCAACCTGTCTCCTATCGTCCTAAATTTGTTTCAAGTGACTAGTGACATAAAAATAATAGTTAGCATGTTAGCCGTTAGCCTAGATACAGCCAGGGCGCATAGTAGCGTCAGACCTGTTAAAACATAAGTGAACGGGCATACTTCAAGTGCAAAGTTAGTCCACTAATCAAGCTTTTTTTCCACAAAGACCGCCTCATATTATTAGGATAAATGTCAGAGAACATATAGGCTAGAAAACGACATGTAAACGTGTTGTCTTACCTTACCGGTGTGGTGCCATGTTAGCTCTGCTTTCCAAAGCGCGGCCGAAATATATTTCGCGAGCTCTAGATAAAGCCCAGCTGGATACTACTCCAGGTGGAGGTGTCTCGTCCTCGGTCACATCCAGACCTTGAAAATAAGTCTGCAACCGGTCCCATTCCTTGCAACAGAGGCATTTCTACCAATCTCCAGAGCTACGCAGCCTTGCAGCAGCCATTTCTCCTCTGTCGTCCTCTACCTGTTGCGCCTCTCTCTCTGTCCTCCTCCGTTCTTCAATTTCACGAAGCTCTTCGTCAGTGTATTCTGGCTCAAATAAATAAGGGCAGCCATCAAACTCTGCAAAATCAAATTCCTCCTCCACAAAGTCGAAGTATGGCAAAAAGTCAGCCATTATTCTATAAATCTTTCATAAAATAAATGAATGAACTTTTCATTCTAATGTCCGGTTCTGCTTTCCAGCTGTTGCTGCTGCACGAGATTTCAGGCACGGTATGAGATCGCTGCTTGTTCTTGCGATATTTTGGCCGCGCTTTGGAAAGCAGAGCTAAATGGTAAACAGAAGAGCTTCGTGAAATTGAAGAACAGAGGAGGAGAGAGAGAGAGAGAGAGAGAGAGAGAGAGAGAGAGAGACGCGCGAAAGGTAGAGGACGAGAGAGGAGGAATGGCTGCTGCAAGGCTGCGTAGCTCTGGAGATTGGTGGTGTACCTGTGAATGTGAATCTCCACTGGCTGTATGAGATACGCCTCTTGTTTCTACATTTTAAATCTGTTCAGAATTGTTATTAATTTTTATATAAATAATAACATTTTTGCTCAATAGCTTCCAGGAAATATGATCAATTGACTCAAAATCAGTGTGGGACCATGTTACTCCACTGGCTGCTTGAGATACGCCCCTTGTTTTTACATTTAAAATCTCTAAATATTTTTTATTAATTTTTATATATAAATATTAGCATTTTAGCTCAATAGCTTCCAGGAAATATGATTGACTCAAAATCAGTGTAGGATCATAGTACTCCACTGGCTGTATGAGATACGTCCCTTGTTTTTACATTTAAAATCTCTAAATATTTTTTATTAATTTTTATATATAAATATTAGCATTTTAGCTCAATAGCTTCCAGGAAATATGATCAATTGACTCAAAATCAGTGTAGGGTCATAGTACTCCACTGGCTGCATGAGATACACCTGTTTTTTTTCTACATTTTCAATTCATTCATAATTTTTATTTGAAAACGTTTAGCTGAATATCTATTAGGTCGTGATATAATGAATCAAAGCCACTGTTAGAACATATTGATACGTTTCTTTTTTTGTCTTTAAACACAGTATCTCTGCTTCAAATATCCCACATTTTTATTTTGAAAACAGGAAGTCTCCTTGCATTTACTGTAAAGTCTGCAATATGGGTGCACTTGAAATGTTGGAGTGGCTGGCTCGGAGTCAGACTGGGTGGTCCAGAGGAGTTTCCCCCAGAGCGAATGTCTGTTGAATATCCAACTTAAAACTAACTTCACCCCAGTGTATTTTTGAGCCATTTTGGTAATATTTGGTTAAAGGTTCTGTACACACATGTATTAATGAATTAAATGCTAAGAGAAATAACTCCACCCTATGCTGCTGCACACCCTGTATTTTTTCCCCTGCTACAAGGTCATGCTCTGTCTCTCTGTCAATGCAGAGTCTTCATGTCTGCATTATGATGCATCTTGTAAGCAAAAAATGTCCACATTTGTATTCATTACTTGTATAATTTTGAATTTAGTAATACTCTGTGGTTCTGAAAACTTCAAAGGCACACCAGAAATTTTCTGATGGCCCACCATTTGGAAACCACTGTTCTAACACAATATTGTTGCACAGCTTTGCTGTACCTTCCAGAACAATAGCTTCTGATTTAAAATGTGGCATGCTGCTGTAGTAGATGAAAAATATTGATATGGTGTTTTATTTTTCCTTATTTTAAAGGTCGGGGTGTTTTTGCTACTGAGGCTTTCAGAAAAGGAGATTTTGTGCTTGAATACCGTGGCAACCTTCTCAAACAGGACAGCCCCCTTCATTGGAGGCACTATGATGACACAGAAGCAGTGTTTATGTTTGATTTTCAGTGGAAAGGGAAAAGTTATTGGTAAGTAAGAGTGAATATGCCCTTCCTTGCATGTGTAATCTAGGAATGCATGACATGGATTTTTTTTTCAGCTCATACTCCACAATAATGGTATATAACGGTAATATAATGGTATATATAATGGTATAACAATAATGATCTGCCTCTCATGTCTGACACTGACAACTGATAATTTAAATTTCTTTCACAGCTAAGGTAAAGAAGGCTCACATGTAGTGATCAAAAATTTATGATTTAAAATTGTTAGTCTCTAGTCTGCATGGCATAGCTCTACCTAAGTGCAGCAGTTTGACTTCATGAACATGACAACAGCATGCTGCACTTCTTATTTTCTGTTTGACAAAATGCAAATGAATGTTAGAGGAGCACACTGCCATTGACTGCAATGGAGTGTGTAGAAGCTGTGCTTGTTAAGATGCTATTGGCTTCATATAGTGCTGGGTGGTTTGACCAAAAACTCATATCACAGTTCTTTCCAAAATTTTCCTAGTTTTTCTGATGTGGGTGTACCAGCAGCCTGACTATGTGGAACTGGTAATGACCAGGCATATGTGTAGTCTGTCATGCACGACAAACTCCTAAAACTGCACAGAGCGTGGTTACTTCATGAGCACTTGGATTCTAGAGTTGTGTGCCTTCACTGGCCTCATGTAAAAGGGATATTCACTCTAAAATAAAGTACATTTTGTCAGGCGAAAATTGAAATATAGTGTAAATCTTCATTTAATCAGCCCCAGTAACAGATATTGTGATGCTACAATAATCCCACAAGGGTAACCTTTGTTTTGATACCAAGATTATTCATATAGGCCTTGTAGTTGCAAAGATATTCTGTATTTTTAATGGGAATTTTTTACTCGAGAATAGGCCTAAAAAAGGCTCTGGACCTAACTTAAACATTCAAACTGATCTTGAAAAAAAAAACACCGGTTGATGGTGAATCTGAGAAAATTGCCCAGCACTAGCTTCATATCATACGTCAATGGCTTGCTCAGCTGTTGAATTAAACCTTCCCTTCTCTCCAATCTTTCTTTATCCAAATTTTACATGATTTTTTTTAACTGTCTTACTATGCTGAACACTGTATACAAACCAAGTTAGCAACTTTTACTTTGAACTTTATTGTTCTTTTTTTTAAGTCTTGATGCATCAGTTGAAGACAAGTCACTTGGAAGGCTTGTGAACGATGACAACAAAAAGCCTAACTGCAAGATGAAAACTATTGATATTGGTGAGATGCCACATCTGTGCTTGTTTGCTATAAAAGACATTACCCCTGGTGAGGAAGTAAGTTACAACTACGGGGATGCAGACTGGCCTTGGCGCAAGCAGGTACACTACCATATCATGGATCCCTTCAAATGATGAAAATATTACATAAAGTTAAATTGTGATAACATTTGTTTTGGTTGTTTGAGTACAAATGTAACATGCTTTTCCATAACGTTTCCTAGAGTTGGGTGGTATCCAGCTTTTGATGCCTTTAAGCCTTGCATGAATTTAAGTTGATTGAACGTCTCTTAACACTGAGCAGTGTTGTTCCCAGACGTGACATAAATGGAGCCACCTACATTCTCACACACTTAAGTTCAAATTTTAAGTCTTGTTGGTTTCTTAAATTGTATCCTGTTTCTGTTTCCAGCAGAAATTATCACCTGATGTCAGTGAGCAGATTGTGGATGAGAGTGACAGACCTCAGCTAGGAGCCAGATTATAACACACTAAATAATCTCTCAGAGATGAGACGGCTATTGGTTATCTGTGTTGTATATGGTGGGTGATTGAGTATGAATTACCTCCCAGCATTTCTCTTATGGCAGCCCAAGTAGTCTGTGTCTATAAGTACTTCTCATGTCTGCATGTCTGCTGCTGGGGGGTGGACTCTGTCTGTCAGTTACCACACCACAAGTATAGCTGGACTGACAAACTGGTTTCATCTAACGGATGTCCCCAATTAGGTTTGGGTAGCAAGTGTATGTGTTTTGAATGACCCCAAAAGTATGGCTAGACTAACAACTAAACTAAGTTTAACTTGGTTGAACGTCTCTTGTTAACACTGAGTAGTTAAAATGTTCCCAGACTTGACATTAAGCCCACTAAATAGCTTCATATTTTAAAATGCAGATCAAAGTTTTTTGTTTTTTTAAGTGGGTTTATACAGACCTGATTATTCCACTACATGTGTTCCTATGATTTTTTTTTTCAAATTCAACAAATATTTTTTATATTTATATCTTATATAGAAGTTCTGCACACTCCCTGTGATCTCTGACACCACAGACCCCAGGTGGGGAACCACTTCTCTAGAGAACAGCATGAACTTAATTTAATGAGCATTCATTACAAGTGTAAAATCATTAAGTGCAGATTGCAGGATATCAAAACATTGCAATGCATAATCAGCATGCAGTACAATATTCTAGAGCCAAACCCATACCAATTTATGTTTTCAACCTAAAACCACCAGTTTTTTTTCCTTCACATAGTGCATAGGGTCTATGGTTAGATACATTTTCACATTGGTCAGTGAGTGTTCACTCACATGCATACATATATGCTTTTTGTCTTTTAGCTGTTATCTGGTCCTGTGGATACATCTGTAATGGAAGATAAGATCAACTTCAACAGCAGCAATCCAGCCACTTTTCATCTTTCAATGTAATCACTATTTCACTACTGCACATTTTTGACTGTAAAGTGTTTTCTTTCCAGGCAACGTTTGCTTTGCTCAACAAGGTCTTATCTAATTTCATTGCTGTCCTCATAGCCTCGAATGGCCAAACTGAGAAAGCACCATGAGGAATGCTTCAATCGACAAAAAATTGCAGAGGAGCAGCGAAATGCTAAAGAAAGACAACATACCACCATTCTGTTAAAGCGTGCACAGCTGGCTCAGAAACTGGCAGAACTGGATGCTCTTGTGAGTAATGTGAACATTGCTGTCTGCCCAACTCTTTTCATCATGTGTATTACTAGAAGATTCACTGCAAACCTAGCCGTATTGGATATACTGTGTGCGCAAGGGAATTAAACTTGAAGTGATGATTTCAAAATTCTGCTGAAATATTTGCAATTAAATGTTTAGTGATCAAATATAAAAGTAAGGTATAGATAATTATTCAGTTAATCAACTTAACCTCCTAATCAGACGTGTCACTCTCTACCGTGAGTAGCTGCTGAGTAGCTGCAAATGTGGGGAGTAGGGCTAAATTTAATTTTTAAAAAATTGCTACTTAGATGCTGATGTAGTTAGCTCTCTGTATAGCCACAATTCTGTTGTCTTGCTTAATGTCTTGCCCACACCACTACCTTACTTGTTACATGCCACAAGTTATGAACCACACTGATGGCTGCTATGTCACAGGTACTGAGCAGCACTGAGAGCACAGCTGAATTCTGAAAGGAAAACAGCAGATTTTGCCAAAGTTGGAATAAACCTTACAATCTTACACTGTGTTTCTATGATCACAAGCATGCCCAGCCTTGCACTTAACCCGCTGAGAATGCCCAAAGTCACAGCTTATGAGATTTAATCAAGACAAAAATGATAGCTTGCACTTGACAACTCAGTTATTGCACTTCTGGGTTGTACACAGTACACAATTGTCTTGTCTATCTTTTCACTGCAACTCTGCAGTTATGGAATCATAACTGTAGAAACTGACAGCTGTCAAACTCTGACATAGAGAGAGGACAGAACTAGCCCACCTGTAGTGTCAAAAAATGCAGTAAAGAATAAGTTCAATGTTTCTGAATCCAATACTACATGTACTTGGATTTATCCACAATATCAAAGAAAGATTTAGAAAGTTACACAGTAATATAAGAGTATGAAGCATCTACACTGTCCAAGGTGCTTACCATGCCCACTCTGCCAACTGAAAGCGACTTTGGTTTTTAAAAAGACAATCATTCAATTAATCGGTGATGTAAGACCAGCTGCAGAAGCAACACAGCTCTGTGTTTTGTCAAGTAGTGGAAAACTTGCCATTGTACTCTGTATTTCAATCAGTCTTTTATTATTTCCTCTATTATGAAGAACTGGAGCATTCTCGCTCTCAGGCTTATTTTTATTTAATATTGCCTATTTAATTTATTTACAGGTTGATATATTTGCAGCTGTATATCCAAACAGGGAAGGCAGTCATTTGCATTTTATTTTGATCAGTCTGTTTTCATTAAAAGTCCTCTTGGCATCTCAGATATGGCTTTGACTTACAATTAAAAATTAAGTACATAATAATACCAAATGTATATCAGTGTAGAGCCTAAAAATACAGATACTTATTTTCTTTGTCTTTTTCTCAGTTATGACCACAATTCACTGTATGGAACCACCGATTAGCGTCTCTTGGCATTAACACTTGGTGCTTGGACCATTTGAATGTTTTGACCAATTGAATTTGGGTGTGTAGAGGGCAAAATATAAGGCTGATCCGCACAATTTCAGGTGGACTGTTAAAATAAAGAGAACATTGAGTGCTGGTGTGTGTAGGCACCGTTTCATAAATCTGATTACTTTTTTTTAGGGCATGCCATTTAAGTTTTTTGGGCGCACATGTGCTTTTAGTATGGATCCTGTGCAATGTTTTATAAATGAGACACAGAACAGGAGGATCCTGCTTTCTGTGGCTTCAGCAAGGAAACAGGACCGCCTCCTTATGAGTTCTCAGTCTTGATTGGCTGAAGTGCGCTGGGATTCCAGAACATGTTTTTCCTTTTTTCTCCCTGAGCAGTATGAGACAGGGAGAGACATGGTTTACTGACCAAACGCTCTACAATACTGATAACTATTGGAACTATTCAACACTTTTGATAAGAATATATTACTTACAACAGCCTTAATAAGTCCAAATTGTACTCATGAATTGCACCTGTGAACATGCATAAGCAGTGATTGAAAAAACATTTGAAATTAAAACTCTTTGGTCTGTCAACTGGTAACATTTTTATTTTCAGGCCCCAATTCCAAATTGGTGAAATACCTCTGGCACAAAATATTGAAATTAGGACAACTATGTAAAGAAATTACCAGCACAAGATTGTGGAATGTTTAGATGAATATTTTATGTTTCTTAATCTATTTCTTTCTAGTGTAGTTTATTTTACATCTGCCAGCAGATGCATGGTTTTGCAAACCATGGTTGTAAATGCAATGCAGCTTCCTCACTTAATGTAATGCATGTTTATAGCTACATACAGCTATAGAGATACAGAATTAAAGAGACAGGATACTGTGCCTTCTTTTATGACTTGCTTACTTTTAGACATTAGTAAGAGTAAGGCATTAACAAAATTTTTCTTTTAGTAAGAACTGGTTTAATATTACTGAAAGTTTTGTTTTTGTACTTGAACAGAGTATCATGTTTGGTTTAGTTGATTTCTCATCTTTTCTCATGTCTTTTCTTCAGCTGACTTCACAATCTCCCTTGGATGATCCCACTGAAGAGGAGTATGATGATATTCAAGTATGTTCACAACAGACTGGGGGCAATGTTTATAATCACTCACGTGTTCTTAATTAATTGAGCATTATTATAGCAGTGACAGGGTTGCTATACAGCTGCCTTTTTGTAAATAAACTTTTTATGCAGATTGTTTATTTCCGTAATGTTATTATCCGTGATGAGGATCGAAGCGTGATTTATCATTATGGTAGTGAATGTAAATGGTCATAAATCATGCCCCCAAAACACCACTATCTCTAACATCCTTTTCAAATGAACCAGTGTTACTTTTAAAGGTCTGTATTGCCTGTTGTTTTATACAAGGTCAAAAATGCATGTGAGGCTGTTATTTATACATACTAGAATGCTTTTATCCTTTTTGTTTGTCAGACAAGAGCTCCTGTTATGTGTTCATTATCATCGTCAGCTTGTCAGAATTCTGAGGATTTTTCAGCGGATGACTCAAAAAGGAAGTCGTTAAAACAGAGAAAGGTATTTTCCTGCAATGATAAGTAAGGGTGTAACAGTATACAGAAGTCACAGTTTGGCGCATACCTCAACATAGTGATCACGCTGTAGAATGAGTTTGGTTCATTAATTTTTAACTGACAGTAGTGCAGTTAGTCTTTTCGACCTACTTAAAAATGAGATTTTTAAATTTGATTTAAAAGACAGTAAAACAAAGCACAAATTTTAAAAATGTTTTATTAAATAAATTGCATTTTAAATACAATAACAAGAGCAGGCAAATGACTACAGATTATGGAAGCTGATACCAACCTTAACTAAAACCATGGAAAATAGAAATGATTTAAGCCTTGTTTTAACTATCAACTGGTGATTATTGATTTCAATTTAGCAAACCTAAAGTCTTCAGAAAGATTGTTCTACAGGTGGAGAGCATAGAAACAAAAAGCTGCTTCACCTTGTTTGGGAATGCATTAAGCAGTGAACATACACTCATGCAAATGTCAGATTTTTATACAGGGCTGATTTAAAAAAAACAAAAAACAAAAAAACAAAAACAAACAAATATAAATGTAATTTAAATTAAATTGCTAGTTTTTTTGGCCCTGCCTCCTTTCACATCTAGAAGCTACCCTAAAAACGACAGGAATATTGTTTATTATTTATTGATGACCTTGTTCCAGTGATTGACACATGTAAGTGATGCTGTCTATGTGTTGGCATGTTTGACATGTTTCCACTCAGAAACAACTGTCGAACTATGCCAGCACAGCATCCTTTCCCTTAGAGCTGATTTGAAAGCAGTGGGTGGGTGGGTCCTCCAGCTCCACTGTCTCTTGTGAATTAGCGATAGTGCAAGAGTGCCGTCTTCTTTGTATTAATTTATTGAGTCATCTTTTGCTTTTTACATTACAAATGGCTGGAAAACAGCTTTGAGGCGCATTACTACAATTTACTCATGAGGAGTATGGATCAGAATGGTAACGATCTCACAAATTCTCTTGCCAGTTGACAGCCAAATGTATTCGTCGTATGAATGTGTACACCAGACCATAATGTCTATATTCAGTTGGTGCAGGATAAACACCTGTACTGTTGCACCCTGAGTTGTAACAGTAGTGTACAATTTGATGTGTGAATTATCTCTTTTGTTTAAATAAAATTTGGTAAATGTGCCCTGTTTTTTCCCATATACAGCTAAAAGATAGAAAGTTGATGTACTAAAAGTGCAGTCCATCAGCACAGTGCAATAACCTTTGCATTTTTTTTTCCTCAAGGCCCCTACATATAAGGAAAAATCCCCTGATGAATCTGATATCACAGACTATAATGATTCAGACTATGCTCCAGACTCTGAAGGAAGTTCCTGAGCCTGATGAGGACACAGAACTCCATCCAGTTGCAAAAAAGCTGCTCTGCTGTCTTTGCGATATCCCCTTTTATCTTCAGCAAGCCAAGCCATTGATTCAGAAACCACCAGAGACAGCCCTACGAAAAGGAACTCCAACACTCCAAGGAAGAGAAAGAGCTCATCTCCTCATTCGGAGAAGAGCAACTCGAGCACTCCAAAGAAAAGCAGAGTCCATCATCTTTCTGACTCAATCAAAGTATTCCCTCCCTCAAAGTCTGCAAGTCGTCGAGTGTATAACAAAAGAAACTACTGTCTCTATTGCCTCAAGCCTTCTTCAAAAATTGCACGACACCTGGAAGCTGTGCACGGAAATGTCGAACAGGTTGCCAGAGCATTTCTATATCCAAAGAACTCAAAAGGGAAACGCAATGCACATAATACTCTGAGACGGCGTGGAAACTTTGCCTATAATGTTCTTGTTGTAAGTAAGGGAGCTGGAGAGCTCCAGGCTTGCTACAGACCTCGAAAAGCTAGATCGGCTTTTGATTTTATTCATTGTTTTCATTGTCAAGGACTCTATGCCAAGAGGACTTTGTGGAAGCACATGAAAATCTGTCCAGCACAGGAAGAAACCGATGATGAATCCAGGGGAAGCAGCGAGTTTGATCCAAATGTACCCTTAAAACTGCTGTTGTTCATGAGATTAGTGAGGGCTTGAAGAGTGTGATTTCCTGCATGAGCTATGATGAGGTCACTCTGACGATCCAAAATGACCTCTTTGATCTAAATGGATCAAGAAAGAACAGACATGACTTACTAAGACAGAGACTTCGAGAACTTGGCCGACTGTTAGTAGTTGCTCAGAAGAAAACTCCTATACGAAAAGCAGAGGAACTCATCTATCCATCCAACTTCAACAGTGTGATATCTACAGTGAAAGAGTTGACTGGTTACAACCCAGAAAACAACACATTTCGCAAACCTTCCTTAGCCCTGTACTTTGTGAGCTGGTAGAGACTGATAATTTGTCCACAGTTGACAGGAACGACAGCCTGGTGGAATATGCTCGTGAATTCAAGACCATTAAAAATTTCAGATGGAAGGCACTGATAACCAGAGGCGCAACAACCACTATGAAAGAGTTGAAGTGGACTGCACCACCAATTTTACCTTTCACTGAAGAAGTCAAATGTTTGGACTCTCACATGGAGAAGGTTAAAGATGTTGCTGAAAGAATGCTGAAACTCTCTCCCTCTGCAAACAGCTATGCAACACTTGCCAAAGTGACGCTGGAACAGGTGATCATTTTCAACAGAAGAAGAGAAGGAGAGGTGTCAAGAATGGAGTTGGCCACTTTCATGGCAAGGAAAAAGTCAGAACTCAACAAGGACATGGAAGCCTGTCTCACCCCTCTTGAGAAGAAGATGTGTGATTTTCTTCACCAGAGTAGAAATCAGGGGAAAATGAGGAAGAGGAGTCCCTGTGCTGCTAAAGCCATCAATGCTCTCAGCCATGGAGCTCCTAGCTCAAACTCGTGAGATGTGTGGAGTCCTCAAAGAGAACATTTACATGTTTGCTAGACCAGGTGCCTTGTCTGCTTACAGAGGGGGAGAATGCATCCAAAAGTTTGCAAGGGAGAGTGGTGCTAAAAATCCAGAGGTCTTAACATCAACAAGGCTGCGAAAGCACATAGCTACAATGTCTCAGGTACTGAATCTTCAAGAAAATGAATCAGACCAACTTGCAGACTTTCTGGGTCATGACATTCGTGTGCACAGGCAGTATTACCGCCTGCCACAGGGAACACTACAGCTTGCCAAAATGAGCAAAGTGCTTTTGGCGATGGAGAAGGGGACCCTCTCACAGTATAAAGGTCAAGCCCTTGACGACATTGAGACTGACCCTGAAGGTATGGATGTGTGTATATTAGTACAATTATATTAAGGTTAGATGTAAGCCATGGCTATTGTCTCATGAGAAAGGCATCATCACTGCTCGTTTTGCTATGTCTGTGCCTGCTCACCAGTGTATCCCTCCGCGGATCACAGCACAGGACGTACTGACCCCCTATAAGCGCAATGCTAACCGCTGAGACCCAGCCACTGGACATACAGACACAAAAAAGATATCCATCATGTTGTCTCAATATGAAAATGACAGAGAAAAGGCATAACTCCCAAATCGTCAGAGTATTCTTTTGTGTGAAGATACACAGTGAAGACATTACATAATCCTAACACAGCAAAGCTGTTACCTGCAGCCTTCGCTTGCAAAGCTAACGCTACTGACGTTAGGTCAGTCCAAGTAATTAGTGGAAACATGCTAACATGCTAACGTTACACACAAATTAGTAGTAAAGTAAGACCTGTTCATAAATGTTCTGGTGTAGCTCTGAATTTCTTATAAACTGAGGACAACTGCCTGCTGTATATTTGTGTTCATGGTCATAGTCACAGATCATTTTAGATGATGCTCCTTCGTTGTCCGCCATGACATCAAAAGTACAACCAAGTCCTCATAGATACATCTCTGGTAAAACTGTCAGGTGTTATGTGTTCAGCAATGCCCGCTGTGTACTGCTTACTCGAAGAACACTGTAAACACGGCTCCTTCTTCTGTGGTTTAATTGCTGCGGGCGAGCAGAATCACTGCCTCGGGTGCCTTACTCTGGTTTGCTGACTTCCGCTGTGTGTCCGACCCGAGCGAGGCTACGCTAAATAGCCATACAGAAAAAGCTTTGTTGTCGGTGTGTGTGTGTGTGATACGAACCAGGGACAGTTTTATTAATGGTAAAAAGTTCCGCACAGCTGCTTTAATCAATGATTATCAGTTGATTCATGTGACCCTGATATCGCTCATGCTGTTTAGAGCTTTTTATTCAACTTGTAGCTGGCTGCTATAGTTATTAACACACCGCTATAAGCTGGCCGGTGCCTGTTTTACATAGCCTTATACAATGTTATCTGCTTTGTTAAAATCTTATACTTAATGATTTTCCATGTAGAGTGTAGTGTAAAAAGACAGTTCCTGATCAAGTAGAATGATTACACTGCATAGGTGATCAAGAAAACGAAGCCATGTGACCATCATATAACCATGTTTAACGCATAAGTTCTTATAATACTGAGTGTGGTGTATCTATATGTGTTAAAATTTTGATATACACGTCAAAGTATTCATAATATAAGCTCACATTGTATCCATATACTAAAGCACACACACACTCAAGTGTAACCTATTATGCTTTGTGAAATGATAATACACACACACATTCAAATGTTTGTATTATCTAGTGCACATTAAAGGTTCATATTGTATGAGAACACATAAGGGCACAAGGGGCTGCATAAAGAAAGTCCCTAAAATTCACATGTTTTTTAAAAATAAAGTGAAAGTGAATCCGGAGCTAAGGGTGGGAAATTTGGGGAACTCCAGACTCAAAGCGAAAGTATTACACCATTAAAATCGGGCCTGCTCATGATTGGACAAAAAGAAAAAGGTATCTACCAATAGAATTGGGTTAAAGTGGGATGGACTGGCAAAAAGAGGTGGAGACACTGCCCAGTCTCCACCAACATAAAAGCAGGTGCATTGAGAAGTGGTTTTCAGTCCAGCTCCGGGGCTTGACTCCATGAGTTGTATGTGTTGGGCTTGTGAACACATTAAACTCGATTGCATCGGACTCTGCCTGTCTCCAGTGTTTTCTTGAGTGCTGATTAACTGAACCCAAGGTACCAATTGACATCTGAGGACAATTGTGAAGCATCGTTGAGGACAAGGTCGGGAGCCTACAGGCCCACTTCCAGGCGCCGATTTTTGCCTCTTCAAGAGCCAGACAACTTAAGGCTTTTTTCATTCATGTGTGTAATTCAACAGTCGTGTAGAGCTGAATACAGCTGCTAGAATGACGTCAGAACATCTTAAATGATGTGATGAAAGTGCTCTGATAAACAGGTTCTGTATATGACTCCAGACAATCACTGTAATCTAACTGTGTTGTCCTTGTAACCGGGTGGTTATTTACAGTGTAGATATTGTATTTCTTTACTGTGTCCCTCAGTCTGTTTATGTTGCAGCAGGTATGGCGATTGCGGCAGGTATGTGTCACGCCCCTTACCAGCACCTGTAGTGCAGCCGTGTTATTGGCTGCTAATGTGGACCTGTTCATATACCCCTCCACTGTCGTTTAGTCGCTCTCTCTCCCCTGCTGAAGCAAGTGCTGGCCGGCGTGCAGCTCCGCTGAGCCGTGGTTTCCCGGCGTAGTATGTGCCGTGTGTTCGTTCTCCAGGTATGTGTAGCACAGTCTCATGATGCTGTGAAGATGTTATAAGGTGCCATGTTGACAGTTCTCTGTTGTAGGTTGGCGTGTTGAGCCGAGGTGTGTGTGTGTGTGTGTGTGTGTGTGTCCCCTTCCAGTTAGCCGCCGCTGCCACCGTTAGCTTCCAACAGCTACATTATTGATTTGTGCAGGCTACAGCTGACCACGCAGGTAAACAATGCCACAAGCTCAATGTTATTTTGTTTGCTAGTGCTTATGTAGCTTCTGTATTGGTTACTAACGCTCACTCTGTGTCTCTTTTAAAGTTTGCCTGGCGTTAGGCTGCTGTTTTGCCCTGCCTTGCCTCTTACCTCCATAGTTTGTTTTCTTTTTGTTTTGCCTGGCTCACTTAGACAGCTGCTCTGCCTTCGTCGTTTAGACGCCCTTTTTATAAAGTAGTGTATTGTAGTTCAAGACTGACCTCAGACCGTGACTCCTTAGTGGGGGGTGGGAAGTTAACACAGCATTGAGGACCTGCTAAATTTATGCATGCAGCATGTTTATTTTTGTTCTTTTTTTTTTCTTTCGTTTTGATTTGAGTTTGCAGTTGTTTTGTATATATTTTGTTTGGTTTCTTTTCTTTTTTTTATTTGCGCAGTTGACCTAAAAAAAAAACAGCTAAAGTTGTTAACTCTCTCTTTCTGACTTAACTTTTGAGTCACTGATACAGATTAATATTGTACCCTTTGGAAATAAAAAGAACTATATAACTGTTTTTTTAAAAAGCGAAATAACTTAATAAAGAAATTATTTTATTGTGAGTAATAAAACTTGTTAAACTTCTTACATCGTGTCTGTATTCATTTGTGTAACTTACCTGTGTATGGGTGATTTTTTGGGAAACCCTCTGAGAAATTAAAGCAGAAAGTAGATTCTTTAGGTGCAAGTCCTAAGGTGGCGTTGTTGGTGCTAATTCTCCAGATCTGCCTCTCGCAGTTCAACAGGTCTTGCCGCATCCTGTTATACTGTAGATTTTGCAATCTTCAAACTCAAACTGTAAGTAGTACATGTCATTTCATCACCATCATCATCATCATCTCCTATTATATCTCATGATCTTGAAGTAGGCTATTTATTGCAGAGTTCTGCTGATGTAAATTTTCTCTGTTTAGATGGAACACCTGACCCTGAAGAGGGCCGCCAATGGCGGCCTCATAATGAAGGCCTCCCAGGAGGCCCAGGCCATTGGCCCCCCTTTACAGGGCAAAGAAGCCAGAGAAGGTGGATGCTGAGGCGTGGGTCCACCTCAACTCCGAACGTGGCGCCATCACCAACGCCACCCTCGTCTTAAGCCGGTGGAAGGTCCAGTTCTGCCGCTACCAGGGCAAGACCTTCCACTGACGTGTGCTATACCATCAACCTGTTCGTCTTCTACCAGACGGAGTGAGAGAGGACAGGGTCTCAGTCCCCACTGATGGCCAACAAGGGGGAGTCCTTCAGTCTGATTCATACAATACAATTAATAAAAAAAGAGTGTCCCTCTGTGAACTTACAGGACGCCTTCACCCGCTACTCCTCGGCGTACCCTGACTTTGCGGAGGCAGTCAGGTTCTACCATGCGGTCGAGGAGGCGCGGGTGAAGTCCCTCCAGCCTGGACAGGAGGGACAGGCCCTTGTTGGCTTCGGGGACTTCAAGTTCGAGACCCTGCAAGCCGTGTACGGATCTGAGGACCCCAAAAAGTTCCGTTAAATTATTATAACATCAGGATTATAGTATAGTCACTGCACTGACCGTCGATGACAAGAATCATGTGACCAGTTGTCTGATTTTTATAGATTTGTCAACTACCTCTGGAGGAAGGCACCAGCTCCTGGCACACAGATGGAGAACGCTGTCCGTTATGTCCAGAACAGAGACAGACAGAGAGCAAGGGATGCTGCTGCTGCTTCAACTGCCGCTGCCACCACCACCACGGCTGCAGCCACCAGCTGCAGCAGCAGCAGCACAGCCTCTGTCTCTGCCGCAAGCCAGAGAGTCAGGAGTGCATCACAGTACGTGTTTTACTGTAAAGCTGTCTGACTTGGATGTAGCTGAATTTAAAAAAA
This sequence comes from Epinephelus fuscoguttatus, assembly GCF_011397635.1. Lineage (NCBI taxonomy): Eukaryota > Metazoa > Chordata > Actinopteri > Perciformes > Serranidae > Epinephelus > Epinephelus fuscoguttatus. Next base: position 39,394,496 of record NC_064756.1, on the reverse strand, counting down.
ATGTAAGTGGGGCGGCAGTAGCTCAGTCCATAGGGACTTGGGTTAGGAACCGGAGGGTCGCCTGTTCGAGTCCCCGTCTGGACCAAATATGGAGTGTGGACTGGTGGCTGGAGAGGTGCCAGTTCACCTCCTGGGCACTGCCAAGGTGCCTTTGAGCAAGGCACTGAACCCCCAATCGCTCAGGGCGGCGTTCTCTGTCTGCGGTGGACATGCAGGCCAAAATAAAGAGGATGCTAGTCCATAAGCCTGCATGTCCAAGCAAGTCCAGCCTGAATGACATGACATAATACAGAGTTAAATGTATTGAGTTATGTATTGAGTTATTGTATTTCTTGTGTTCATTGTATATGTTCTCTGTTTCTCTCTCATTGTGTGATTACAGCCTCCTCCTTCCAACCATTCAGTCCAGCTCAGCCCTCAAAACCATGCGAGGAGCCTTTGGATGAAGAGCTGGTGTAAGTAGAAAATAAAGTAATTTTCATGTGACATATTGTAAACAACTGAAAGGCTCTACGCCTTTGTTGTCACTTCTTTTATTTTGTTTTATAAATGACTGTGTGATCAGAGAGGAGAGGAAACGAAGGGTAAGTGTTGTTTGAATGAAAAACAATTTGGGGTCTGCCTAATGCATGTCTCAAATCACTAACAGATTTGCTGGCCAATCACCTGTCAAAACAACGCTAATGAGATCATCTGTAGAGTAACATTTTCTTCATCATCTCTTCCCTAGTTGCCTGTGTACCCCTCTATCTGCAGCCTGCATCACTCCCTCTTCAATTCTCATTTGTTGTCATCATCGTTTTGTCTCATCCTCATTTTCTCTCTCTAGAACCACTGTCTGTGCTCCTGGAGTTTTTAGATGCAGCTTGGCTCATCACATGTCTGTCACTCAATATTAACACAAAAATCTCATAATTTCATGGAACTGAAACATTTTATTTCTCTTTAAGCCTCAGATGTACCGGCACCTCTCTTGCTCCCGCAGCATCCACCTCCTGCCCCCACCTCAGCAGGAACAAGGATGGAGGCTGATGACTCTGTGCTAGGTGAGCCCACGGATGAGGAGCTGCTGGAGGCCATCCTGGAACAAGAACTCCTCATGATGCCTCCAGCAGCTTCACCACAGATGAGCCAGGCCAGCAGAGTTACCAGTTCCCCCACCATCACCTGTCGCCCTGCCACCACCTGCAACTGCCATCCTGCCGCCACCTGCAGCTGCTATTCTGGAGGAAGGATTATGGGAGGAGTTGCCCGGGCCTGCCTCCCTCCCTCCCCCACCACCTGCTGACAGTGCTGAGGTAAAGTTGTCTGTCAAACATGTCAGGCTTCAGATGTTACTGCTGTCCTTATTCATAAAGTGTGGTCCTTTGATATTAAAGGGCTCCTTATGTTCCTCTTGTCGTCAGCTGCTGCCTCAATCCTGGAGAGCAGCTGCCACTGTACAGCAGCAGAGCTGGATCAGTCGGGTGCTGTTTTCCAGGGACAGCAGGGGGAGGCCACAGCTCATCAGTGACCTGAGGGTTGTTGCACAGCTGAGGTCTCGCACTCTGGGCAACAGTGCTAGTTGGCTGTACAACACCCTGCGGGAGCAACACATAGACACCTGGACGCCGAGAGCAATCCAGTACCTCGGCATGTGTGAGCAGTTCCTGGCCTTGTGCACAGGGAGGGGGCAGTTTCCACCACTACCACAGATGCCCCCTCTGCCTTCACCCATCTGGGTGCTGACAGTGTACAGCTGGATGCAGCTGGAGTGCAAGGCCAGGATCACGTCCACCTTCAGATCCATCTTAAAGATGGATTCAACCAAGAAGGTTAGTAATAACTGGTCTTTATTTTCTTACAGCTGCTTTTACTCCACAGCTGCGTGTTTATTTAAAATTTCTCTTAGGGCTGAGCAGTATACCGGTTTGTACCGAAAACCAGTATTTATTTTCGTTATGATATGAATTTTTCATATACCGCAATACCGGTGAATAGCCGTCCGTAATGTGCGCGGCAGGAAAGTGTTTCAGCGGGGACCCATTTCACCGCTGCACACCACAGGCACGCTTGAGCGGGTGAGAGTGAGAGCATAGAAAAATTTAGAGCAGTGTTTCCCCTATATGCAACTAGCAGCGGCGCACCGCCGTTTACAATTCTCCTCTGCCCTCTGTATCGCACACGGCGGAGTTTTGCCCCGATGCACACGCACACACAAAGTGCACACACACACACAAAGCACGCGCACACACACACAGACAAAGCGCACACACGGGTGTGCACACTAGAGCACAGCTCGGGCCACATTTTCCTGACCGAAGACGACCTGTCCCGAGTCCGAGACAGTTACAGCTGGGCTCCACCGGGCACATCAGCGGCGCGAGTCCCGTAGCAGCTTGCCCCCCTGTTAATCAGCAGCTCCACCGGCAACGGGAGCGGCGCGACATCCCCTGCCTGTCGCACAACAACTTTCTATTTTATGCGGCTCTTCTATTTTTGTCGCGCTACGCTCCCCTATGGGACCTTCCAGCAGATAAAAACTACATGAAATAGTGTGCTAAACGAGCACAGTGTGTTTTTAAATGAATAAACCATTATCAGAGGTGATATGTGCTGATTTTTTTTCATGCATTTACCCATGTTTATCCGTGACATTGTGTAATGTCCGTGGCGGACATTTGAAAGCGAGTAGATGACAAACAGTACAATAAACTTGTAGATAACTCAAATATATCTAATAACTTTGGTGCTTTTCATGCAGCCTACATGCAGCCTCCCGGCTCGGCAAACGGTAAACAACCCCGCTGGCTTCTCTACGTGTCGCTTCCGTACGTTGCGTTCAGGCGTTGTCAGGTAAATAACAAATTCCGGCACCTGAATAGGCCATAGCACAACACCGCAGCATGTCAAGTTGGCCGAACCTGCCAGTCTGTGTGGCAGCTGTACACACAGACTGGCAGAGGCTGACAAAGGGCGGAGTCAGCCTGCCTGTTCATTGCTGTGCGAGGGGCTCCACGTCTTTGGAGTCCTTCCACCTCCACCTCAACCGCTTCATCCCAGGTACTTGCTTGTGTCTCATACATTTTGATAAAATCTATGTTGTATTCACATTTCAGGCAAACATTAATTCATTTTTGATCCAAAACCTGACAAACCTGACAGGAACAAGAGCCAGTGCCAAGCACTTCCAGGCGTTCCTGGTTGATGGACTGGTGAGGTAGAATGAGGACCGCACAGCAGCAGCTGCACCATGGGATGCAGCAGAGCAGGGCCGTGCCTGGCACCCTAGGCATTTAATTTTATTAATTATTACACAAATGTTGCATTGCAATAAAGAACATGAACATTACTTAACTTGTATTAATTTACAGTTCACAATAAATAAATAAAAACTTGTTAATCTCTTAACAGTCTACATTCTCTAAATGAATAAAATAACTGAAAAAAACTTCTTACAGTCAAGGTTTGGTTCAAAACCTTTACACCCCTAAAAGACTAGTGCAAACACACGTAAAAACATAAACAAAATAAAAGGAATTGCACACAAAAAACTTCAGTTGCAGACAGTGCAATATGCATCATTGATTCTCAGTCAGAAATCTGGCAAAAAGCCAGAGTCTGTTAAGTCCAATAGAGGGCACTGTCTACATTTGGAGTGGTCTAATGTCCACAAATTATCTCTTGCTCAACTCAGTTCTAGAGCCTTACTCGCCTTGTCTTCATGGCAGCAAAAGCATCTATTGTATCATCATAAGACAGCTGTTTTGAGACCTCACGATTAATACTTATGATGGCTAGTCCACTGAGACGTTCTTGCCCCATGGTAGATCTGAGGTAGGTTTTTATCAGTTTTAGCTTTGAAAAGCTTCTTTCTGCAGCTGCCACTGTGACAGCCTGAGTGGTAGAGACTCTCAGTGCCACCCACATATTTGGGTGTATCTCGGTGAGCTTCTTATGTAAGAAGATCAATAGTTCCATGTTTGTCATATTTGTTGAATGAAGTTGTGGAAAACTTACAGCAAGTTCAGTCCCATCAATATCTTGCTGTCCATCGTGGGTAAGAGCAGTGCTCAGGCTTTGGCAGTGGTCAAGCAGCTCTTCCTTAGGCATTTTTTGGAAGTTGAGTAGCACTCCAAATTTCTCATGCACCTCTCCCAGGCTCTGAAACCTCTCATCCAGTGCGGAGAGGGTTGTATCCACAACCACATTAATAAAGGCTGTTTCCATTTTGCAAGTGAATCACCGATAGGCTCATCTGGGGACTCATAACTGAAGTGCCTTGTTGTTTTTCTCAACCACTTTCCTTTGAGAGTAGCATCCACATTCATCTCCTCACACATCTCCTTTGCAGTAGTTTTTGCATCAGAAAACAGTGTTTCTGAAGCTGGTGAGGGAATCTCTGGTTTTCTCCAGTAGGTTGACAGCCACATCTAGCTGCATGGAGGGAGACTGCAGAAGTTTGCTCACATGCTGGATCTTGCTGAGGATGTCATACCATACAACTGTGCAAATACAAAACCGGTAGGAACCAACCTCCTCAGCCAAAGGCTGGGATTCAACTTTCACCACAGTTGTTTCCCTGACCTCCAGAAGAGGATCTCTCACCTGCGCAGCTCGGTACCTCACTGCCTCCACACTGCCTCCACACTCTTTATTCTGCTTTCCAACCTTGTCTCCAACCATGATTTCAGGGTGATTTTGACGTGTTTCAGGAGGATATCCCATCTGTGGGTGGAGGCTGAGAAGAGTGTGAATAATTTGGACAAATATCCAAAGTAGCCAATGGCATCTGGTGAGCTCTTAGCAGCATCAGCTACTACCAGATTTAGTGTGTGGACACCACATGGGACATAAAAGGCTCTTGGGTTCTTCAGAAGCAGCCTAGCCTGAACGCCTTTTTTTCTTCCCCTTCATGTTGGTGCCGTTATTATAGGACTGTCCTCTGCAGTCCTCAAACGGGATATTAAGCTCCTCCAGCCTTTTGAGGATGACAGTTGACAAGCTTTCTCCTGTTGACTCCTCTGCCACAAGAAAGCCCAAAAAAATGTTCTTTAATTTGTGGCTTGTCATCTTGTGTCACAATCCTGACAATGACAGAGAGTTGCTCCTTGTGACTTTGATCTGGTGTGCAATCTAAAATGATGGAATAATACTTGCAGGTTTTGATCTCTTCCACTATTTGTTCCAGAATTTGTGTGCTGATGCAGTCGATCAGTTCATGAATTGAATTTTGTTGCCCAGGTAATTTGGGTGTTTGTTGGCATCACTTTCCACCCTACGAACATGTTGCATCATTACAGGGTCAAATCTGGCCATAAGCTCCACCTGTTTCAGAAAGTTACCATTGTCTGGTTTGTTTAATTTGGCTGTCGTCCCCCTAAAAGCCATGTTCCTTTCTGCTAGAGACTGAAATATTGCCACCAATCTGGTGAGCACTTCATGCCACCTGTTTGTCTCAACCTCTAGGAGTGCCATCTCTTGCTTATCAATTGTTAGTCCCTTTGCAAGACGGACATCCATGTCCTTCCATGTTGCCATGTTTGTATTGTGCTCACTGCTATTCTCATGGGCCTTGAGAACGGAAGTTGCATTTTTCCAATCTGTTAGTCCTTCTCTGTTCAATTTGAATTCTTTAGTAGAAAAAAGTGTGCAACAGAAGCAGTGCAAACTATCATTTTTCTTGGAGTACATTAACCAGTTTCGTGGGATTTTTTCGCCATTGACTAGGACTCTGTTGAAGCAGTCGTGCTGACACCTTCTCCCATCTTTGTTTTTTGGAAATATGAATGTGTTTTTGATCCGATATGGTCCTCTGAGAACAAATTCTGTTCTTACCGCATTAGTCACAGATGGGCAGTCTGCAGGGTCTATTAGTGGAGCCTTTACACCTGTGTGCTGTGCTGGAGTGGAGGGGACAGGTTGACTAGTTTCTTCACAGGCAGGCAGTGCTGTGGTAGAGGGGATTGGACACTGTGAACTTATTTCTAGAGAGAGAGAGAGAGAGAGCGAGAGAGAGAGAGAGAGATGAGAAAATTCAGACAGTCTGCTCTGCTGCAGACATTAGAGGGGATAGGAGAATGTGGAATTATTTCTTCACTGGCAGGCTGCACTGCACCGAAGTAGAGGGGATAGGAGAATGTGTAATCTTACCTGTTTCTCCACTGGCAGGCTGCGCTGAGGTAGAGGGGATTGGAGAATGTGATCTTATTTCTCCACTGGCAGTTTGTGTATGGGAGGGAGATGCACTTGAGGCTGCATTATTTGGTGCTGTCACGACCGAACAAGGACCTGAACCCAAATGCACGACTTGGGACTCAAAGTACAAATCAAAATTATTTATTAAATAATAACACAAAATGAAAATCACTCTAGACAGAGGAAAACCTACCATAAATCTAAGAACAAAAATGATCTACAAAATAAAAGCTATATCTAAAGAAAAATAATGCTCACTGGAGAAGCTAGACTAAGAAAAGCTAAACAGAAAATCACTCTACTGAGGCTGTACTGTAACTATGAAAAAACAATCTTTTTTTTTTTTTTTTTACCGATGGATTTCCAGATTGGGGGCTATCTGACTCGAGGGTAGACAGGCTCATTGCGCTCTGGCATCGCCTGCCAGAGCAGGACAAAAAGCGCATTCTCTACCCTCCCAGATACCCAGAGAGGCCTAAGGGGCGGTTCAAAGCAGCGAAGGGGAAGAACACCTCCTGTCCTGGCAAGGAGAGTCTCCAATTTCAAATGTTACTGTCCTCCAAGAGTCTCCAATTTCAAATGTTACTGTTTCCTCTAATGAATATCTGCTGTATGTAAACCCACAATTTTCTCTCCATGACTCTTTCAGCTGTCTTCTCGGACAGGCCTCAGGCCCTGCAACTTGGCCCAGTGCCAGTCGCCTGGTGGAGGCCATTTGCAGCCAGCTCTGCCAGCCCCACCCCATGAGGATGCAGGCCACGGGAGTCAACAGGACTCGGTGGGCTCTCGTCCTCTCTGACTACGTGGCCATCAGAGAGGCAGTGCTGGCAAGCCCAAGGCTGATGGCTCAGACTGAAATACAACTTTTTCAGATCAATCAGTGGACCCTGTCCCAGTGGAAAGAGTTTGACATGAAGCTGTGATGTAATCTGTCCTCTCACTTTTGATGACAGCTGAGGAGACTAAAAACAGCCTGTGTTTGTCTTCCAGGTACACTCGGCATGAGAGGGAGTCAGGAAGGACTCTGCTGCTGCAGGGAACTGGCATCATCCCTGCACCAGCTGTCGCCACGTTCCCTTTCCCTCCAACTCAAGGACTGTCCTCTGTGCAGGTGGGACAAGGAGGAGCGTGTTTGAGGAGCAGCAAGGGTCCTCCACTGCTGGCCCTCCTCCTCTTTATCCTCATCTTCCTCCAGCTGAGGAGCAGCCAGGGCCCTCCACTGCTGGCCCTCCTCCTCCCCCTTCTCCTCGCCCTCTTTCTCCTGCAGCTGAGGAGCAGCCAGGGCCCTCCACTGCTGGCCCTCCTCCTCTTCATCCTCATCTTCCTCCAGCTGAGGAGCAGCCAGGGCCCTCCTCCTCCTCCTCCTCCTCCAGAAAAGCTCCTGGGTGTCCAGTCCGCTCCTGCCCCTGCTAGTCAGCCTCCTTTTCCTGGACCACTGCAAATGTCCAGGTCGATGGCCTACAGGAAGAGCAAGGGTAAATGCTCACATTCGATGGCGTCTGGCACGTTGGAGAGGTGTTCTCTTCACGGATGAATCCCGGTTTTCACTGTTCAGGGCAGATGGCAGACAGCGTGTGTGGTGTCGTGTGGGTGAGCGGTTTGCTGATGTCACTGATGTCAACGTTGTGGATTGAGTGACCCATGGTGGCAGTGGGGTTATGGTATGGGCAGGCGTATGTTATGGACAACAAACACAGGTGCATTTCGTTGATGGCAATTTGAATGCACAGAGATACCGTGATGAGATCCTGGGGCCCATTGTTGTGCCATTCATCCAGGACCATCACCTCATGTTGCAGCATGATAATGCATGGCCCCATGTTGCAAGGATCTGTACACAGTTCCTGGAAGCTCAAACATCCCAGTTCTTGCATGGCCAGCATACTCACCGGACATGTCACCCATTGAGCATGTTTGGGATGCTCTGGATCAGCGTATAAGACAGCGTGTTCCAGTTCCTGCCAATATCCAGCAACTTCGCGCAGCCATTGAAGAGGAGTGGACCAACATTCCACAGGCCACAATCAACAACCTGATCAACTCTACGTGAAGGAGATGTGTTGCACTGCATAAGGCAAATGGTGGTCCCACCAGATACTGACTGGTTTTCTGACCCCCCAGACCCTCCAGTAAAGCAAAACTGCACATTTCAGAGTGGCAATAATCATGCTGTCTAATCAGCATCTTGATATGCCACACCTGTGAGGTGGGATGGCTTATCTCGGCAAAGGAGAAGTGCTCACTAACACAGATTTAGACAGATTTGTGAACAATATTTGTGAGAAATGGTCTTTTGTGTATATAGAAAATGTTTTAGATCTTTGAGTTCAGCTCATGAAAAATGGGAGCAAAAACAAAAGTGTTGCATTTCTATTTTTGTTCAGTATATGTCTGCAAGAAGTGTGGTCAGCCAAAAAGACTGGAGACCGGCCACACTCTGGTGTACGGCGTCAGCTACTGCGCATCAGCCGGTGGGAAATCCGTGGAGTAATGGAGGGAGGAGGTCAGAAAAACATTTGGACCGCAGCCACCAGGAGACTGACTTTCTTTATTATTATTATTATTATTACTCCCTTAATTTCCTTTTTTTAATAAATTATTTACATTGTTTTTATTTGAAGTGGTGTTTGTGCTTTCACAGTTAAGTCTCATTGTTGTTGGTTGGTTGTTGTTATCTTTATGATTGTAGGAGCCATGAATGGATTTATTGTGATGAAGTTTAAATGGTTAATTTTGTGGTTTATATTAGGGTTATTTTGGCTGTTATTTAGTTTTACAATCACAGTAATTAGGTCACAGGGATATGGGCGGTGATGCCTAGTTAAAGGGAAATTTCGGTTTATTTCAACCTGTCTCCTATCGTCCTAAATTTGTTTCAAGTGACTAGTGACATAAAAATAATAGTTAGCATGTTAGCCGTTAGCCTAGATACAGCCGGGGCGCATAGTAGCGTCAGACCTGTTAAAACGTAAGTGAACGGGCAATCTTTCAAGTGCAAAGTTAGTCCACTAAACAAGCTTTTTTTCCACAAAGACCGCCTCATATCATTAGGATAAATGTCAGCAAACATTTAGAAAACAACATGTAAACAAACACCCCCTTTGTTGACAGAAAGTTGAACTAGCCCACCCTCACGCTCAGTGTTGCGGCAGACCTCCTTTCAGTTTCTGTGTAGCAACACCATTTCCCTCAGGGGAAATGAATCATGTATTTACTTGTATACAGATAAACAATACATTTTGAAGACAGTAAAGCCTTCACTAAAATAGCATTTTAAGTCTTGTGTGTGATATATCCTTCAGGGATTTATACTTGGGGATTTATCCTGGCTTCATATGAGCAGAGGAAATCTCCACTCGTCACTAGGCTAATTTATACAATGTGAGATGCCATAGGCTGGCGTTAATAACGTTAGCATGTTGTATTTGCTTGGAAAACGTGTTTAGTATAAGATAGTTGTTTTGTGAGTTGTAATGGAGCCACACTGAGTGCTGTTACCTTTGTTACATGTTGTCCCTGGTTTTATATGAACAGAGGAAAAGATCGCTAGACGCTAGGCTAATTTATACAATGTAAAATGCCATAGACTTGTGCTAATAATGTTAGCATGTTGTATTGATGGGGGAAATGTGTCCAGATAAAGTGTTTGTCTGTCAGTTCTGCAATTTATAGTGAAGCCAATTTGCT